>NC_090654.1:53191914-53491914 GCF_040937935.1 Hyperolius riggenbachi | reverse complement strand
GGTTCACACTTGTTAAAACATATCCGTGGCTCCATTTTGGGGCCAAGAGTAAAACCAGAACAAGAATACCAATGTGAAAAATAGCAGCCGTTTTCACTCAATCAAAGAATGCATCCGTGAGGGATCCAGCTTGAAAAACTGAACGGACGGTCCGGATTTGTCGGGACTTCACAGACCACGGATGGGACTTCACGGAGCCTGGGTACACGGAGGGGTAGTGGCAGGCAATGCAAAAACGGATCTCTCTCCACACAGACACAGAAACGGAGGGCGATCCGGATTGCCTACTGCCTGGGCGTCCCCGCTCCCCCTCCAGCTATGTCCACAATAGCAAAATGGCAATAATGAGCGAGCAGGGAAGCAATTACCTTCCTTCCTCTGCTCACCATGTGACTTCTTGCAATGCTGCCCACTAGAGGGCGGCATTGCAGGAAGTTGTGCAACAAGCAAAGGAAGAAAGGTAATTGCTTCTCCGCTCACTTGCTCATTATTGCCATTTTGCTATAGCTGGAAGGGGAGCGGGATGGGGGAACCCAGGTGAGGGGGGCCCCCATTCCCGCCGCTGTGCTGCCCCTCTTCCTGGCTGCTACCCCCTCCAGTTTGGCGGCTCCCCACGGCCACGGCTGGGGATACGTTTCCACGGACTGGAAACATATGCTGCAAAAAGGACATTTTTTGAAGAACGGGGAGAGAAATTTTTTTTTATTTATTTATTTATATATTTTTTTTTTTTTTAGAAAAAACGGATCCGTTTGATAAGGATCCGATCTGCAATTGGACAAGTGTGGACTGAGCCTTAAAAGCAATAACAGGAGAAAAAGAGGTGGCTTACCTCAGGTATGACAAGGAATTAACCCTTCTGGCGGTCTGATTCTTTCCATATTTTAGAGTCTAAAAGCGGTGCAACTTTTTGCAGGCTTTTAGACCCCTAAAACCGGGAGGGGGGTAATCACACTGCAAAGAGATCTACAGCAGCCCAGCACTTACTCACCTACCTACCTACCTACCTTTGGGTGGCGCTGTAACCCTGTTGTGAGATCGCCCTCTGTCGTCATGACGACAAGCGGCGATCTCACCCTAGGAATGCAGAGACTCGGAGGACAGGAAGGAGAATGGCTGCTGGCGTCTGGATACCCTAGGAGATGAGTAAAATGCCTGCTATTATCTGCACAGTCCTGCCGACGCCTACCACGAGTCACTTTTGGGGTCACCGCTCCTGGCTTGTTTTTTCCACCCCGAGCCTGACTTGTGATAACCGCTAAGGAGGTTAATTCAAAAATTGCACTCATTGCAATCATTTTTGGATGAATCCCGTGTCATCGCTGATCTATGCCGCCTCCTTTTTATTACAAACTGAGAGCCTATTTCCCGCTGTTTATTTTGAAGGACAAAAATTTGAAACAATATAATATATGGGTAGTATTCAGTGTTCAGTCCCATGATGCCTCACTGAGTTTTAATAGTAAGACAACACAACGGAAAGGGAGAATGGGTCATTGAGTAATGATAGAGGGATGGGCTTCATAATGACAGGTATCCTTACGATGGTAATTGCAAGAACGTGACCCCTGAAACATTTGTGTCTCCATAGCGATCTGTAATACACACATTGATTTACATTACCTTGGCAAGTGCAAGTTTGGGAATGAATATTCTGGTTTGCAGGGAAGCAATTTATCTTCACACTTCAGGCTTCCTGTACCGTTAAACAGTCCCCTGCTGAGATTTTCAATAGCTTTCTATTACGGAGCGCAGCAAGACGCCACTCTGCCGCTCAGACAGTGCGGAGGGCGAAATGCAAATCACATTCCGCTATTTCACTTCCCACTAATGAACAGGTTTAATAAATCACCTCAGAAAAGTTTGGCAATTGGGAGCGTTGGTGTTGGGTTTGTGCTGTCTGACTGTTCTATAGCTCTTTGTCGTTTATGTTGTGCGCCTTATGCTGGCAGAGCAGGCTGCTTTATTTTGGGACACACTCTGACAGATCTGCCTACACAGGTGGGTGAGGATTTTTTGACATAGCACAGAATGGAAACAGAAACATAAGCTCCTCTTGTCATCGGTTCTCCTACAGTCCTCATCTACAGCCTAGGATCTCATCAGAGATATGTCTACTCCAGGGGTTACATGTGTCAAGCTGTTGGGGTATTTAACGCTTTAGAAGCCACTTTATTTAGAGGCTTGCAAGTGCTCCAGGCCAATCTAAGCACATTTTTTATTTAATTTCTTCTTTGTTACATTTTTGCTTTTAATTAGTACTGCTGTAGAGCGCATTTATGGCCACTTGTCATTAGGGGGCAGTGTGAGACTATAACAGACCTGCTTTCAGGTTCTCTATTTTCTGCTAGAGAGAGAGATCAAAGCATTCCAAGAATTTACAGCACAACGAATCTGCCGACTGAGGTCAAAAGCAGCGCACTTATCTCAAACTAGAAAACTCCATATAAGGTGTTAATGGGTTAAAAGACCACTATAATGAAAAAGTGTAACATTTGAAATGCACACATATAAATGTATATTTCTCCCAGACTAAAATGAACTACAGTATATATTGCCTTTTTCCTATTTTGCTGTCACTTAAAGTAGGTAGTGACACTCTAACAGATCTGTCAGGTTTTGGACTAGTCCATCTCATGGGAGATTTTCAGGGGTTTGTTTATTTACAAAACCACTAACTGAACTGCATTTGCTCAGTCCAACTGCCAGAACAGTGTGCAGCCGAGTAGGGAAGTGTGCTAACAGTATTTATATAGATCCTTTCCGGGGAGTGCTTTTGTAAAGGATAAAGGTAATGTAAGAATGCCTAAGATGGTAATGGTAAGAATTTTGGACTAGTCCAAAATCTGTCAGCTTTTTATTACCTACTTTAAGTGACAGCACCATAGGAGAAGGGTAATTCATACTGCATAATTATCTTACTTTTTATATGTAAGTATTGTAAATCTAAACATTTTTCATGGTTAGTTTTCCTTTAAAATTACAGTTTTCCTTGTCAATTACAGTCTTGAGATAAAAAAAGAATACAATCAAATACGTAGAAACCGGAGTAAGTTAATTAAAAACACATGGGAGTGTTTGAAAGACGTTTATTTTCATTTATAGAGTACAAAGACGTGAGGCACAAACCGCTGTACCCTGACAGGGCTCCAGGCTGCCAGCGCTGGCCCAGCTCTAAGCCAAATCCACAGAAAGTCATTTTACATTCAAGCCATTCCTGGATAGCAATAAAATCTTCCTTATTAGAGAGGCGTGGAAGAAGTACGGCTATGATGAGGTCCTGTGTGTGGCCAAAGCCTGACAGCCTCACTTCATCCACGCTTCTCAAATAAAGATTCTATTGTTGTCCAGGATCAGCTTCAGTGCAAAATCACTTTACGTGGTCACAATGATGAAGAACACATATTAGAGGTGGGACAAATACACAGTTAGGCCCATTGCACACCAAATCCGCTAGCAGATCCGCAAAACGCTAGACTTTTTTGGAGCAGATTTCAGAGCGATTCTAGGCATGTTTAGAGACGTTTTCTAAACATGCCTGGCGTTTTTGGGAGCGTTTTTGTGTAGCAGATTACAAATATTGTTACAGTAAAAGCTGTTACTGAACAGCTTCTGTAACAAAAACGCCTGGAAAACCGCTCTGATCTCGCGTTTTCCAGAGCGGTTTGAGCTTTTTCTATACTTTACATTGAGTCAGAAACGCTTCTGCAAACCGCCAAAGTGCTGCAGGACCCACGTTTGCGGTGTGCTAAAAACCGCAAACCGCCGGTGTGCACCATCACATTGAAATACATTAGCCAAGCATTTTCCAAGACGGAAGCGGTTTGCGGATCGGTTCAAAAACTGCACGTTGTGCAACAGGCCTTTCTCCGAATCTGAATCTAGAAAGGTTCTTGAATATTTTGAATATCACGAATCCTGTACATAAGAATTGTGTGATCTGTGGTATTGTTGCCCACAGTATAGGTAGCCAGGCAGAGGTGCCCCCAGTATAGATAGCCAGACATGGATAGCCAGGTATAGTTGCCCCCAGTATAGGTAGCTAGCCATAGGTGCCCCAGTATAGGTAGCTTCTAGTATAGGTGCCCCCAGTATAGGGAATCAGGTGTTGGTGCCCCCAGTATAGGTACTTCTGATATAGGTGGCCCCAGTATAGGTAGTCAGGCATAGGTGCCCCCAGTATAGGTAGTCAGGCAAAGGTAGCCAGGTATAGTTGCCCCCCGTATAGGTAGCTAGTTAAAGGTGTCCCCATTATAAGGTAGCCAACCATGGGTATCCAGGTATAGTTGCCACCACCATAGGTAGCCAGGCATAGGTGCTCCCAGTGTAGGTAGCCAGGTATAGGTGCCCCCAATATAGGTAGCCAGTCATAGATAGCCAGGTATAGTTGCCCTAGTATAGGTAGCCAGGCATAGGTGCTCCCAATACAGGTAGCCAGGCATAAGTGCCCCCAGTGTAGGTAACCAGGTATATTTGCCCCCAGTATAGGTAGCCAGGCAGAGGTGCCCCTAGTATAGGTAGCCTCTGGTATAGGTGCCGCAGGGCATAGGTTCCCCCAGTATAGGTAACCTGGTATATTTGCCCCAGTATAGGTAGCCAGGCATAGGTGCCCCCAGTATAGGTAGTCAGGCAAAGGTAGCCAGTTATAGTTGCCCCCCCCCCCCCCCTAGGTGGTAAAGGTACCCCCAGTGTAGCTAGCCAGATATAGTTACCCCGTATAGATAGCTAGGTAAGGGTGCCCCCATAGTTACCCCGTATAGATAGCTAGGTAAGGGTGCCCCCAGTATAGCTAGCCAAGTATAGTTGCCCCATATAGATAACTAGGTAAAGGTGCCCCCAGTATAGGTAACTAGGTAAAGATGCCCCCAGTATAGGTAACTAGGTAAAGATGCCTCCAGTATAGGTAGCAAGGTAAAGGTGCTCCCAGTACAGCTAGCCAAGTATAGTTGCCCCCTTCATATAGATAGCTAGGTACAGGTCCTCCGCAACCTCCCCTCCCCCCCCCCCAATCACTAGGGGAACAGTGAGGAAAAAGAGAGAGTATCTATGCGGGGGGAGGAGAGGAGGACGCGGGAAGCAGTGGATGCACGATAACGCAGCGTCGGCATTCGGCAGATTCGAATTGTTGTAAATAACGACGGTATTCAAATCCACAAATCTTTTACAAAGGATTGAAATGGTTGACCAATACATACGCTACAACAATAGACAAGACAAATAACATTTATATCGCGCTTTTCTCCTGGAGGAATCAAATAAAAAAATGACCGTGTGGATACCACATACAGGTACCTGCATGTCTGGGTGGTGTTTGGATTCACTGCTTTTAAGCAACCGTCTAGTGCAGTTTGAAGGTGAAACCAGAAATATTAAATCTTATTTCAAAGTAAGAATTTTCACTTTGAAGTACACCCGTTACATCCTTCAGCGAAATGGACAACGTCTGTTACCGCGCACAGCTGTTCTCACAGAAGCTGGTGAGCGGCGTAAAATGCAAATAAAAAAAAGAACGCGATGATTTGATCTTTTAAACCTTGTATTGAAAATAGAAAAACATTTTACTTTTCATGTTAAGACTGAGAAATGTTGTTTTCTGAAAAAATATCTGCTTATCTTTAATTTGATGCCAGCAACACATTAAAAAAATTGAGACAGTGCAGTAAAAATACTGAAATATGTTTTATTGCTAAACAAACAAAAAAAAAATACCGGGTGGAACACCTCATAAAAAAATTAGGTTTAATTGAGGACAGGTCAGTAACACTGGATATAAAGAGAGAGAGCATCCCAGAGAGGCGGAGTTTCTAAGAAAGTAAAAAATGGGGAGAGGCACACCATTCTTAAAAAAAGCACATAATTTAAAGTGTACCAGACACAACAAAATACAAAAAATGTATACATACCTGGGGCTTCCTCCGGCATGATCACTCCCACGCCGCCGTCTTCAGCCTTTTGCATCTTCGGTAACGGGTAATGTTATTTTCGGCCAGGCATCATTTAAAAAACATGAGAGTCTAGAGGAATCTTTGCATGTAGGGCATGCGGGCAATATTGGATAGCAGTAATTATCAAGCTCTCTGATGGCACTGCATAAAAGCCAGACCTGATTCTGTTTTGAAAAATCAATGCATGGGCTCAATAACACTTTCAAAAACTGCTGTCTGTGAACACAGTTCATCAATGAACCCAAAAAGTTAAAACGCCATACTGCAAAGAAGAAACTATATATAAACCTGTTCCAAAAACACTACCGCCTTCTCTGGTCTTTCACTTTTAAAGGAAACCAGAGATTAACACTTTGGCACAAAATAAACATATCCCTGATAGATTTTACAAAATAAATACTATTCCTGGTATTTTCACTAGACTGGTGTGCCTTTTTTGTGTTTTTTTTACAAAAACTCCATGCAAAACACAGTTCATCAGAAAAGCATATTATTTAGTGGGCTGTTTGCAAAATGAAATCACCATTTCTAAAAACCTCTTTTTCAATATACTACATACAGGATCTTCTCAAATAGCATATTGTGATAAAGTTCATTATTTTCTGTAATGTACTGATAAACATTAGACTTTCATATATTTTAGATTCAAATACACACAACTGAAGTAGTTCAAGCCTTTTATTGTTTTAATATTGATGATTTTGGCATACAGTTCATGAAAACCCAAATTTCCGATCTCAAAAAATTAGCATATTTCATCCGACCAATAAAAGAAAAGTGTTTTTAAAACAAAAAAAGTCAACCTTCAAATAATTATGTTCAGTTATGCACTCAATACTTGGTCGGGAATCCTTTTGCAAAAATGACTGTTTCAATGCGGCTTAGCATGGAGGCAATCAGCCTGTGGCACTGCTCAGGTGTTATGGAGGCCCAGGATGCTTCGATAGCGGCCTTAAGCTCATCCAGAGTGTTGGGTCTTGCGTCTCTCAACTTTCTCTTCACAATATCCCACAGATTCTCTATGGGGTTCAGGTCAGGAGAGTTGGTAGGCCAATTGAGCACAGTAATACCATGGTCAGTAAACCATTTACCAGTGGTTTTGGCACTGTGAGCAGGTGCCAGGTCGTGCTGAAAAATGAAGATGGAAGCATGAAGTGCTCCAAAATCTCCTGATAGCTAGCTGCATTGACCCTGCCCTTGATAAAACACAGTGGACCAACACCAGCAGCTGACATGGCACCCCAGACCATCACTGACTGTGGGTACTTGACACTGGACTTCAGGCATTTTGGCATTTCCCTTTCCCCAGTCTTCCTCCAGACTCTGGCACCTTGATTTCTAAATGACATGTAAAAGTTGCTTTCATCCGAAAAAAGTACTTTGGACCACTGAGCAACAGTCCAGTGCTGCTTCTCTGTAGCCCAGGTCAGGCGCTTCTGCCGCTGTTTCTGTTTCAAAAATGGGTTTATAATTCCATCTGCTGAAAAGCTTTATGGAGATGAAGATTTCATTTTTCAGCACGGCCTGGCACCTGCTCACAGTGCCAAAACCACTGGTAAATGGTTTGCTGACTATGGTATTACTGTGCTCAATTGGCCTGCCAACTCTCCTGACCTGAACCCCATAGAGAATCTGTGGGATATTGTGACGAGAACGTTGAGAGACGCAAGACCCAACACTCTGGATGAGCTTAAAGAGAACCCGAGGTGGGAATTACTTTTACTATTGGGGCACAGAGGCTGGTTGTGCGCACTAAGACCAGCCTCTGTTGCCCCATCGTGTGCCTCCATGTCCCCCCTGCTCGCCGCTATACCCCCCGCATTGCTGGCTGTGTCGCCAGCTCAATGTTTACCTTGCGCTGTCAGTCAGCGCCGCTCCCCCGCCTCCTCCGCATCGGCGCCACCCGCCGCGTCACTTCCCTTCTATCAGCGGGAGGGAAGGGACACGGGCGGGTGCGCCGATGCGGAGGAGGCAGGGGAGCAGCGCTGACTGACAGCGCAAGGTAAACATTGAGCTGGCGACACGCTGCGTGTCGCCAGCAATGCGGGGGGTATAGCGGCGAGCAGGGGGGACATGGAGGCACACGATGGGGCAACAGAGGCTGGTCTTAGTGCGCACAACCAGCCTCTGTGCCCCAATAGTAAAAGTAATTCCCACCTCGGGTTCTCTTTAAGGCCGCTATCGAAGCATCCTGGGCCTCCATAACACCTGAGCAGTGCCACAGGCTGATTGCCTCCATGCTACGCAGCATTGAAGCAGTCATTTCTGCAAAAGGATTCCCAACCAAGTATTGAGTGCATAACTGAATATAATTATTTGAAGGTTGACTTTTTCTTGTTTTAAAAACTTTTCTTTTATTGGTCGGATGAAATATGCTAATTTTTTGAGATAGTAAATTTGGGTTTTCATGAGCTGTATGCCAAAATCATCAATATTAAAACAATAAAAGGCTTGAACTACTTCAGTTGTGTGTATTTGAATCTAAAATATATGAAAGTCTAATGTTTATCAGTACATTACAGAAAATAATGAACTTTATCACAATATGCTATTTATTTTTTTTAGAAGACCCTGTATACCAGGGGTGTAACAGTAGACCCTGCGAGGGATGCAGCCGCAGGGGGGCCCAGAAGCTACAGGGGGCCCATGGGGAGAGCAGTTTTTTTTCCCTGTCCTGAAACACTGTCAACTAAGGGCACAGAGACAAAAAAAACTTTCTGCTCTCTGCACAGTTGTTCTAATGACTGAATCTGCTCAGCCACTGATAACGAATCATACAAAGATTTGTAGACAGTCCCTATTCAGTGTTCAGCCGGGTCTTGTGTACAGCGCCCAGCCCCCAACCTCTCTCTCCCCTCCCCAAGACTGCTCTGTACTGTAGTGAAGTCTGCAGAGCCAGTTCGGCTCCATTAGAGATGGATGGAGTAGTGTAATAAGCTGAGGCTGGGGGCACACTCGTCTGTCTGTTTTCTTTATGCATTGTCTGCACACCATGTGTGTCTGTATGTGTGAAAACATGCACCTTTTATCACAGTAAATAACGTAATTGATAGAGAAAATGTGTGCAGTGCTTCACTGCTGTCTTTTTATCTGCATGGGGAAAACACATTCAAGTGTGCACTAACCAACTGAATACCATTGGTTTTCAGTTTACCTGTGCAGAAAGCGATGGGCTGGAGGGGCCCAGTTTCTCAGAGGGGTCCAGTGATTTCTAGACACTGGATCCCCCACTCTTGACAAAGCGGCGTGACTGCCGCGATACCGGTAGAGCAGTCTACCGGGGATCTTCTCCTCATTCCTGGGCACCTCGGTCACACCTACTTGGGTCACGTAAGCCTCTTCCTCTTTCTACCACCACTTTACTGTCAGGGTCCCAGCATCCTGTCACACCATTCAGCCACCATTGGTTACCACTGGGCTGATCGTCCATTATTGCTAGCACTATATGCACTTTTTTCTTCACAGGTTTACACTGTCATTATTATTGTGTGTTATGTTCTATATGGTTGTTCACTCGTTCATGCACTTTATTATGAGGCTAACTGAACCCGGGTTCAAATCCCTGCGGCAGCTCTCAATCTGAGCTACCCAGGTGATATATATGTTACGGCCAGAACCCGAAGTTTGGCCAGAACTAGAAGTGGCCGGCCACTTCGGGTTCTGGCCGGCCAATGCGCGAACTGGCCGCTGCGCTGCGGCCAATGTGAGAAATGAAACAATTCCTGTAAGGTTAATGTGATGTTGTGGCCGCAGCGCAGCGGGCAAAATGTATCACACATCTTTACTTTATTCAATGGCATTAAGCCGCCCGGCTTTTTCCTCTGCCTCTCTCTCCTCCCCCCCCCCCCCCCGCCTCTCTCCCCTTCTCTTATGGGCAGCCGGGCGGGGACACGCGTGTCCAGGAGAGTCGTTCCTCGCGGCAGGAGAGCAGAGCGGGGAGGCTGCAGACATTGCTTCTGCCAGCACCCGCTCTGCAAGAACGGCAGGATTCCCCTGCCGCGACGAACGACTCCGGAGGGACACGCGTGTCCCCGCCCGGCTGCCCATAAGAGAAGGAGAGAGAGAGGCGGGGGGGGGGGGAGGAGAAAGGCGGGGGGAGGAGGAGAGAGAGGCAGAGGAAAAAGCCGGGCGGCTTAATGCCATTGAATAAAGTAAAGATGTGTGATACATTTTGCCCGCTGCGCTGCGGCCACAACATCACATTAACCTTACAGGAATTGTTGCATTTCTCACATTGGCCGCAGCGCAGCGGCCAGTTCGCGCATTGGCCGGCCAGAACCCGAAGTGGCCGGCCACTTCTAGTTCTGGCCAAACTTCGGGTTCTGGCCGTAACATATATAATCCTTGCTATTATAGCTATTTATCATTATAATTACCAGTGCAATGAGGTGCTTTCTTGGTTTTTAAATGTTTTTATCTTTCTTTATGGTGCTATACTATATATTTCAATAAATTGTTATACCTTTCTATATTCATGGTGTGGTGCTATATATAGTCATATTCCTTGTTCCATAATACTGCTACTCTGTGACTAAGCACACACCTATGTCTCATAGTTGTGCTGGAACATTCGTTGGTGTATATACAGTGATCTGATGTGTGCTTTCTGAGTGATGCAAGAAAAATAAGAATTAAAAAGGAAAACGAGCAATAAGGCTGCAAGGCTGTACAGAAAGTACACCTTACCCATGGAGTAGGGGCACTTGCACCAGGTCCAGAACGTTGTGATAGATTCTGACCAAGGGCCTGGTCACATAGTTTACAGGGGAAAGACAAAGTGAATGCAAAAAGGGAAAACTCTCAGGGAAAATCTATTTTTTGCTGTTTTTTTTAACAGGCAGTAGAGCACAAGGTGCAAAATCTATTAGGGAAAAAGAAAATTACAAAATAAAATGATCTGTGTAAAAAATATATTGCGTTCTTCTGAATTTGTCGCAGAATTACTGCAGAAAACTGAAATGCAAGTGAAGCCTGAAAAAATGACATAATTCAGTGACTTCTGTCTATTTGAATATTAAGAAGGTTACCTTGGCAAAGGGATTTCTCTCTGAAAACCACATTTTTCAATAAGAATTCACATGAATTGTCCACATAATGGAGCTCTGTCCACAAATGCCTGAGTCGTATTGGGATGATGCTGCAATGGAAAATGCGGTCTGAAAGCTCTATTGGTACTGCTGCTCTTTGGCATTGAGCGCCAAACCATTTGGCTGTCTCTGTCTGGCTAATAAAATCCGTGTGCGTTGTCTGTGGGATCTGAGTGGAAGTTTAGAAGATTTCTTTATATGGGGGTTCACTGCTGGAATTAGTACCAGAACAATGTGTTTTGCCTCTCTGGGACTGGATGCTTCCTTCTCACCACAACTCTGGCACTGTTTTCTACATTTCACACCCAGCGGCAGGGAGAAAGGAGTTAACGATGGAAAATATCACCAAGCTCAGCCATCCAGGAGATGTTGCGGCCCTGCCGACTACGCCAAAGAGGAAAGATTTTTATCATTAAGAGGTGCTCAAGGCAGAACCTGCTGGCTCCTCCACTCCTGGGAGTCTTCCGTCAAAACAATCATCTCAGCACAGGACTGGTGGTTAAATTAGATTACAAGTGTCTGTGCCATGCTATACAACCTTGTGTAATGATTGTGTCTGGCAGCATATGGAGTAAATTGTCTGCCCTGTTGCAGTCCACACACTCTTTTTCTCCTGCAGGCTATGCTTGCTGTTGGGGCAGCTCACTGTGACTTAAGTAATTAGAAATCTGTATAAACAAGTAATAATGATGCTTCCAGCTGGCTGGGAGGATGTTTTGGAGAGACGGTACCTTTACAAACTGACAATATTAATCTGAAATCTGATCAGCAGAGGTGGTTTTTTGACTTTCTGTTAGTCACATGTTGCTATAAACGCTGACTAGCATTGTCGAAATTGTCATGCGAGCAGACCAAGGTTTTTTTCAGAAAGACAAGAGGAAACCACAAGTTTTTTTTAGAAACTCAGCCAAGTAACTGTAGGAGCTCATGCTCATAACCATACATAATAATGTACATTGGTTGGTAAGGGTGCTTGTTTCTGGAGTTTGGGAGACAGAGGAAGCTAGACTGTGATTTAGCAACATGATGTTACTTTTCTTTCCTCGGGAACACCTGGGATTTCTTAAAAAGGAACTCCAGTGAAAATAATGTAATAAAAAAGTGCTTCATTTTTACAATAATTATGTATAAATGACTTAGTCAGTGTTTGCCCATTGTAAAAGCTTTTCTCTCCCTGATTTACATTCTGACATTTATCATATGGTGACATTTTTACTGATAGCAGGTGATGTCACTGCAAGAAGCTGCTGCTTGCATTTTTTGGCAGTTGGAAACAGTTGTAAGCAGCTATTTCCCACAATGCAATGAGGTTCACAGCAAGGAAACTGCCAGGACCATGGTCCTGTGGGAGGAGTTTTCACCACAATATCAGCCATACAGCGCCCCCTGATGATCCGTTTGTGAAAAGATAAAGATTTCTCATGTAAAGGGGTATCAGCTACTGATTAGGATGAAATTCAATTCTTGGTCACGGTCTCTCTTTAAGGGCTCATATCCAGTACACATCAAAATCCCTCTAGCTGTGCAATGCTTGGCAATAAGGATTCACATACTTGATGCCAAAAATTGCAATTGACCATGCGTTTTTCCCCCCGCACACAAATTTGGAAGTATAAACGATATTGTAATATTGTGTAGTGGTAATTCGGACAATATTTTACTAACACTAAACCTACTGTATTCTCACACAAGCCTACCTTCTACCAATGCCTAACGCTAACTAACCCCCCCCCCCCCCCCCCCCACACACACACACACACACACACACACACTCTCCCCACCACCACTGATGTCTAACCCTAACTGACCTCCATCAATGCTCAACCCTAACCAACTTCCTCCACTGATGCCTAACCCTAATCAACCCCACAACCATGCTTAACCCTAATTGCCCCCGGCCGCAAACCCGGCGATATCCACGCCACTGTAAAATATCGGGGAACAAAGATGTTTGGGCGCCTCGTAGGTGCCAACATTAATTGCAGCTATAAAGGGAAATTTAGACGCTGGAGGCAACTGATAACATGTACAAACTGCAGCTACAAATACAATTGTTTCGTTGCAGTAGTCTTATCTGAGAGAGGGCTTTTGCATTTGTCGTGTCAGTAAGGAGTAGGAAGTGAGCTGTTTTTGTTGCTGGAAAAGACAGGAGACAGTTCTTTAAAGTGGGGTCTCCATTGCACGTGCCAAATAAAATGTTACCCCTAAGTTACTTTTGTGCTATAAGCGCGAATTGTTACATCAAACAAGAAGCAAGTTCAGCATTTTTCCTATACAGAGTTTAAGAAAGCGAGAGGTGATGGTAAAAGTGATGGAGTCCAAAAAGGCTACACATTTCATGTCTGTACTTCCTGTAGTCATATCTAGTGATAGCAGTTCAGGCTTCTCCAATAATTCCAACAGCCCCATCCTGTCATGTAGAGAAAGAAAAAGAAATCCTCTCCTTTTTTTTGTGAAAAGCAACAGGTAGCACTTGCAAATTATAATACAATTTGTTTTGTTGACTAATTGTGCAGCATGGTGGCATAGTGGATACCTCTCTCACCTTGCAGAGCTGGCTCAAATCCCAGCCAGAACACTATCTGCTCAGGGTTTGTATGTTCTCCCCGTGTCTGCGTGGGTTTCCTCCAGGCACCACCTCCTAAAAACATACAGATAAGTTAATTGGCTTCCCCATAGAAAAAACTGGCCCTACGAGGGACAGTTAGTAACACGACCAGATTTGTAAATGCGCTGCGGAAGATGCCGGCACTATATTAATACGTCTATTTCTTTTACTCCCAGTGGAGCAAAGGGCATCAGTGAAATTTATAAATACTAAAAACTACTACATATAAATACTAAATAATAATAATTGTGAGTGAGTCCTCCTCGCTGGCTCAGATCTGTGCACTTTATCTGAAAATGGATCAGTCTTAAAGGAGTTCTCAACCAAAAAACCTTCATCCCAATCAGTAGCTGATACCTCCTTTCCCATGAGAAATCTATTCCTTTTCAAAAACAGATCATCAGGGGGCTCTGTTGTAGTGAAACCCCTCCCACAGGTAACTGTGAGTACCATGGTGCTAGCAGTTTCCTGTCGGTGAACTTCATTGCATTGTGGGAAATAACTGCTTACAGCTCAACTGCCAAAAATGCAAGCAGCAGCTACTTCCAATGACATCACCTGCCAGCAGGAAAAATGTCACCATGTGATAAATGCCAGAATGTAAATCAGGGAGAGGAAAGATTTTACAATGGGCAAACGCTGATTAAATCATTTATACATAATTATTGTAAAAATTAAGCTTTTTTTTTTATCACAGTTTCACTGGAGTTCCTCTTTAAAAAAAAAATATATATATATATATATATATATATATAATATTTTTTTTTCTTCAAGTATGTGATATCGAAGAACTCATAGGCTAACGGCTTCAAAAGATCAATTGGCTAACACAAATGGTTTGTGTTAGCTAATTGATCTTTTGAAGCTGTTAGCCCATTTCCTCAGGCTTCAACCTGGAGTAATCCTTTAATCCCATAATTAGTATCATGCCCTCCAGCCAGTATGAGTACGTAATGTGGTTTTATTGCTGCATTGGCACAGACACAGAGGACTTGGCTGGCTCCACCACCACGCGGCATGTAAGTATCAGGCTGATGATATCTTTGTGGAATGAGGTCTATGTTGTTTCTGTCTGTTCTGGTAACCTCTCCGCCTTGTCCTCCGTTTTTACTGTTCAGCAAGAATCCAGCCTAAACTCATGCTTCAGCTCCTACGCTGGCTGTCTGCAACTGGAACCCTGTCCTCAGCTAACAGCTAATAATTCCTCCGCCTCTGACCTCAGCAGTGCCTGTATCTTTCCCTGTATGGTGATTTGAAACCACACTGGTTGTGTGCATTGCCCCAGAGCTGACAGCATCAAGCTCCAATGTCGCTGTTAACCCTATAAAGGCTGTTTGGGACAACATTTCCGCACAGACTCCCAGTGTTCAGCAGTAGAGGCTGCTGTACAGGTGATTTCAATGCACTTTGAACGCACCAGGAGGATAAATGACTCCCTATGAATTAAAGAGAACCCGAGCATAAGCTCATGTTCAGAAACACACTTAGGAAAGCCTCAGGATCATAATGAAGCTTCCTGTACTCCAGTCCTGTTGCCACTCACGGACCCCCCAGCTGATTGGGGCTATACTTCTCTACTGGTCTGCACAATAGCATGGAGTCACTCACAGGCACAGTACTGCCAGACTGGTGCTTGAAGAGGAGTGTGGGCCTGACCAGATCACTGATTCTTATTGGTAATAATCTGTGGATGGTCTGCACTCTGCGACGAGGGACCAGAGGACAGTGAGGGAAGCTTCATTAGGATCCAGAGGCTTGCCTCTTCTTAGGTAAGTGGAGAAGACAAATAACATTTATATTGTGCTTTTCTCCTGGAGGACTCAAAGCACCAGAGTTGCAGCCACTAGGACGCGTTCTATAAGCAGTAGCAGTGTTAGGGAGTCTTGGCCAAGGTCTCCTACTGAATAGATGCTGGCTTACTGAACAGGAAGAGCCGAGAGTGTCAGAGGCAGAGCCCTTAACCAGTACCCTATCCAGATGTGATTTTGTACCCAAACTTCGACTCTGGTTCACTTTAAGCCATAAATGAGTAATTTATGATATTTCCAGATCTGGTTGATTCTTGGAGGTACCTCCATCCCTTGGATGGTCATTATCAGGTTGTCCACCATTCTGGAGTCATTCATACTTGAGAATACACATGCTTTGCACTAAATCTATTGCAATGCCCAAGCAGAACATCAAAACAGATTTTGTAATGTTCGACCCACACAGCGAATCGCATATTACAGCCCACTGTACCTCATAGTGAGTCATTTATAACATGGGCAAAACGTGTGCGGGGTTCTGTAGCTCACAACTCTGTGCACATTGCTACAAAGTAACTAAACACACCGTGGAGCCAATGCAACGATGTGAAGGTACCTGCCGATTGTGGAATCATTGCAGAGCATTACTATGCTGGTAAAACTTGTATTATTCCACAATTCGCATGATGTACCCTTAGTATCAAAAAATATTTTATACAAGCATAGTTAGGAAGAAATTAAATCTATGATTATCTGAGGCCACGCCCAGATTGCTATGGAACTTATATTGCTACAGTCCTAAGGGTTGGCTAGAGAGTGTTTCCCACATATTTCTACAAAGATTAGCAACTTACTCGGCATTTAAAGGGCTGGCTATTAGATAATGATTTAAAAAAAACAAAACACAGAAAAATAATATTATTCTGTTTATAGGCTAATGCTGTTCTCGGGGTAAATACTTATGCAAGTACAAATTAATAGAAAATGTATGAAGGCCTATAGCAGAGACAAATTATGCATAATAGAAGGGTCATCCAGAAAGTAACAGCCATTTTCTTTTCTCTGCCACGCAATGCATTGCTTCTGTTTAACGTAACTTACATCTGTCAGGTTAATCTCCCTGCACCGGTTGTCACGTGACTGCAGAATGCCGGTTACTGTTTGTTTAGCAGCATTCATGTGACCTAGAGTATTGCACACTAGACTTGCTCATCTGCCCATATATACCGTATTTAACAAAATCTTCAATCTGTCTAGATATTTGTGCCCTATTATTCTTCTAGGACATCATCCATGCTTTCCTTCTGTGCCTGGTACACACTATGCAATTTCCCGTCAGATAGACGGGTCCTATCAGTTATTTCCGACAGGTTCACTCTGATTTCCTATTCTTCTTCTGATCGATTTTCCGATCTCTTCTGTACAAAATCGATCAGAAAAATGATTGGGAATTAGATTGGACCTGATGGAAATAATCCATTCAACTAGTCTATCTCGTGGGAAATTGCATGGTGTGTACCAGGCATTACATGCAGGAAATCTATAAGATTTGGGAAAGGAATCAGGCAGCCCATCCTTTGGATGAAAATGGCAGTCTCAGCATTTCTGATATCTTTCTGTGCAAACAGTGTTTCTTAAACGACACTTCCTGTACTGTATTCAATTAAAAGGCATTTCAGTTTGGTTCAGGTGGAATGTAAAGTGGCAAATGAACAGAAATTAGACTGTATTCTTGCAGGTTCAGGAAGTAAAACAAATCTATACCTTGGCTGTATGAACATTTGTAGGAATCATAAAGTCCACTCACTCAGAACATAGAAACTGACCAAGTCAAAACACACAAGAAATGCTAACTCCTAGCCGGCAATCCACCATTTTATATGGTCAACAATCAGCTTGTCAGCCAATCAAGTGCAATAATATACACCTGTGTCTGCAGTACCAAATCTAGCAGGAATTGCATGAGTTCAGCAGCATTCAGTTGAGAGGCTTCGGTCGGACATAACCATAGATTAAAGGTAACGTCCGGCAAAAAAAAAAGTTTCACTTACCTGGGGCTTCTACCAGCCCCATGCAGCCATCCTGTGCCCTCGTAGTCACTCACTGCTGCTCCGGTCCCCCTCCGCCAGCTAGTTTTGTTTTTGCCGACCTCGGTGGTCGGCGGGCCGCATTGTGTACATTTTTACGCATTCCTGCTGGTGCAGGAACATTAACACATATGTGTTTTTATGCGTTAGTGGTGCAACGCGTAAAAAATTTACGCAATGCGACCCGTCGACCCTGAGGACGCCAAAAACAAAACTAGCTGGCGGAGGGGGACTGGAGAAGCAGTGAGTGACTACGAGGGCACAGGATGGCTGCATGGGGCTGGTAGAAGCCCCAGGTAAGTGAAACGTTCCCTTTAAGTTGGTGGGCCTCCTGCCCAGAAGACTTTATGGAGAGCCTAACAGAGTGCAGGTCGTATGAAAGGCCAGAAGATTGGGATAAATGAGATTTGGAGAGTAAAGGCCCATACACACGGCATACATTTGTCTGCAGTTGTGAGGCAGCGACAAGCTGTCAAGAGACAACAGCATATTTATGGCAGCGACAGTTGTACACATGTGACAACAGAAAGAGTGAAGAGACGGCGAAAGCTGTCTGCCACAGACTACGTATAGTAGTAGTACTATGGTAGCGACTCTGCTGTCTGTAGAAGACTTTCGTACACACGACAGGACACCAACAGACTAAGCGACAGTTCGTGAGACAAAAGTCACAAGAGATTCACCAGTTGAATCGCTGTCTGCTGACAGTCTTTGTCGCTTGCCGTGTCCACACGAACAAACTGTCGCACGAACCGTCGCTCAACATGTGTCTGTACAGACATTTGTACGCCATGTGTATGGGGACTTGTAAACATAAGGGGGGGGAAAGGGACTTGTAAACATAAGGAGAATACTGTGGGAACAGATTACCCTAAATGTGCCCAGCCAGTCCCAACACTAACACAACGCGTGTTCTGGGAATGCTTCAAAACTCAATTATCAGGCCTTATGGAGGAAAAGTGAAAATAAATAAGTGTCCACTCAGTCATCACTTTGCCCGCACCATAGTCTGGACAGTATAGATGAGAAGAACCAGAAAAGTATAACTAAACTTGAGCACAATGCTTTTAAACATGGGATGCATTAGCTCAAGTTTCTGTAAATTTGATGGTCGCACCATTGAAAGAAATACTAGACCAAATATTTCAGATGGAGAGGATGGATATGGAGAGGCATAAAAAGTGTCTTCCTGGAATCAAGTTAAATTGTTTGGACCTCCAATGCAGATACTACATTTTATTACACATTTGATTAATACTGAATGATATATTAAAATGGGAAACAACTCTGACAAAACATTCAATAAAAAATACCCATACAGTTACCATATTTGCTTTTGTGCACAAGTAATATTGTCTGTCTACAAATTACAAATTCCCAATGTACAGTTTGTCACAGTTTATCTTCTCTGAAAGCTGCCATTGCATTTTAATGCATAACTGCTGTATGTATATATTATATTGTATCCAGTGATCACTTCTCAGCTCTCTCTGGTTCTACAATGTGAGCAGTTCAGTGTCAGCAGGCTGCTGGCTGGATACTAATCTAACAACGGAATGTAAGATATATTGTTATTACCTTTTTTGGTGTGGCCAGAAGCTTTCCACTAAAGCAAGGAGCTTTCACTGAAAAACAAAGTGCTGTGTTTAATTGTTTGAATGCTGTTCTGCTACACATTTTTTGTGGTAGTAGATTTTATGCTGTTAATTATCTTTTAGAACAAAGAGGAGATGCTGAGTTTCAGACCACTTTAAAGGATACCCGAACTGAAATGTGAAATAATGAGATAGACATGTGTATGTACAGTGCCTAGCACACAAATAACTGTGCTGTGTTCCTTTTTTTTCTTTCTCTGTCTGAAAGAGTTAAATATCAGGTATGTAAGTGGCTGACTCAGACAGGAAGTGACTACAGTGTGACCCTCACTGATAAGAAATTCCTCTTTTTATCTCTTTCTTGCTCTCAGAAGCCATTTTCTGCTAGGAAAGTGTTTTATAGTCTGAATATCTTATCAGGGAGGGTCACACTGTAGTCACTTCCTGTCTGAGTCAGGACTGAGTCAGCCACTTACATACCTGATATTTAACTCTTTCAGACAGAGAAAGAAAAAAAGGAACACAGCATAGTTATTTGTGTGCTAGGCACTGTACATACACATGTCTATCTCATCATGTCAGTTGAGGTATCCTTTAAGTAAAAGAATAGGAAGTTGTCTGGGGTGGTATGGTGGCATAGCAAGTTTGCCTTTCAGCAATGGAGCCCTGGTTCAAATTTTTTCCCAGGACACTATCTGCATGGAGATTGGATGTTCTCCCCATGTTTGGGATACATAACTTATATCATAATATAATTTTTTTTTCAGAAAACAATTAAAAAATCTATTCATTTCAATCTTTGTCTACAGTGATCATCCTAAGGCCAAAGCCAAGAAACGGAAAACCTCCCCAGCGAAGATCGTAATTAAACGCCAAAGAACACCTCGACCAAAACGCCAACGAAAGTGAAGAGCGGGAATAAACGGAGGAGGCCGCACACAGCTGCTACTCTCGCTGCATCTCAGAGCAATGGACACCGGTCATCACCTGTAACCATTATCGGACTCCATGTTATGCCTAAAAAATGGTGCTGTGAGAGACTGCTACCTTTTTATTGGACATTTTTTCCTGCTCTCCTTTCTGTAATTGAGGTGCAAAGTTAGTTTTTAGTCTTATTAGAGAATGTGATGCAATAGAGAGTTAAAGGTGAAGTTTACTTTTGCAAAAATGGTAACTGGGCATTCCAGAAACCGCCACTCAACAGGAAATGACAATAGGCAGACGAAGCCTATGTCAGGCCAAGTCACATTGCATGACCACACCTACCTCATGTAAGAATGGGCACCCACCTCTAGTGTTTGCACATGTAGGTCTGGAGGAGGCATGATACCCTTAACAGCCAGGCACTTCATAGCAGACTATCTAAGGAGGTAAATAAAGCATTTTTATTTTGGGGGGAACGCTGTCTTCCTGATTCTGGAATGCAAAGTTATCTTTTAATAAAGTGTATTTATCTTTTAAATTCTTCTTACTCAAAGGAGCTGTTTAATAATATACAGCATTAAGCTCAATAAATTGGATGTCAAGGCAAAATGTTTTCCTTCTCTTTCTTATATTTGGATAGGGCAGAAAAGAAACAGAACCTTTGTCTGGTTTTATTGCTGTTTCTGTCCAGTTGAGGATATTTTTTTTTTTCTGTCACTTCTTGTACCAGTGATGGCTGGCAGCATTGGTAACCGTAAATTCGGGCGCCAGAGGCAAGTGGACAAAAAGGGCGCCGCCATAGACTGCCATAATAATTATCGTTTGACGGGCGCCCACCGGGAAAAAAGGGCGCCCGCGTAAAATATAATTTTATTATTACATTGTAGATAATTAAAGGTTTCCACATTATTCGGCGATCATTTTCGTTAATATATATTAAATTAGCAGTTCTCATTTATATATCAAATTTAGATTTATGTTTACAACATACATTTTACAAATCTTTTGTTTACGTATGTAGAAACTTCCAGTAATAAGCCATTAAATATCATTTAAAATTCATCATTCTGATTTACATCATTAACCACCGAAATATCATTTATAAATAAAAATTATGACAGTTTTTAAATCGACATTACGTATTAAACGGTGTAATAAGTTTTCTGAACTGGCGTACATTATTTCATGAAATATATCTTGTATACATTATCACCGTGTAAAACATTATCCAACACCTAAGAAAGAGCGCAAACTGCTAATCATAATGTAACGTTTTACACACCAAGAACCTATTAAACAATATAATCCGTCTATCAAACTTTTGCAGTATAATGAATATCGTTAATTCAAAGACTTTTAATTAAACCCTATTAGCTGTATTAAAATCCCATGAAAAACTTTAACGGTATAAACCAATGAAAATACAAATTAATAGATGTAATAGATTAATAGATGTAATTTTTAACGTATGCGGCAGCAGTTGGGGTTATATTCCCCAATGGGGCAACTGTTGTAATGATGGTTGTCGGAGGCGAGGGGCTCCACATCCTCTATGGGGAGTTTTTTTCAATTCCACTTGGGTCTCTGGGATCAGAAATGAGGATACGGTAAAATGGTCTATCCACTGATAAAAAGTTGTTCAGTAAAATGGAAAGCTTTATTTTCTATTGGTTCGAGAAATCTGATCAAACTTCCAATTTTTTTTCTATATCACTCGTTCAGGACTGGGTGATTTTTTTTTGTTTTTTATGCATTTTGATGAAAATTGAATTGTGTAGGTTAGATTTTCAATTTTTGATATACAGTGGGTTGCAAAAGTATTCGCCCCCCTTGAAGTTTTCCACATTTTGTAACATTACTGCCACAAACATGCATCAATTGTATTGGAATTTCACGTGAAAGACCAATACAAAGTGGTGTACATGTGAGAAGTGGATCGAAAATCATACATCATTCCAAACATTTTTTACAAATAAATAACTGCAAAGTGGGGTGTGCGGAATTATTCAGCCCCCTGAGTCAATACTTTGTAGAACCACCTTTTGCTGCAATTACAGCTGCCAGTCTTTTAGTGTATGTCTCTACCAGCTTTGCACATCTAGAGACTGAAATCCTTGCCCATTCTTCTTTGCAAAACAGCTCCAGCTCAGTCAGATTAGATGGACAGCATTTGTGAACAGTAGTTTTCAGATCTTGCCACATATTCTCGATTGGATTTAGATCTGGACTTTGACTGGGCCATTCTAACACATAGATATGTTTTGTTTTAAACCATTCCATTGTTGCCCAGGCTTTATGTTTAGGGTCATTGTCCTGCTGGAAGGTGAACCTCCACCCCAGTCTCAAGTCTTTTGCAGTCTCCAAGAGGTTTTCTTCCAAGTTTGCCCTGTATTTGGCTCCATCCATCTTCCCATCAACTCTGACCAGCTTCCCTGTCCCTGCTGAAGAGATGCCCCCCTGAGCATGATGCTGCCACCACCATATTTGACAGTGGGGATGGTGTGTTCAGAGTGATGTGCAGTGTTAGTTTTCCACCACACATAGCGATTTGCATTTTGGCCAAAAAGTTCAATTTTGGTCTCATCTGACCAGAGCACCTTCTTCCACGTTTGCTGTGTCCCCCACATGGCTTGTGGCAAACTGCAAACGGGACTTCTTATGCTTTCTGTTAACAATGCCTTTCTTCTTGCCACTCTTCCATAAAGGCCAACTTTGTACAGTGCATGACTAATAGTTGTCCTATGGACAGAGTCTCCCACTTGAGCTGTAGCTCTCTGCAGATCGTCCAGAGTCACCATGGGCCTCTTGACTGCATTTCTGTTCAGCACTCTCCTTGTTCGGCCTGTGAGTTTAGGTGGATGGCCTTGTCTTGGTAGGTTTACAGTTGTGCCATACTCCTTCCATTTCTGAATGATCGCTTGAACAGTGCTCCGTGGGATGTTCAAGGCTTTGGAAATCTTTTTGTAGCCTAAGCCTGCTTTAAATTTCTCAATAACTTGATCCCTGACCCGTCTTGTGTGTTCTTTGGACTTCACAGTGTTGTTGCTCCCAATATTCTCTTAGACAACCTCTGAGGCCGTCACAGACCAGCTGTATTTGTACTGACATTAGATTACACACAGGCGTACTCTATTTAGTCATTAGCCTTCATCAGGCAATGACTATAGGCAACTGACTGCACTCAGATCAAAGGGGGCCGAATAATTACGCACACTACCAGTTATTTATTTGTAAAAAATGTTTGGAATCTTGTATGATTTTCGTTCCACTTCTCACGTGTACACCACTTTGTGTTGGTCTTTTATATGGAATTCTAATAAAATGGATTCATGTTTGTGGCAGTAATATGACAAAATGTGGAAAACTTCAAGGGGGCCGAATACTTTTGCAACCCACTGTATATATATGCCCAAGTTTTCAATTTTCTTTTTTTTTTCTTTTTGTCTTTTCATTATTGGGGAAAAATTAAACACGTGGGATACATTGGTCAGATATTTCAAATGTTACAATCAAAAAAATTGATTGTGATTTTTTAATTTTAAATAAATATATCCATTTTCCATTCTTTTTTTTTTTTTCAATTAAAAGGTTCGATTGTATAAGAATTTGAAAAGAAACTTTTTATCAAGCAATGAAAATGTATTCGATTGTTTGATATTTTGATAACCGAGGACCCAGCGCTGCAAGGCGAGAGTGCTATCCACTACACCACCGTGCAGCAAAAGCTTTGTGCGTATGTCTGTCATGTAACAACCGGCGAAGCTTGTGTAGTTGCCTGTGCAGTTGCTCTAATCAAGTAACTCTGTGGTAAAAAAAATAAAATAAATCAAGATTTACCTGTAAGATTTGCAGTCTGAAGAGCTTCTTTAATGCTGGGTGCACACGTTACGATTTTCCGCTTGATTTTCCCACCGATCGTTTTTTTCCGCTCGATTCTGCACTCGATTCTCTTATCTTCGCTCGTTTTTCTTATCTTTTTCGATTCACTTCTATAAGAAATCGAGCGCAGATTCGATCGGGAGTTATGTTGGACATAAGGGAATTTATCAATCGGATGCATCTATTGTACGGAAAATCGTAACATGTGTACCCAGCATAAGACTCCTGTTGAATCACTTAATTTCTCCATTTGCTTGGGGGTAATAGACACTCTACTATGCACAACATTTATCTCTTGAAGAAAAGATTTAAACTCAAATAATACAAATTGTGTTCCATTGTCCAACACCAGTTCCTTTGGATTATCTTCCCTTCTAAAAACTGCGAAGAGAAATGTAATGACAGTAGCAGAGGTGACACATTCGACACAAAGGCAAATTCTGGCCATTTACTGTAGTAATCCATTAATGTTATAGCAAAGCAACAATGCACGGTGGCTGCATTCTGTAGTCACAGAGGCAGGACAACTGAAACTAGGTTTATTTATAGGATTCACCAACTCTCTGCATAAGCAGTCTCTTTTCTCTGTGTTCCTAGCCAGGATAGAACAGGAACCAATGACCCAACACAGTATTGAGATAATCTTATGCAGTAACCAAGTATGACAGAGACATCTACTGGCCAGATTTATGGGCACTACAATAAGCTACATTATGCAGGAGAACAGAGGCGCCAAGAGGGTAAAAGGAAACTAAATGAGCTTAAAAACCAAATTCTTGGTAAATAGAGGAGGTAGTGGTGGACTTATCTCCTACAAGTAGACACACAACGACTGTAGTAAAGACAGTCAATATAATTTATTTATGAACTCCAAATATGCAACGCATTTCGCAGGTTTGATCCCGCTTCATCAGGCAATAACAACAGAGCAATAGCATATGTGGTCAGTAAAAGAGCCAGGCACCTCTGACAGAGTCCACCACTACCTCCTCTATTTACCAAGAATTTGGTTTTTAAGCTCAGTTAGCTTCCTTTTATCCTTTCGGTGCCTCTGTTCTCCTGCATAATATTGAGTCCACCCTGGGTGGAGGGTTGAACCCCCTTTTTCTCATCTACAGAGAGCGACTTCTTATTCCTTAGTGGGGTCAGGAAAATCTCCCCACCTACCTTTACAGTGGTTGCCTAATGGTAACCCTGGTTTGTGAGTATTAATATTTACTCCATCTAGTAACCATTTACCAGTACATATGACACTATTGGGGCTCTTGGTGTTCCTTGTTTTTACAATAAGCTACATATTTGTGTACTGGGTATTTCAGCTGAAAATCTAAACTATGTACTGGTGTCCCCGGCATCTCTGGCTTCCTTTTCAGCGATCTGGCAGGCAATATTGCTATGCCCCAACTGCCATTGCTCCTTTAAAGTTCCCACACTAGTTTGCAGCATGCCCTCCTTTCCTTCTCCATCCTGCTGAATCCAAGCAGTATGACTATACAGTCCATACAGTTCACATGCCAAAACTATTGTTTCCTGTGACAGCTGTAAACACTGTGAACTGGGTCCATAGGTTAAGTTCATCAGTTTGCAGGGAATTTGCGGTAACATGACCATTAGAGTATCTCTGCAATGTCGCCAGTCCCTGATGTAGACATAGTACAATAAGCTGCGGTCATTTATCCAGTGAATGGAAGGTAAGTAAATGATCATGGAAGCTGATAAAACAATGGCAGCTTCTCTTGACTTGGAAACAAGTAACAAAGTCTTGTCAGCACACCACCTTCCTAACTTAACCACTTCCCCTCCCTTGGGACGAGTAACTACGCCCCTGCTAATTCTCTCTTCCTCTTGCATGGATGTAGCTACTACGTCCCTTCCTGCCGCGCACTCCCGCTCACATCTCCCGCACGCTCCTGCGCTCGTTATCCCTGCCGATCGTTAGAGATGAATGGGAACACAATCCCCATTCATTAATCGATGTCCCCGTATGAATGGTCGCAGGTATCAAATAGATGCCGTGATCATTTGTTTACTTTCAACGGAACCTATGCCCGATTTATTTCTTTTTTAGCGTACTATAGAGACGCAATAGGAAGTAATGCACGAGGACATTTTGTGGCCAAATGGTAAAATTACCTCCTACATTATCCCATAAGTACCCATTTTGTTGTATAAAAAAAAAAACAACAATTAAAAAAAAAATTACATAAATAGTTACCTTAGGGACTGAACTTTTTTTAATATGTATATCAGAAGAGTATATTACTGTTAAAGAGAGACTGAAGCCAAAAAATAATTATGATATAATGATTTGGTTGTGTAGTACGGATAATTACTAGAAGATTACTAGCAAAGAAAATAAGAAAATATTCTCATTTTTATTTTCAGTTATATAGTGTTTTTTTATAACATTGCATCATTCTCAAATATGTGCAGTTTACACAACATTCAGCATTCTAAATGTTGGTGACATATGGCATGATGAGATAATCTTGTGTATGTACAGTACAAAACATATTTTGGCTGTTTTATTTTGCTGCCTGAAAGGCTAGGCATGGAAGTGACCGCTTCTGTCTAGTTGGTACTTTTTCCGGAATATAGTAAGCATCACTGATAAGCAGATTGCAGCCATAAAGTTTTCCTAGTAGAATACAACTTTTGAGAGCAGAGGAGGATAAAATACATGAACTATTAACTTTTTCTAATTCTGGGTCATTTATTAGGCTGGCACCGAGCAGAGGCAACAAAACATTCAATTTACTTTGTAAATGTTTAAAGGGATACATAAGCCATTGATAAAAAAAAATCAGTTTTACTCACCTGGGGTTTCTAAGAGCCCCCTGCAGCCGTCCCGTACCCTCGCAGTCACTCCCGGATCCTCCGGTCCCCCACCGCCAGCTAGTTTCGTTTCGCAGACAGGCCTGGCCATGCATAGCCTTCTTTGTGTTCCTGTCCACAATAGCGTTCTGCGCAGGACGTTATTGCGAACGGGAACGAAAAGAAGAAGATGCGTGGCCAGGCCTGCGCAGGCGCAGTAAGCCTGTCTGCAAAAACTAAACTAGCTGCCGCCGGGGGACAGGAGGATCCGGGAGTGACAGCGAGGGCACGGGACAGCTGCAGGGGGCTGGTAGAAGCCCCAGGTGAGTAAAACTGATTTTCTATCAATGGCTTAAGTATCCCTTTAAATATAAAAAAATGGGATATCTAAAAAAGCCTTTTTAAGGAGTAGTAGGATAAATAGCAACTGTTATCTCATCGGTTTATTTTCACATCGCGTTCACTTTAAGAAAGGGAGACCCTGCGTCTGCGAGGCTCCCAGAACTGTAGTCGGACTACTTGTGGATTGGGCACAATAAAGAGTGTATAAACGTTACAGATAAAATTCAAACAGTATAGTTCCACCCCTAATTACACATGCACTTTACAAACTCGACAACTGGGGCTTTAAATGAACCAATATTCATCTTTTAATTCTTCATATCACAAAAGTCTTCTCAGTAGTGGATACACAGGTAGACACAATTTCCAGAACTCTCAATGACAACCACAACGACTGCCTGACACGTGTTTCACGATCAAAGATCGCTTCCTCAGAGGCATACAGTGTACATATGTATCACTAGAGTCCAAAAGAAGAAACCAGACTTCAATCTGTAAGGATATAAAGATAACGCCAACTGGACCGAGGTCCAGAGATATCCACCGTCCGATACAGTGCGGAAGTGTGTTCTTTTGGACTCTAGTGATACATATGTACACTGTATGCCTCTGAGGAAGCGATCTTTGATCGTGAAACACGTGTCAGGCAGTCGTTGTGGTTGTCATTGAGAGTTCTGGAAATTGTGTCTACCTGTGTATCCACTACTGAGAAGACTTTTGTGATATGAAGAATTAAAAGATGAATATTGGTTCATTTAAAGCCCCAGTTGTCGAGTTTGTAAAGTACAATAAAGAGTGTGCTTTCACTTACAAAGGTGGTGTGCTGACAGACTTTATTACTTGCACGTCTAGTGACATTGCCTTGCCACTTTGTCCAGGTTTCTTCAGACGGTGTGACTGCTCTGACTTGGAAAAGGAGTGCAGAAGAGATATCAGGGAGCAGAATATCTCCCTCTGGGGTAATGCAGTCCCTGAGCGCTGGCGGTGATCAGGATGTAAATAATGTGATGTTATGCCTGACTGGACTGTGTCCTGGTCTAATGGCTTCGCCCTAATGTGTCTTCTCACTGTGCTCCCAACATATTATGCCTGACTGGACTGTGTCCTGGTCTCATGTCCGCCCTAATGTGTCTTCTCACTGTGCTCCCAACACATTATGCCTGACTGGACTGTGTCCCGGTCTCATGGCCCCGCCCTAATGTGTCTTCTCACTGTGCTCCCAACACATTATGCCTGACTGGACTGTGTCCTGGTCTCATGGCCCCGCCCTAACATGTCTTCTCACTGTGCTCCCAACACATTATGCCTG
The DNA here is from genome assembly GCF_040937935.1 of Hyperolius riggenbachi. NCBI lineage: Eukaryota > Metazoa > Chordata > Amphibia > Anura > Hyperoliidae > Hyperolius > Hyperolius riggenbachi. The sequence continues at coordinate 53,463,576 of NC_090654.1, read as the reverse complement.
ACTGGACTGTGTCCCGGTCTCATGGCCCCGCCCTAACATGTCTTCTCGCTGTGCTCCCAACACATTATATCTGACTGGACTGTGTCCTGGTCTGATGGCCCCGCCCTAACGTGTCTTCTCACTGTGCTCCTAACAAATTATGCCTGACTGTACTGTGTCTCGGTCTCATGGCCCCGCCCTAACATGTTTTCTCACTGTGCTCCTAACACATTATGCCTGACTGGACTGTGTCTCGGTCTCATGGCCCCACCCTAACATGTTTCTCACTGTGCATACAACACATCATGCCTGACTGGACTGTGTCCCGGTCTCATATCCCCACCCTAACATGTTTTCTCGCTGTGCTCCTAACACATTATGCCTGACTGGACTGTGTGTTGGCTATCCTGGTCCTGGCCAGGGACGGACCTAGACCAAGTTGTGCCTGGGGCAAGGTCAGGTTTTGGCGCCTAAAGGTCAGGTTTTGGCGCCTAAACTGCCATTCATTTTGCTGTCTTTTTTAGAATTCAACAAACTGCGCCTGGGGCAAGATACCCGGCATCCCCCCCCCCCCCCCCCCAGATCCGTCCCTGGTCCTTGGGGTTAAGTGAGCGGTTACCCATGTCTTTTTTTTACCACATCAGGCACTTGTCACATCCGGGTTCCCATAGATATTGTCGCAGGTTTTAACATCAAAATAAAATAAAATGTCTTTGTTTTTTCTTGTGTTTCTGTTTCTTGTCCATCTCTTTTTACCAAAGTGTATCAGCAGGAGATAGCAATCATTTTCCAGAGATAAACTTCAGGAATCAGTTTTATTTTTGTGAAAAGAGGTGTGAAAGTGTGTTCAGATTTTCCCCGCAGGTACATTTCATCTCAGCGGCGGCTCAGTCGTCCGTCAAACATTTTGGCATTTCTTTCCTGTATGTAATCTGTCCCCAAAATGATATCGGCTCTACTGGCGCCTAACCTTTATCTCCCCCCCCCCTTATTTTAAAGTGGACCTGAACTCTTGCTCAGGACAGAAGGAAAACATAGACATACAGTGGGTTGCAAAAGTATTCGGCCCCCTTGAAGTTTTCCACATTTTGTCACATTACTGCCACAAACCTGCATCAATTTTATTGGAATTCCACGCGTAAGACCAATACAAAGTGGTGTACACGTGAGAAGTGGATCGAAAATCTTACATCATTCCAAACATTTTTTACAAATAAATAACTGCAAAGTGGGGTGTGCGTAATTATTCAGCCCCCTGAGTCAATACTTTGTAGAACCACCTTTTGCTGCAATTACAGCTGCCAGTCTTTTAGGGTATGTCTGTACCAGCTTTGCACATCTAGAGACTGAAATCCTTGCCCATTCTTCTTTGCAAAACAGCTCCAGCTCAGTCAGATTAGATGGACAGCGTTTGTGAACAGCAGTTTTCAGATCTTGCCACAGATTCTCGATTGGATTTAGATCTGGACTTTGGGCCATTCTAACACATAGATGTGTTTTGTTTTAAACCATTCCATTGTTGCCCTGGCTTTATGTTTAGGGTCATTGTCCTGCTGGAAGGTGAACCTCCGCCCCAGTCTCAAGTCTTTTGCAGTCTCCAAGAGGTTTTCTTCCAAGTTTTCCCTGTATTTGGCTCCATCCATCTTCCCATCAACTCTGACCAGCTTCCCTGTCCCTGCTGAAGAGAAGCACCCCCAGACCATGATGCTGCCACCACCATATTTGACAGTAGGGATGGTGTGTTCAGAGTGATGTGCAGTGTTAGTTTTCTGCCACACATAGCGTTTTGCATTTTGGCCAAAAAGTTCCATTTTAGTCTCATCTGACCAGAGCACCTACTTCCACATGGTTGCTGTGTCCCCCACATGGCTTATGGCAAACTGCAAACGGGACTTCTTATGCTTTCTGTTAACAATGCCTTTCTTCTTGCCACTCTTCCGTAAAGGCCAACTTTGTACAGTGCATGACTAATAGTTGTCCTATGGACAGAGTCTCCCACCTGAGCTGTAGATCTCTGCAGCTCGTCCAGAGTCACCATGGGCCTCTTGACTGCATTTCTGATCAGCGCTTTCCTTGTTCGGCCTGTGAGTTTAGGTGGATGGCCTTGTCTTGGTAGGTTTACAGTTGTGCCATGCTCCTTCCATTTCTGAATGATCGCTTGAACAGTGCTCCTTGGGATGTTCAAGGTTTTGGAAGTCTTTTTGTAGCCTAAGCCTGCTTTAAATTTCTCAATAACTTGATCCCTGACCTGTCTTGGATCTGTCTTGTGTGTTCTTTGGACTTCACGGTGTTGTTGCTCCCAATATTCTCTTCCTCTGAGGCCCTCACAGAGCAGCTGTATTTGTACTGACATTAGATTACACACAGGTGCACTCTATTTAGTCATTAGCACTCATCAGGCAATGTCTATAGGCAACTGACTGCATTTAGCATTCAGTATGGAGGCAGTGTTAGTGGGTTTTCTGGATGTGAGAGGTCCAGAGCCTGGGTGTGAGAGGTCCAGGCAGTGGCGTAGCTACAAACCTCTGGGCCCCGATGCAGAATCTGGATGTGGGCCCCCTCCCCCGGCAACACCCGACGGATGCACACACATATCAAAATCCCTATAGCCAGCTATAGGTACCCCCAGTATAGGTAGTCAGGCATAGGTAAGCCAGTATAGTTGCCCCCGGTATAGGTGAGATAGGCAGGCGCCGCCAGTATAAGTTAGATAGATAGGTGCCCCCAGTACAGGTTAGCTAGGTGGGTGCCTCTAATATAGGTAGCCAGAATAGTTGCCCCCAGCGTAGGTTAGATAGGTAGGTGCCCCCAGTATAGGTTAGTTAAGTAGGTGCCTCCAATATAGGTAGCCAGATTAGTTGCCACCTGTATAGGCTAGCTAGGTGCCCCCAATACAGGTTAGATAAGTAAGTGCCCCCAGTATAGGTTAGATAGGTAGGTGCCCCCAGTATAAATTAGATTAGGTCGGTGCCCCCTAGTATAGGTTAGATTAGGTAGGTGCCCCCCAGTATAGGTTAGATTAGGTAGCTGCCCCAGGATAGATTAGGTAGCTGCCCCCAGGATAGATTAGGTAGCTGCCCCCCAGTATAGGTTATATGAGGTAGCTGCCCCCCAGGATAGATTAGGTAGCTTCCCCCAGGATAGATTAGGTAGCTGCCCCCCAGGATAGATTAGGTAGCTGCCCACCAGGATAGATTAGGTAGCTGCCCCCAGGATAGATTAGGTAGCTGCCCCCCAGTATAGGTTAGATTAGGTAGCTGCCCCCCAGGATAGATTAGGTAGCTGCCCCCCAGGATAGATTAGGTAGCTGCCCCCCCAGGATAGATTAGGTAGCTGCCCCCCAGGATAGATTAGGTAGCTGCCCCCCAGGATAGATTAGGTAGGTGCCCCCCAGTATAGGTTAGATTAGGTAGCTGCCCCCCAGGATAGATTAGGTAGCTTCCCCCCAGGATAGATTAGGTAGCTGCCCCCCAGGATAGATTAGGTAGGTGCCCCCCAGTATAGGTTAGATTAGGTAGCTGCCCCCAGGATAGATTAGGTAGCTGCCCCCAGGATAGATTAGGTAGGTGCCCCCCAGTATAGGTTAGATTAGGTAGCTGCCCCCAGGATAGATTAGGTAGCTGCCCCCAGGATAGATTAGGTAGGTGCCCCCCAGTATAGGTTAGATGAGGTAGCTGCCCCCCAGGATAGATTAGGTAGCTTCCCCCCAGGATAGATTAGGTAGCTGCCCCCCAGGATAGATTAGGTAGCTGCCCACCAGGATAGATTAGGTAGCTGCCCCCAGGATAGATTAGGTAGCTGCCCCCCAGTATAGGTTAGATTAGGTAGCTGCCCCCCAGGATAGATTAGGTAGCTGCCCCCCAGGATAGATTAGGTAGCTGCCCCCCAGGATAGATTAGGTAGCTGCCCCCCAGGATAGATTAGGTAGCTGCCCCCCAGGATAGATTAGGTAGCTGCCCCCCAGGATAGATTAGGTAGCTGCCCCCCAGGATAGATTAGATAGCTGCCCCCCAGGATTAGGTTAGAATAGGTAGGTGCCCCCCAGGATAGATTAGGTAGCTGCCCCCCAGGATTAGGTTAGATTAGGTAGCTGCCCCCCAGGATAGATTAGGTAGCTTCCCCCCAGGATAGATTAGGTAGCTGCCCCCCAGGATAGGGCAGGTAGGTAGGTGCCCCGTCCCCATAATGGAGGGGGGGGCCGCAGCCGCAGGGAGGGCAGCCCGACCTCTCCCTCCCTTCCTCTCCCCGGGCCCCCCCCCCCCCTCAGATGCAGAGTGAGCGGCTCACGGAAGCGCTGTAGGCAGAACTCACCTCCGTCCCTGGTTCCAATCGCCGCTGATCTCCTCTCTGGCTGGCTCTGCATAGATGCTGTTACACACGCAGCTTCCTGTTTACCCGGAAGCTGCGTGTGTAACAACATCTATGCAGAGCCAGCCAGAGAGGAGATCAGCGGCGAGTGGAACGCAGGGAGGTGAGTTCTGCCTACAGCGCTTCCGTGAGCCGCTCACTCTGCATCTGAGGGGGGGCCCCGGGGAGAGGAAGGGAGGGAGAGGTCGGGCTGCCCTCCCCGCGGCTGCGGCTCCCTCCTACCAGCGCGCACAAGCGCATGGCCCACCAAACGGAGATGGGCCCCTCCCTCGCCTCCTCAGGAGCCGGGCCCGGTCGCCAAGGCGACCGCTGCGACCACGGGCCCTACGCCCTTGGGTCCAGGCCCACCTGCACTCCCCTCCAGGTATCACATGTTGGCCTTGGGGCCCTGGCCAGTGAGAGAGGTCCGGGGCCCCTGGCCATCGTGTGAACCAATTGTGTGTTTTTAAACGTTTTCCTTCAGCTCTAGGACATGGCGGACAGGTGACCGGTTAGGGAGGGACCCCTGTGGGAGGGATGCCTGCACGGGGCGGTCCTGCTAGCGACGCAATCTTGCGATGGCGTCCAACTGAAGCCTCCTACCTGAATGCTAATGGCTGCTAGATGTGGTATGGCAGGTAAAGGGTGTATGACAGTGCATCCTGATTGGCTGACGAGCACCTGCTGACCACTTTTAAATGTAGCTGGATGCATGTACTGCTGTGTTCTATTGCTTGTGTGTGTTGGCAACTGACTGCACTCAGATCAAAGGGGGCCGAATAATTATGCACAACCCACTTTGCAGTTATTTATTTGTAAAAAATGTTTGGAATGATGTATGATTTTCGATCCACTTCTCACATGTACACCACTTTGTAGTGGTCTTTCATGTGGAATTCCAATAAAATTGATTCATGTTTGTGGCAGTAATGTGACAAAATGTGGAAAACTTCAAGGGGGCCGAATACTTTTGCAACCCACTGTATGCACCCTGTATGCATTTAGAGAGTTTAGCCTGCCTAATTCCTCCTCTAACTAATCACACGTTCTAATTTGATCTCTCACCTGTGTCAGCTGGCTGTCTCAGCAGAGCAGCAAATTTTTAAACACAGGATGTTAACTCTGTCTGCTTCCATGAGAGCAAAAAGTAGACACACTGCATATTTATTGCAGGATTTGTATAAAGGATTGTTTTTCTTTATAGGTTATTATGCTGTTGCTTATCTTTTAGAGCAGAGGGTAAGTTCTGTGTTCAGGTCCACTTAAAACGTTACAGGATGTCTAACTGCTCCTCTTCCATGAACCCCTATCTGAAGCACAGCATTCTCCCCTTGAGATAACTGTTACTGAGGCCTAACAACTCCCCCAAACACGTCGGTAACTATAGCTCTCGCAATCCGGGGGTGGCGGCTGTGAAGGCACCTCCTCCCTCCCCCCACACGCATGCAGAGGAGCACAGGGAGAAAAGTAATATGTATCTGCTGCAGTGCTGTGTGTCTCCTCCATGCTTCACAGCTGCATTCTCTCTGCTGCCATTCAACGGCTCCTCATCACGTGACTGATGAGTCACATGATCAGGAGCAGGAGGCGAAGGGCAGCACAGAGACCTGCAGCACTGGAGCAGATCAATATTACTCTGCATACATGTCAGGGCAAAGTGTGTCCAGGGGGAATGGCGGAAGGATCAGATACGTCGGAGAGGAGTTTGGATCCCAGAGGGGCCCCAGGACAATATCGGGGTGGGCTGCCTCCAAACACACTCTTTCGCAATATGAACCCTTTGATGGGTATGTACAGGCATACATATAAAATCGACGCTGGTAGACTTGGGCGCAGGATACGGCCTGTATATGGCTTCTGCACAAGTCCGGGCTGTATTAATTACTATTCCCCCTCCAGGCCGCCATGGATAGTGAGGGAATGAAATAATTTGGCTTCCAGCGAATGCTGGAGGGCCTGAATTATAGTGTTTTAAAAGGAACTTCGGCTCCGTCTTCTGACGGAGCCGACGTTACTCAATGAGAGCCTGATACAAGTAATTCCTTTTCAAGTCTATGGAGGCGCCGGCTGCGCCCAAATCTAGCAGCGCTGAAAAGCACTGCTCCGATGTACAGGGCCTAGCACACAAATGACTAGGCTGTGTTACTTTTCTTTCTTTCTCTGCATGAAAGAGTTAAATATCAGGTATGTAAGTGTCTGACTCAGTCCCGACTCAGAGAGGAAGTGACTACAGTGTGACCCTCACTGATAAGAATTTCCAACTATAAAACACTTTCCTAGCAGAAATGGCTTCTGAGAGCAGGAAACATAAAAGGGGTCAATAGTTCATAGATTTTAGCTGTGGCATACTTCAATGAATGTGTCATTAAGCAAAATCAATAAAACCGTTAAAACTTTAAAAGTGGATTTAAACATAAAACTGGAATATCTTAAAAAGTCATTTTTAGGTGAAGAAAGATAGATACAATTGTTTATTTCATTAGTTTATTTTCGCATGGGTGTCCTTTAAGCCATAACCCTAGTTGTAATTGATAAACTAAACCCTTCCCTGTCTTATCCCTTTACAATGACACTCCTAGGCAATGCCTAACCTTCCATTTCACCTTCACACACTAAATAGTTCTTGGTTGAACGGAGGAGGAGGAAGTACAATGATGCGCACAAATCAGAATTAGTTGCACATCATTGATCATTTCTAGTGGTGATTATTATACACACAAAAATGTGGCATCCAAACAGATATATGTACTCTGTATTCCCAGGTAGGTACACCTAGAAAAACTAGGACGCTTGAAGTTTTACTTCCTGCTTTGTGTAAACCTTTGGTTAAGCCCTGTGCCAATAAAACAAATAGATGAGAATTCTGGGAAGAGCTGTACAACAAATAACAATCTATGAAGTGGCTATGCTATAAAGTGAGTCCGTTTACATTGACTATGACTACAGGCGTATGTCACAGTACAGCTTTTTATTATCGTTATTGTATTTTTGTTAAATAGTGACTTTTCTAGTGATATTGTAAAACTAGCTGAAGCGTACCGTTCCTTCAGAAGCCTGGAGTCTGTAGTCTCTATGTGGAGTACAGACTGCCTTGGAGTACAGACTGCCTAGAAACCCCCCACTTTCCTACACAGAGGTGGAACTTGTTATTCACTTTCCCCACCTGGACTAATCCACTGATTGGTTGAAAGCCTGGACACTCCCATTTCAGTCTATGTAAAAATCCTGTGATATAACTGTGTTTTACAAAAAAAAGCAACCTGTTGTAAGGTTTGCACTCAATCCGTGCCATGTGTAAAGAATGACTGAAGGTGTTCGTTTAAAAGTGCCGTATGGTCATTTGGACACAAGATATTGCCAATAGTAGAAAATCAGTAATGGTACCGATATGCTACTATTGCCCTGTTTCATCCTATCCTCACAATAATCTCCCCCCAGCTATGCGTAACTCTAACCTACCTACGCCTAACACTGCCGCTACATGGAGTTCACCTGCATAATCCAATGCCTCTGGAGTCACAGCCGCTACCTGCTACCACCGTAGTTCCCGCCGCAACATGGATTTCGGCTACACACTCCAAAACTGCTACAGGCGCAGTCACAGCTGCTACCGCCACAAATACAGCCCATACCCAGAGTTCAACTGCACACTCCAATGCCTCTACTGCCACAGTCACAGCCACTGCATAGAGTTTTGCTACACACTCCCAACGCTGCTACCGCCAGAGTCACAGCCGTTATCTACTACCGCTGCAGTTTCCCTCCGCTATTTGGAGTGCGGCTACACATTCCAATGCCTCTATTGTCACAGCCACTACCACCACAGTAATTGATCTCCAGCGATTCCACTGCATTTGCTAGGAGTTCAACCTCCAGCATTCAAATCGTCCGTTGCAGCCACTAATTCACTATATCAAGGGTCCACCAAAAACTAGCACTGCTGCCTCGCAGTGGTAGTAAGGGACAGAAAATCAGTGTGCCTGGAAGCTTTAGGTGGCCACCCCACAAACGAGATCAGGTGCTGAAGACTAATAACCTACACACCTTCAAGTGTACCAGAGACGGCGATACCTAAAGATTTGATACTTACTCAGGGCTTCCTCCAGTCCCATAAGCTCGTCTGAGTCCCTCGCCGTCCCCCTACGGTCTACAACTCAGCCGCAATCAGCCCCAGTAATATGCTCAGTCAAGTCAGTTGGGGTCTTCTGCGCATGCTGGACCTCCTACGCATGCGCAGAAGACCCCGACTGATGCGACTGAACCAGTTACCCGGGCTGATTTCTGCTGAACGGCAGACCGTGGGAGGACGGCAAGGGACTCAGACGTGCTTATGGGGCTAGAGGAAGCCCCTGGGTAAATATCAAATCTTTAGGTATCGCAGTCTCTGGTTTCCTTTAAATCGAATTATTCGTGAAATTGAAGTGAAGGAAACCCGGACAAATCTGACGATTGTTGGCATAAAATGAAAAACTATAGCAGTTCCCAATAATAAAGCGGAGTCACCCTTTACGCCTGTCCTGCCTATGGAGAGACACTGGAGGTGTTTACAGGGACAGAGCTGGAGAGGTTTATGAGCCTTGCAGGAGAAGAGATTATAATGTGGTCAGAGGACCGGCTCCCTGCATCCCCGCTTACATCACACCCTCAGACCTCACCTGATCCAGGACAGGCATGATAAGCTTTCATCTGTATACATCCGGCTTCCTATGGTGGATTATCCTCTAGCCCTTCACTGCTGAAAAGCTTTGGCTGGAGCAAGTCTCTGAATTACAACCCTAACACGGGAGCAGCTTATACTAACACCGCAGAAACATGGGGAATACTTCTTTACTGATACACTTCTGCAAAGATGTGCCACTCTATCCTTTAAGCCCATTACTGTTCTCAGGAAGAAGAGAAAAACATCCATTTCTGATAAAAATTGAAAAGAACTTAATATATATTATCACTGTTACTTTTCCCGACAGGTGGTGTGGTGATGGGGGCAGCATGGGCACAAGAACAGTTTAAAGAGGAACTTCACAAAAAGAAAACAACAAAACAAAGAAAAGGACACCAAGAGCCCAATATACTTTAGTAAGTCTTGATACCAGATTATAGGTAATCACGAAAAAGTAATATTCACAAACCGGGTTACCACAAAGACAATCACTGCAATGGCAGGTGGGGAGATTAGACCTGACCCCACTCAGGTTATAAGTCATAGATCGGAAAGATGAGACTGGACTAGACAATATACCAGGATGTATAACAGAGGCACCAACGTAGTATAAAATCAGTTTAAAAAGAGGAGGTGGTGGTGGGCTTACCTCCTCCAAGAAGACACCAAAAATCGTTGGTTTATAGTAAACAACAATTTATTCACAATACTTCAAAAGTGCAACACGTTTCGCAAGTTTGATCCCGTTTCATCAGGCAATAACAAAGTAATAGGATATAGGGTCAGTAAAAGAACCAAGTGCCTCTGTCTGAGGTAAGTCCACCACTACCTCCTCTTTTTAAACTGTTTTAACCGTTTTTATGCTACGTTGGCGCTTCTATTATACATCCTAGTATATTTATAAAAAGATAGTAGTATGAGAAATAAATAAAGCGATACATTGCAAAAGTGAGAAGTAAAACAAACAAACTAGAAGATAGAGCAAGAAATGATTGACATTCGCTGTGTAATTTGTTCATGTCATTTGATCCACCGTAAGCAGGGGCGTTGCTAGGACAAAGCATTTGCACTTTAGCAAGCGCTGCTCCTAGTTGGCTTCTGGCCTAAAGGTGTCCATACATGATACAATTTTTAAATTCTCTTTCAATTCAAGGATTACAACCTGTTTTTCTGATTGATTGTAACATTTGAAAAATCTGGCCAATGTACCTCACACGTGTTCAATTTCTGCCCAATTATGAAAAAAAAATGATTTAAAACTCTAAGAAAATTACTTGGGTGTATACTGTATATACTCGAGTATAAGTCTAGAAATTTAGGTCTGATTCTCTTCATAAAAATATAGAAAGTATAGGGGTTGACTTATACACGAGTCACAGGCAACACTGAGCTCACTGAGTAATGTGTGTACTATTTGCAACATTCCCATTTGCAGCAATTTATCCTGTGGTAAGTGATACTTTGAGGAAAGGAAATGCCAAGACAACACAGGTCTGAAAGTCCTGGTCACAACAATTAACAAGGAAAGGGGCGGGGGAAATACTGGGCTGCAGAAAGGGGAGTGAATAATTGCTGCACTTGGGGGCCTGGAGGAGGTATTAGAATCAGAATCAGGTGTTTTTTTTATTCGCCAAGCACGACACAAGTCATGCCCGGAATTGGGGTTGGCACAGAAGATGTAAAAAACACAGCTCAGGAGGGAGACAAATAAACTCTGACAGAGTAAAAACTACAGACTGAGACAGGACATAATAAACATACTAAACATAGACAAATCATTCTTGTCAGTGCAGAACTGAGCAGCTTAACACTTTGACGCTGGAGGCTGGGATGGACCACCGTTCTATCAGAGCAGTCGAACTGACTGCAGGCCTAGAGTGGGAGCCACTTAATAGAGTTCAGGAGGTTGACGGCCGAGGGGAAGAAGGTGTTCTTGTGCCTGGCTGTCTTGGTGGATATGGCCCAAAGTCTCTTCCCCAATGGGAGCCGGCTAAAGTAGCGGTGGCCTGGATGTGAGGGATCAGTTGCAATTCTTTGTGCTCTGGATCGTAGTCTGGAGAGGAAGAGGCGGTCGAGCGGGGGGAGGGGTTTCCCTATGATTCTCTCTGCTGACCTGATGACTCTTTGTAGCTTGTATCTGTCACTTCTCGAGGAGCCAGCGTACCATACCAGTATGGATGAGCAGATGACAGATTCTATGGTGGCAGTATAGAAGTTTGACATAAGCTCCTGGGCCATCCCGAACGTTCTCAGTTGCCGAAGGAAGAAAAGTCTTTGTTGGGCCTTCCTCTGTAAGGTGACAGTGTGGGTGTTCCAGCACAGGTCGCTGGAGATGTGGGTTCCTAGGAGCCGGACGCAGGGTACCCTTTCCACCTCAGTGCCATCGATGAAGATAGGAGGCGGTGTTGGTGCATGCTTCCTGAAGTCTAGGATCATCTCCACGGTTTTGGCCGTGTTGAGGATCAGCCTGTTTTCCTTGCACCATAGGCGAATGCTGTCAACTTGCTGCCGATAGGCCTGCTCCTCCCCCTTGGTTACGAGGCCTACGATGGTGGTATCATCAGCAAACTTGATGACCTTAACAAAGTCAGCTGATGACCTGCAGTTATTGGTGTAGAGGGAGAACAGCATCGGGGATAGGACGCAGCCCTGAGGGGCACCTGTGTTGGTGACCCTTGGTTGGGAGGAGATCTTGTCCAACTTGACCACTTGGGATCTGTTGGTCAGGAAGTCTGTGATCCAACGTTGCAGGGTCGGGTGGTCCTCGAGTGCCGCTAGGTCGTTCTGGAGGATGCTGGGGCAGATTGTATTGAACGCCGAGCTGAAGTCCAGTAGGAGGATTCTGGCATACGAGTCTGGTTTATCAAGGTGATCACTGATGAGCTCTAGGCAGATGTTGATAGCATCCTCAGTGGACCTGTTTGGCCTGTATGCGAACTGGAACGGATCCAACCGGGGCATCGTGGAGTGCTTGAGGTCGGCCAGAACTACCCTTTCCAGGGTCTTCATAATGACGGAAGTAAGAGCCACAGGCCTGTAGTTATTGATGTCGGAGATGCCCTGCTTCTTGGGGACAGGGATGATTGTGGACCTCTTGAAGCACTCCGGGACTTTGCCCTCCTGAAGGGACCTGGCATAGATGGAGGTGAGGATAGGGGCTAGCTGCTGCGAGCATGTTCTTAGGCATGCCGGTGACACGCCATCTGGGCCCGGGGCTTTCCTGGGATTTAACGTGGCCAGGTGGCGTAGGACCTCAACCTCGCACACCTTCGGCAGGTGTGGGCTTGGACTTGGCTCAGCCTCGGTGAAAGGTGAATGGGCGGGAGGAGTGGGAGGCCCCGCTGGAGCCGACTGGATCTCAAACCTACAGTAGAAGTCACTGAGCTCTTCTGCTAACTTGATGGACGGTGTGGCATGTTGAGGGGGGGGGGGGGGCTTATAGTTGGTAGCTGTCTTTAGCCCCTTCCAGACAGTCGTTTGAGCTGAGATTGTGTCTCATCTTCTCGGAGTACGCTCTTTTTGCTGCTCTGAGTTCTCTATTGAGGTTGTTCCTTGCTGCTCTGTAATCCTCTCGGTTCCCAGACTTGTGTGCCGTCTCTTTGCGATTCCTCAGTTGCCGTAGCTTGTTAGAGAACCATAGCTTGTTGTTCGGGTAAATTTTGAAGGTCTTGGTTGGAATGCATGAGTCTTCACAGAATGCAATGTATGAAGCGACATTGTCAGCCCACTCATCCAGATCTGGCGCTTCCAGGGCCTTCCAGTCAGTGCAGTCGAAGCAGGCCTGAAGTCGGAGCTTGGCCTTGCTTGACCACACTTTGGACGAATGTAGGACAGGGTTTGCTGCCTCTAGTTGTCTTCTGTAGGTGGGATCTGTACTTAAGGGACAGGAGGGGGTTAATGGGTGCAATACTGTATGCGGTGCAGTCATTAACCCCCTCCTGAGCCCCATTCTTCCTGGGCCCCAAGTGCAGCCATTAACTTTGTTGGGTAGAATTATACTTGAGTCAATAAAATATTCCAGCTTAAGAGGGTTGAATATTGGAGTCGACTTATACACAAGGTCGACTGGTATTTGAGTGTACTGTATATGGTATATTAAGAAATTGACAATTTACCCTATAGCATTCAAATTTCAGAAAAATTGATCAGTAAAATCCACCACTCCCAATCGACTTACATTTAATTTTATTTATTTTTTTGATGTAAGCAGATTAGGAGTAGTAGATTTTACATCAAAATTTTCAGATTTCTTGCTCAAATATAAAAAAAAATGTGTTTTTATCAAATTGTCATAAAATCAGATCCTTTTATTGTATCATGTGCCACACATGATACAATAAAAGGATCTGATTTTATGACACCATCATAAGGCCCCCTTATGAACACCACAAATCTGATTTGCAAAACCGATTTGCGATTCTGATTTTTCCTGGATGCTACCAAAGGTAAAACGCAGAAAAAACGCAGCATGCAGTACCTATTACAAATCGCAAATCAGAATCGCATGTGAAAATCGATTAAAAATTGCAAATCGGAATCGCATTTAGCGTACAAGAGGCCTAAGGGTTAAGAATTCAGGAGTGCAAATGACTTTTTTTCAGTCAGGCTGTAGCTCAATTCTCACTGTTAACTAATTACTAGCTGTAATGCTGGGAACACGCAATGCAATTTCCTGTAAATCCTCCAATCCCAATCATCCAATTCCTGTCGATTGGGATTGTATAGTTTAACCTTTTGCCGTCTGCATCACGCCGATGGGCGCGGACGGGGCGGCAGCCTCAGGACCGCCTAACGCCGATTGGCATACGGTCCTTGGGGCTCGCATCCTTGCTCTGATGGAGGAGCTCCGCCTTCAGTCTCCCAGCGGCGATCACCGCTGGGAGACTGTTAAATGGCGAAACCGCCGTCTTTTATTGCTGTACATTGCTGCAATGTAAGGCAGCGCTGTATTGGGAACAACCGTGTGACACGGCTGTCCCCTCTGTGGGCTCGGAGGTGATTGGCTGTCATAGGCTGAGGCCTATGACAGCTGATCACGCTGAATGGCTGGCGGGGGGAGGGAGGAGGGGGAGTATGGAAATAAAAAAAATATGTATATTTAATAAAAAATAAATACAGTAAATATTTATAAAAAATAAACAAACATCTGGGGGGGTGAGCAGACCCCACCAACAGAAAGCTCTGTTGGTGGGCAGAAAAGGGGGGAGGGGATTACTTGTGTGCTGAGCTGGACGGCCCTGCAGCGAGGCCTTAAAGCTGCAGTGGCCAATTAAGTGAGAAATGGCCTGGTCTCTAGAGAGGTTTAACACTGCGGTACTCAAGTGGTTAAAAGGAAATACTGTATATACTCACATATAAGCCTAATTTTTCAGTATAAAAATGTGGTAAAAAGTTACCCCCTCGGCTTATATGCGAGTCAGTGGAGCAGAACAGATGGTGGAGCAGGTTTTGTTGCTGGCAGGTTTTGCTAGTGGCTCCCTGCTGTGTCCGTGCCCCCCATCCCCTGCAACATGATGTGCAGAGTGCGCTGCTTAGGACTACCTGTGTCCTCTGGCTTGTGGAGTGGAGCATGCAAGCAACGTGTCAGCAGTGCATTGATCGGGGATTCTTTCAGTGTGGCAATCGCTGTGTCTCATATCTATGACCCCATCTAGTGGGGCCTTGAAACACAGCTGTATCATCCTTGGGTCACATCTGGCTATGGGGAGAGGGGAAAACTTGTACTGGGGGCACACCTGGCTACTGTGGAAGGGGCTATACTGGGGAGGGGGCTTATACGCGAGTCAATCACTTTTTCCTGGTTTCTGAGGGGAAAGTAGGTACCTCGGCTTATATGCGGGTCGGTTTATATGCGAGTATATGCGGTAAACACATCAACCTACATATCCTTCTTACCTTGGGTTCCCTTTAAAACAAGGTCAATAGTTTGAGTTTCTCTATTATAAAAGACAGAGGCTGGATTGATACAGGATTGGGAGGGGTCTTAAGGTTAATTACTTACCTGATCGGCTGAAATTTGTTACGCAGGTAAATCTCCGCCCATCACCTCGAGAATGCAGTTGCAGACACTTTTTTAAAGTCTTCCAAAGCTTTATGAAAGCCTCCGCCTCCGTTGCTTAGCAGCCACTAATTAGGCCGTGGCTGCTGAGCTGGGTGTGGGCCACAGCCTCCCAGGTGGGGGTGGCCAGAGCTGCAGCAGAACTTTGAAAAAACCCTCCATGTCCGCATTTCTGAGGGGACGGTATGCTTATCTGACTAAATAAATTACGTCCAATCAGGTAAGTAAATAGCCCCAATACCTTCTAAATCCTACATCATTAAGGCAGAGCCTGACAATGACAGGCTCTGTCTTTATTCTGGAGGTACTCTTTAAGACAGACTCTGTGATATATTAAAATACTGTCATACAGCTGAGACAATAAAATCATTTAACTTTTTTGGGTGCTTTAATAAAACACAAAGGGCTTGATTCACAAAGCGGTGCTAACTGTTAGCACGCCTGTGAAAACCCCCTTAGCACGTCTAAACAAGCGTTTCGCGCATAAAAGTTTACGCGCGCAAAACTTTATGCGCGTAAAACTTTACGCACGTACTGCACAGAGCGCAGGGCGCTCCACGCGAAGTGCCCATAAAAGCCTATGGGATTTAGCGTGCGTAAAACTTTGCGCGCGTAAAACTTTGCGCGCACAAAGTTAGCGCGCGATCTGATTGAGAAATCCGGTGCTAACCTACTTAGCACCCTGGTTAGCGCGTCTAAAGACTTTAGACGTGCTAAGTAGGTTAGCACCGCTTTGTGAATCAAGCCCAATGTATGACTAGAATTTCCATCCTATTTATGAGTAGAGTTGTAGATACCATTATTTTCTTCAGTTCACGTTTGCTTTAAAATCCAAATGCTCAGAAGTCACCTTTTGGCATTAAAATGAGTCCTTTGTAACTATAAATCCTGTCTTGAAATTTTGATCACATGACCAGAAGTGCTGCAGCTTGTGTTGCATCATCCTGTGGTTCGAACTGCAAGGGGGGTAGTCACAGACTGACGTTCTCTGAAAAGATTGCAGCAAGCTGTAGCACAGACAGACTGTGGGACAGGAAGTTATAAAAGTTGTTTACTATACATCAGCTAATCAAGGAGTATTTACACAGGCAAACTAGGACTGCAAATTACTGTTAGTACTAGCAAGACTTTTATAGCTAGAGAGGGTTTTGAAGGGTAAATAAAGTAATATTCAACAAAATAATTCTCCGCTCCTCATGTAAGGCCGAGGATTGAGTAAAGCAACTGTAGAACAATGACATAGTTTACTTCCAAGAATTTCTCAGTAATCTTTAGACAAAACAACCGCCCAGCATGGTACTGCTTCAATGGCTCAACACAATAACTGAGGAAATTATTAAAATTACAAAAAACAATAACATTTTTCTAAAAATCTATTTCCATTACTAAACATAGCTATAAACAATAAAGACAAGAGTTGTGTTATTCAACCATTTCCACATTTTGTATGACCGCTAGTAGTTATTCTACACCAGTCTTTCTCAACCAGGGTTCCTTGAGGACTTTGCAGGGGTTCCCTTGCATTTTCCCCCTTTAAACCGCACATGCGCAGTACTGTCACGCCGGCCGCCGTGATGACGCAAGGCGGCCGGCGTGGTGACGACAGACGTGACATTTCAGGAAGAAGAAGCCCGACACTCGGGCCCAGTGTCGCCGGGAGCCGCCGGGTAGCCATTTCTGACCAGGCCCTGGGAGAAGAGCCAGATGGATGCCGAGGGACCTCCTAACCTACGGTGGGTTGCAGAAAGCCCCAGGTGAGTACCATTTTCGTTTTTATTTAGAGCTCGGAGTCCCTTTAAGTAGTTAAAGGATACCAGAGCCGTAAATCTTCAGAGAAATGTGGGGAGCCGGCATTTATAGTGAGCTGTCTTGATGGCCACCGCTCCCCCCGTTCTTCTGTGTCCCCCTCCTTTCTTGTCTAAAGCCCCCCGGCGGGCTGTTCCGGGTCACCGGAGTCAAATTCCACAGCGCAGGTGCTAGCCCAGCTTGCGCACATCCCTCATTGCGTGGCTGGGATCGCTCTACACATGTGCATGACGTTTCTCTGAAGATTTTCGGCTCTGCTATCTTTTTAGGCAGCTCATCCTGTTGTGGCTGAATCAGCCTGTTTATAGATTCTGCATGAAATCAGAGCCTCATTCATGTAAAACAGCTTTAGGAAGTTGAAAAGGAGGCTGAATTGAAAGCGCGCAGCTTGCCTGGAGCGGCGTCCGTTCTGCCGTACAGCTTCCTTCAGCTTTTCTTTCCATGTTGCACATTTCCTGCAGCCGCGCGTAGCCGTCATTAAAGCCCCCGTTTTCCAATTTGACATCTGCAAAAACATCCAGTTTTGTTTGCCATCTAAGGCAATTAGCTTAATTAGCGTCTCACCCACAGACGTGTCGCCACGGCCGCAGAAGTGATCTCTCCGGAGAAGCTCCTGCCGAGAGACGATCGGACCAGTGGCGGTCTCACTCCGAGCGATTGATCTGAGCAGGGAAGGCCGCGGGCTGTGAAATCGGCATTCCCAGCAGAACGCAGGTCTGCAGCGAGGTGACGTCGAGTGTCTGGGGTCATTTCCTTCATGTTGGTTTCCCACCTGGATGTGACGGTCCCTTTATCTCCGAATCCCTTCATCCTCGCGCTGTGACAGCCACCTGGGTGCAGCGTTTTGTCAATCCTTTATTTTACGCCTTCATCCTAACATTAAAGCGGGAAATAACATTTGGCAGCAAACCTTGAATACCTCGAATAGACACCTCTTTACTTAGTAAGAAAATATTTATACTTGCGACATGAGACCTTTATCTGCATATGTGAGCTGACATATTTATTTCCTTTTTGTTTCAAACAGTTTTATTAAATGAAGCAGAAAAATTACAAACAGTCCCAATTGGGACATGCATGGAAATAGCATAATACAAGAAAAGTAGTAATCATAATCTAACAGAGAGCAACAATGCTAGCATAGCTCAAAAAATCCACGGTGACCAACATTTATCAAAAATACAGTTAACAGTTATCCTCATATGATGATAACAGATCTAGTGAAATGTTGTCACCTCCACACAACTTTAGTTGTAATCTAAAGGGAACAATATATTACAGCCTTTAAATTGTAGACTATACTCTAATTAGTAAAGATTATTATTGCTATGAAAAAGTGGACAGGTTAACAACCTAAGCTAGGGAAGTCCTAGACGTTACCCTTCCTGTACCACCAATTAACCTCCTTGGCGGTAACCTCGTGTGTGACACTGGGTAAGCCGCCGGAGGGTGCCGCTCAGGCCCTGCTGGGCCGATTTACATAATTTTTTTTTTGCTACATGCAGCTAGCACTTTGCTAGCTGCGTGTGCATAACGAACGCTGCCGCTATCTGCCGCGCTGCGCCGCCCCCCCCCCCAGACCCCTTTTGCTGCCTGGCCAATCAGTGCCAGGCAGCGCTGATTGGTGGATCGGAATACCCGATGACGTCGGTGACGTCATCGCGATCGTCACCATGGCGACCGAGAAGCCCATACAGGGAATCCAGTTCCGAACGGGATTCCCTGCAGGGTGAAAGCGCCGGCGGAGATTGGAGGGGTGGGAGGGATAGCGAAGTGAGGGGGGAAGCATGTAGCTAGCGCTAGGCTAGCTACATGCTTTAAAAAAATAAAAAAAATTTAAAAAAGTGCTGCGCTGCCCCCTGGCGGATTTATTGTACCGCCAGGGAGGTTAAGTGCCAGTGTGGAACATAAAGAAAAATGGTCAATAACAGATAATGGGGTCAGTTATTACTTAGGTCATAGAAGAGGAAAAAAGCAAGGCATTGCTGAAATTCACTTGACTGCCTTGGTGGGGGAAGGGAAATGTGGTTCTGCCGTGTACAGGAGGAGCAAATAAGGGGTGCAAAAGGATCATCCATCTGCACAACAATATTAGCTAAAGTATGTAATATAGTTAAGGCCTACATTATCAGCATATTGTATCCAGGGGTCCCAGGTTTTTTGGAACTGATCCATTCTATCCAGGGAAACAGGGATGGATCTAGACCAAGTTGCGCCTGGGGCAAGGTCAGGTTTTTGCGCCGAAAGGTCAGGTTTTGGCGCCTAAACTGCCATTCATTTTGCTGCCTTTTTAAGAATTCAACAAACTGCGCCGCCTGGGGCAAGAGACCCGCCTAATCCCCTCCCCCCCCCCCCCCCCAAGATCCGTCCCTGCAGGGAAATGGCCAACATTCTCTCATATATCATCAGTTGATGTATTCTATTAATAAGAGGTCTAATTAAAAGGGTAGAGAACTTCCAATTAGCAGCTGAATAGGACTTAGCTCCCATAGCAATATGTTGAACCAATTTATGGGCTTGATGGGTGAGGTGAAGACCAAAAATAAGGATTGCTGGGTCCAACCCTGTCGAGAGGGAGGTTACTTTAGAAATCAACTTTATTCCAAAAAGAGGATACTAGCGGGCATGTCCACCACATCTGAGAGAATGTACCCACCCCTCCACATTCCCTGAAGCACAACGATGGAAAACTTGGAGTGGCTTTGCGGAGCCTAAAAGGTGTTAAGTAGGCCCTATGAAAAATGTTTAACATTAGTTTCTAATAAAGAATAATATAGGCTCCCTTTTGTGAGGGTAGTAAAGCCCTCCATCCATTCCTCTTGGTCAAGGGAAACCTGAAACTCTGAGGTCCAAAAATTCTTACGTTTTTCAATACCCGAGGAACTATGTTCTATAATAGTAGCATAAAGCTGGGAAATAAGTCCACCTTCCAAAGGTGATCCAGTGACCCAATTTTCAAAAAAAGTACGTTGATTGGTATATCCACGGGGTACAATTGTGCGAAAGAAAGTGCAAAATTTGAGTTACCTGGAAAGAAGATTTCGGCAAAAGCTCAGCTTTCTCCAGGACCTCCCGGCAAGTAAGTAATCTATTGCCTGACCAAAAAGCAGACAAGTTAGTCATATTTTTACGAGAAGCCCAGGAGAAATCTTGCAAGTAGCCCAGGGAAAAATCAGGATGACCTATTATAGACATTAAAGATGAAGGACAAGCGGATAGTTTCAGGTGTTCCCTAGACCTTTTCCATAATTGTAATGTTAGATGAGTTGAGGGTAAGGCAACTTTGGAAAGGGATTTCCCAGTGATAGAGGACCAGACCAATGATTGATGACTATAAGGGCCACATTGAGATGCCTCCAAATCAACCTACAATGGAGCCCTGACACCAGCATAAATAGGGGCAATCTGGGCCAATTGAGCAGCCTTATAGCATCCATATAAGTTTGGGAGCAAGAGGCCCCCCCTAACCCTGGGCTGATACATATTGGCACGCAGAACTCGGGTCTTTTGCCTGCCCAAACAAAATCAAAAATATCTAGTTGGAGCATATGCAGGTCAGTCTTTTTAACCAATAAGGAAAGAGTCCTGAAAAGATACAATATTTTCGGTAATAAGGTCATACAGACCGAATTTATTCTTCCCAACCAAGATATCCCAACCAAGATATTTGCAAACCCTGCAAATTAGAGATCATTGTGCCATAATTGTATTTATATAAGTCAGAATATAGACTAGTGATCCTCACTCCCAAATATTTTATATAATGATCACAATATTGCAATTTAAATTGATTGGCCATAGACCTAGTCTGGGCTCTAGAGTAATTACAGGATAACATCTCAGATTTATTTAGATTTAGACACAGGCCAGAAACTCTCCCAAAATTATTCATAAGATTAAAAAGAGGTGGAAGAGAAGTCTGAGGCTCCGTAATTGTAAGGGCTAGATCGTCTGCAAAAAAAGCGGATTTATATTCTCTCTTTCCCACTGAATATCCCTTAACCTCAGGTGATTTCCGGATCATTAAAGCAAGGGGCTCTATCGCAAGAGCGAAAAGAGCTGGAGAAAGTGGGCAACCTTGCCTGGTTCCTCTGGTTATGCTAATTAGGATCTGAGTTGGGGAGGGTATTTTTAGTGTTGCAGAGGGGGAAGAATACACCTGTAAGGCTGAAAGAAAGTCACCTTTAATTCCAATTTTTTTCAGTGTGGCCTGCATATAAGGCCACTGGAGGCTATCAAAGGCCTTTTCAATATCTAAGGCCACTACCGCCAGTTTATTGGAATGAAGCCTTGCATGAGAAATGATATCTATGAGTCTACGGATATTATCCGTGGCCTGGCGAGTTGGAATAAAGCCCACTTGATCCCTGTGGACCATATCAGCCAGAAACAGATTAAGTTTTGCTACCAGAATTGAGGTAAGGAGTTTATAATATTTATTACCTTTTAAACAATCCACTGCCTCTAAAGCCTTATACACACTTTCAATCATGATTGGCCAAACAATGACCAATTTTTCCACCTCCTTGTAGTACGAGCAGGGCCGGATTTAGGGCAAGGCCGCCTAGGCCATGGCCTAGGGCACCACAGGAGCAAGGGCACCAAAGCAGCAGGCTAAACTGGTGCAGCATTTGCAAGCTTGCAAATGCTGCAATACAGGGAGATCAGGCAAGCGCCTGAGTGCAGTACTCTGCTGCTAGTCGCCTGTGCAGCAGCCACCTTACTCTCTGTGCATGTTTGCATTGTGGCCAGCGGCTATGGACTTGGGCAGCATTGGAGACAGAAAGGAAGTGGAAACTTTGGCACTGGAGACGAGCTGAGAAATAAGAGACACCAATGGCTGCTGCGGTGTGAAGGCGAGCTGGCTACCTATACTGAAGCGGGGTGGGAAAAGGAGGGATTAAGGGAGTCATTTGGCTACCTATACTGAAAGGGAGGGGTCATCTCACTACCTATAGCGAGGGGGGGGGGGGGCTGGTGGCAGTGGCCTTGGGCAGTAAAGAGTACAAATCCGCCCCTGAGTACTCATGGACGTGGTAAAATTGGTCAGTGATTGGCCAGTCATAATTGAAAGTGTGTATCAGGGAACCTAAACTGAGAAGGATGTGGCTTTTTCCTTTTAAAATAATACCAGTTGCCTGACTCTCCTGCTGATTCTGCAGATCAGGTGCTGTGACTGAAGTCAGACTGGATTAGCTGCATGCTTGTTTCAGGTGTGTGATTCAGCCACTACTGCATCCAAAGAGATCAGCAGGGCTGCCAGGCAACTGGTGTTGTTTAAAAGGAAACATCCATATCCCTCTCAGTTAGGGTTCCCTTTAAGCCAGGTACACACATCCAATTTCACCCTTACATGTTGTATGAGAGATAACCTACACAATCTGTTCATAGTATTCAATATCTGTGACCCTCATGCTACATGGAGGTGGTAACATTTGTCAGTGATTGGCCAATCATGATTTAGGGCTTGTTCACACTATGAGCATTTGCGTATTTTTTTTAAACGCTGGCGATTTTATAAGTCTCCCTAAAAGCGCTTGTGCAATGATACCCTATAAGAGTGTTCACATATGAGTGGTTCGATTGCGATCCACTTTCAAAAGTGCTGCCTGTTCCATTTTCTGAGCTCTTTGGCTCAATGGAAGGTATAGGCCCTATACCTACCTTCTATACTATAGGGAAATTGCAAAATGCTTGAAAAAGTGATTCTATGAAAAAATACATTGTATTTATCCATTTCCAGTTGAAAGTGTTAACTTCCTGACTGACGTTAGGAAGTGAAAAAATGAATCGCTCTGCAAAAGCGCTTAGAAAAGCATTTAGCAAAACGCAAGGTAAAGCGCTGACAAAACTCTCAATAAATCGCTCAGTGCTTGCGATAGCGCTGGTGGTTTATAATGTGAACATAGCTTGAAAGTGTGTACCAGGCTTAAAGAGACACTGAAGCGGAAAAAAAAATATGATATAGTGAATTGGTTGTGTACTATGAATAATTACTAGAAGATTAGCAGCAAAGAAAATATTCTCATACTTTTATTTTCAGGTATATAGGGTTTTTTCTAACATTGCATCATTCTATAATATGTGCAGATTACACAACACTCAGCATTCAAAATGAGCCTTTCAGAGCAGTCTGTGAAGTAATGACCTCTCCTCTAGCAGAGAAAAGGTAAACAGTTCACTTACAGTTGAGATAATAAAAGTCAGATAACAGCCCTCTCCAGGACTAACTTAGTCAGAGAGCTTAAAGGGAAGGTTCAGGGAACTCTTGAAAAAAATAAAAATCCCTATCCACTTACCTGGGGCTTCCTCCAGCCCGTGGCAGGCAGGAGGTGCCCTCGCCGCCGCTCCAGAGGCTTCCGGTCGTCTTCGGTGGCCGACCCGACCTGGCCAGGCCGGCTGCCAGGTCGGGCTCTTCTGCGCTCCATGGCCGGGCTCTTCTGCGTCCCACGCTGGCGCGCTGACGTCATTGGACGTCCTCCGGGCTGTACTGCGCAGGCGCAGAACTACTGCGCCTGCGCAGTACAGCCCGGAGGACGTCCGATGACGTCAGCGCGCCGGCGTGGGACGCAGAAGAGCCCGGCCATGGAGCGCAGAAGAGCCCGACCTGGCAGCCGGCCTGGCCAGGTCGGGTCGGCCACCGAAGACGACCGGAAGCCTCTGGAGCGGCGGCAAGGGCACCTCCTGCCTGCCACGGGCTGGAGGAAGCCCCAGGTAAGTGGATAGGGATTTTTATTTTTTTCAAGAGTTCCCTGAACCTTCCCTTTAATGGCTTGTTTGCATAGAGATAACAACTGGAGTTTCTCAACTCTTCCTGTACTGGAAACAATTAGACTGATGTATCTGATCTTAATGTTTTATTTCTTAGCTGTACTACACATACAAATCATAATATCATCATTTTTTTTCCGCTTCAGTGTCTCTTTAAAGCGGAATAAAACGCAGGATTTCTTCTTTGCTCTAATACATTATTTACAGCATATTATATACAACCAGCATTTTTTTTTTACTAGAACAGCATTCAAAGGGTTACACACAGGACTTATGCTGGGAACACACGGGTCGATTCTGGCCCTCGTTTCTGCGCCCGATCCTTTTTGACGCTCGATTCTGCGGGCGATACTCTTATCTTCCGCTCGTTTTTCTTATCTTTTTCCATTGTCCCCCATTCAGAATCAAGCGCAGAAACGATCGGGCGGAAGATCGTATGTGTCGGAAATTATCTATCGACCCATCTAAATGGCTCAGAATCGAGTCGAGTATTCCCAGCATTAGAAGCTTCCCTGCCAGCAAAGCTGGACTCATCTGTACTTGAGATAATGTTATCCTGTGTTTAATTGTATCAAGTGAGGAATGTAAATAAACACTTCTCTGACACTGCAGGCTCTGCTGAACAAAGTCAGACATTCAGAAAGCATTCTGCTTATGTTGAAACATGACTAAAGCAGCTATAAATAAAATGCAAAGTCAGCTTTCAGAGCAAAAAAAGTGTACTTTGGGAACGTATAATTTCTAAATGAATACTAATACTTATGCACAAAGGCAAATATGATAACCGTATCTCTATATATAATTTGCAAGTGTCCCTGCGTCTGTCCCTGTGTCAGTGCTTTTTTGCACTGCGCATGTGCAGGGACGGACGCAGAGACATTGCTGAGAGCTGGAGGAGGACGGGGCCAGAAGGGGCGGGCGTGTGTGTGCGCACGCACATCATGGGTGCGTGGTGCGCATGCTTGGGGGGGGGGCGGCGTGTGCATGCGCGTGGCGAAGTAGTGACAGACCTAGCCCGTTTCTAAACGGGCTAAGGTCACTAGTGGCATATAAAATGTAGGGAAACATGTTTTATTGAATATTATGTCAGGGTTTTATACTGCTTTAAAGGGAACCTTAAAGGACAACTGTAGTGAGAGGTGTATGGAGGCTGCCATATTTATTTTCCTTTAAACAATACCAGTTGCCTGGTTATCCTGCTGATTCTCTGTCTCAACAAGCATGCAGCATATCAGGTGTTTCTGATATGTTTGTCAGACCTGAAAAGATTAGCTGCATGCCTGTTTCTGGTGGGATTCAGATATTACCGCAGCCACATAGACCAGCAGAACTGCCAGGAAACTAGTATTGCTTAAAAGGAAATAAATATTATTATTATTAATACTATTATTGATTTATAAAGCGCCAACATATTCCGTGGCGCTGTACAAAGTAAGAAACAAACATGGGGTACATAATAATACAGACAATGGTGTACACTAGTATACAAGATACATAATTAGTAACAAAATACAGAATTGGTAATGACAGTGATAAAAGTAACATGATGCATAAACTGTATAATGATTTCCAAGACACAAAAGGGGGAGAGAGCCCTGCCCTTGCTAGCTTACAATCTAAAGGGAATAGGGGGGAAACAAGAGGAGGGGTTGTATACGATAAAATATATAAAGGCAGTGTGTTTAAATTAGGATACCTGGTAGGAGTGCAATTTGGTCTTAGGACAAAGGGAAGTGGCCTAAGGTAGCGCATATGCTTGTCGAACAAATTAGTTTTTAGAGAGTGTTTAAAGGTAACAAAGGTTGGCGAGTGACGGATGTGTTGTGGGAGGGCATTCCAGAGAAGGGGTGAAGCACGTGCAAAATCTTGTAAGCGTGAATGTGAGGAGGTGATTCTGGAGGAGGACAACAGAAGAACATGTGCAGATCTGAGATTGCGATTTGGTTTGTATCTGGAAATTAGTGAGGATATGTACCGGGGAGAGAGATTGTGGAAAGCTTTGTAGGTTAGGGTTAGGAGTTTGAACTGAATCCTCTGGTTAATTGGCAGCCAGTGAAGAGCTTGACAGAGAGGGTCAGCAGAGGAAGATCGAGAAGAAAGATGAATGAGACGAGCAGCTGAGTTCAGTACTGACTGGAGAGGGGCCAGTCTGTTAGAAGGTAGTCCACAAAGTATTATGTTGCAGTAGTCCTGGCGAGAAATTATAAGAGCATGTATTAACATTTTGGTTGTGTCTCGAGTGAGAAAGGGACGATGCGAGATATATTTTTGAGTTGGAGATAGCAGGAGCTGGTTATGGAGTTAAGATGAGGAATAAAAAAGAGAGATGAGTTGAATATCACCCCCAAGCACCGAGCTTTGGGAACTGAAGTAATGGGAGTGTTATTAACATTTATAGTTACTTCAGGCAAAGAGGTGACCAGAGACGGTAGAAAAATTATTAGTTCTGTTTTACTCATATTAAGTTTTAGGAAGCGAGAGGACATGAAGGAGGATATAGCAGGCAAGCAGTCAGGAACACGTTTGAGTAGGGAGTTAAGGTCTGGGTCCGAGAGGTACAGTTGTGTATCGTCTGCATACAGGTGGTATTGAAACCCGAATGAGTTGATTAAGTTACCAAGACCGTGCATGTAGATGGAAAAGAGGAGGGGACCAAGGACAGAGCCTTGAGGAACCCCGACAGATAAAGCATGAGGAGAAGAGATCTGATATGAGTATGGCAGCTTCCATGTACAGTACCTCTCACTACAGTTGTACTTTAATTGAGATGGATATGGAGGTTTCCTTTTAAACAATACCAGTTGCATGGCAGTCCTGCTGATTTTTTTGGCTGCAGTAGTGGCTGAATCACACACCTGAAACAAGCATGCAGCTAATCCAGTCTGGTTTAATTCAAAGCACCTGATCTGCATGCTTGTTGAGGGGCTGTGGCTAAAGGTATTGTAGACACAGGATCAGCAGGAGAGTCAGGCAACTGGTATTGTTTTAAAAGGAAAAATCCATATCCTTCTCAGTTTAGGTTCCCTTTAAAGAGAATCTGTATTGTTAAAATCGCACAAAAGTAAACATACCAGTGCGTTAGGGGACATCTCCTATTACCCTCTGACACAATTTCGCCGCTCCCCGCCTCATTAAAAGTGGTTAAAACCAGTTTTAAAAAGTTTGTTTATAAACAAACAAAATGGCCACCAAAACAGGAAGTAGGTTGATGTACAGTATGTCCACACATAGAAAATACATCCATACACAAGCAGGCTGTATACAGCCTTCCTTTTGAATCTCAAGAGATCATTTGTGTGTTTCTTTCCCCCTGTTCTCATGCACTGAAGTTTCAGGCTGCTCGTTTCTTCCTGCAAACAGCTTTGCCCTTGTCTGTATTTCTTCAGTATGTGAAAGCCCAGCCAGCTCAGAGGACGATTTATTCAGCTTGTAAAAGATAAGAGAGAAGCTGCTCTAATCTAAATAATACACAGGCAGTGTGCATAGAGGGCCTGTGTCTGGAAGGGCCTGAAGAACTTGGCAGCCTTCCAGACACAGGCCGACAAGTCTGACAGGGGAAAGATACATTGATTTATTACAGAGACTGTGATAGTAGAAAGTGCTGCAGTAAGCTAGAACACATTACAATAGCTTTTGGAACTTGTAGGATGATAAAAAACAGGATGCAATTTTTGTTACGGAGTCTCTTTAAGCTGCTGTAATGCTGACATCCTCCTTCAGGTCCTGATGACGTCATATCATGTGACCGGGACCTGGAGGATGATGTCGGCATTGCAGCGCCACTCAGTGGTAGAAGATGAGAGCCGTTCCTTCATCTGGATCAGGTAAATATCAATCGCTCTCTGCACCACTCTGCACTGGGGGAGGAAAGTGCTCTTTAAGAAAAAAAAAAAAGGTAGATAAAAGGTTCATTTGCGTTCTCGAGTCCTTGTTTCTTTATTCTAATATTCCTTCCCCCACTTCTCTTGCAAATGCAAATTAACACTTTATAAAAACGTACATACCGCAATATTAATGTTAACACTTCAAACTCTTGTGTTCAGATAATAAACAACCTCTCCTTGGCAGACTTCGGTCAGTCTGTTGTCCTAACTTTGCTCTCTTCCCCACGCTGGGTGCAACCCTCTCCTCCAAAGACACTCAACCTTGGAAGAGAAGGTTTAAATGGCAGCTACACTTCCTTAAAGGACAACTGAAGTGAGAAGAATATGGAGGCTGCCATATTTTTTTCTTTTAAAAACAATACTAGTTGCCTGGCTGCACTGCTGATCTATGTGGCTGAAGGAGTGTCTGAATGACACCAGAAACAAGCCTGCAGATAATCTTGTCAGATATGACAATGATGTCAGAAACATCTGATCTGCTGCATGCTTGTTCAGGGTCTACGGCTGAAAGTATTAGAGGCAGAGGATTAGCAGGATAGCCAGGCAACTGGTATTGCTTAAAAGGACCCTGAGCAGTAAAAATAAATAATATCGGTACTTACCTGGGGCTTTCTCCAGCCCACCGTAGGTGGTCCCCCGGCGTCCTCCTGGCTCCTCTCCCAGTCCCGCTGCGGACTACACCACCGGCAACACCCGGGCTGAGTGTAGGCCTGACACTTCCTTATCGGTGACGCTACGCGTCATCTCGCTGCCCGCTACACATCATCACAACGGCCGGCATGACAGTACTGCACATGTGCAGTTTTCTACCTCTAAACCTGCGCATGCGCAGTACGTTGGGCTGGAGAAAATCCCAGGTAAGAATCGATTTTGTTTATTTTTACTGCTCAGGGTCCCTTTAAAATAAAATAAATATGGCAGCCTTCATATCTCTCTCGAATTCAGTTGTCCTTTCATCAATAGATTTCTGATATTGAGTGGTGCAAGGTGGTAGACCATGGGAACAACCAATGTTATGCAGGTGTACATCACTTCTCTGATCTAGTACAGATCATACAGTCTGCACTATGTATTTCTCCTTTTGTATGATATTTGCGCTTTTTCTGTGTTGGCATCCTGTGAACACATTTTCTTGCATTAAAAATCGTGCTTGGTTTTAGGCTGCTTTCACAGTAAGACGTTACAGGTGCACGTTAGAGCAGCCTGTAACGCAGCCCAACTCACAGCAATGTAAAATCAATGGGCTGTTCACAGTGCCCACCTTGCGTTACATTGTAACGATGCACGTTATTTAAAAGTGCAGCATGTTGTGCGTTCTACGCATTAGACTGTTTGCACATGCTCAGTATTGTGTTTTTTGGGGGGTTTTTTGAGGAGGAGGGGAGAGTCCGCTATTGTTAGCCACATGGCTAATTAATATTCACTGCACTGCAGTGATGGGAAGTTCGGCTGGATTCATTGAATCGATTCATTGAAAAGAGCCGGAATTCCTACCTCTACTGTCAGTGCAGTTTCTAGGCTAAAATGCACCCGGGGCGAGGGTGTAAAAATTGCGCCCCCTCCCGAGCAAGGTATGGGCGCTCGCAATATAGGTTAGCCAGGTCTAGTTGCACTCAGTATAGGTCCCCCCAGTATAGGTAGCCAAGAATAGGTAATCCAGTATAGGAAGCCAGCCATAGGTCCCCAGTATAGGTAGCCAGGCATAGGTGAGCCAGTATAGTTGCCCCCGGTATAGGTTAGCCAGGTCTAGTTGCACTCAGTATAGGTCCCTCCAGTATAGGTAGCCAAGAATAGGTAATCCAGTATAGGTAGCCAGCTATAGGTCCCCCCAGTATAGGTGGCCAGGCATAGGTGAGCCAGTATCGCTGCCCCCGGTATAGGTTACCCAGGTAGGTGCCTCCAGTATAGGTAGCCAGTATAGTTGCCCCCGGTATAGGTTAGATAGGCAGGCGCCCCCAGTATTAGATAGGTAGGTGCCCCACTACAGGTTAGCTAGGTGGGTGCCTCTAATATAGGTAGCCAGAATAGTTGCCCCCAGCATAGGTTAGATAGGTAGATGCCCCCAGCAAAGGATAGTTAGGTGCCTGCAATATAGGTAGTCAGTATAGTTGCCACCTGTATAGGCTAGCTAGGTGCCCCTAATACAGGTTAGATAAGTAAGTGCCCCCAGTATAGGTTTGATAGGTAGGTGCCCTAAAGTATAGGTTAGATAGGTAGGTGCCCCCAGTATAGGTTAGATAGGTAGGTGCCCCCCAGTATAGGTTAGATAGGTAGGTGCCTCCCAGTATAGGTTAGATAGGTAGGTGTCCCCCAGTATAGGTTAGATTAGGTAGGTGCCCCCCAGTATAGGTTAGATTAGGTAGGTGCCCCCCAGTATAGGTTAGATTAGGTAAGTGCCCCCCAGTATAGGTTAGATTAGGTAGGTGCCCCCCAGTATAGGTTAGATTAGGTAGGTGCCCCACAGTATAGGTTAGATAGGTAGCTGCCCCCCAATATAGGTTAGATAGGTAGGTGCCCCCAGTATAGGTTAGATTAGGTAGGTGTCCCCCAGTATAGGTTAGATAGGCAGCTTCCCCCAGTATAGGTTAGATTAGGTAGGTGCCCCCCAGTATAGGTTAGATTAGGTAGGTGCCCCCCAGTATAGGTTAGATAGGTAGGTGCCCCCCAGTATAGGTTAGATTAGGCAGGTGCCCCCCAGTATAGGTTAGATTAGGTAGGTGCCCCCCAGTTTAGGTTAGATAGGCAGCTTCCCCCAGTATAGGTTAGGTAGGTCCACCCCCCTGTTTAGCCGGAAGCAGCGTGTGTAGCAGTGTCTATGACGAGAGGAGATCAGCTGCGAGTGGAACGCAGGAAGGTGAGTAGTTATGCACAGCGCTTCCTGCTGCGTAATTACTCTGCGTCTGAGGGGGGAGCACGGAGGGCGGCCCGGGGAGAGGGAGTGAGAGGTCGGGCTTCCCTCCCCGCAGCTACGGCTCCCCCTCCTTTACAGCGCCCCCCTCACAACAGCGCCCAGGGTGGCGGCACGGGCCGCACGGCCCTAAAAACGGGCCTGTCTACTGTTCAGAATCGATTCATTGAAAAGAGCCGGACTTCCCATCACTAGATTTAGTCCTGCTGCTCTGAATTGATTCTGAACAGTAGAGATAGGAAGTCCAGCTCTTTTCAATGAATCGATTCATTGAAAAGAGCCGGTCCTCCCATCACTTCTGCTGTGTTTTCTTCCTGGAGCGGCCGCTGATTGGCTGGCGGGACCATGTGATGCGGAGTATTCCGATCACGTGGTCCCTGAAAGGTATGAGACAAAAAAGGCGCACCAACAGCCGCACAACGCGGCTCACTCTGGAGTCCACCTCCAACACCACCATGCTAACGTTAGGGGCACGTTATGCGACCTTAACGATCCCTAAAACACAACGTCTTGGTGTGAAAGAGGCCTTAAAGTTAATGAGATTTTTGCCTACGTTTCTACTCAGTGTGATTCGCTCAGTTTTCCCGCACACCGATTGGGATCCAAAATGACAGCCAATTGAAATCAATAGGGTTTGTTCTATTCACGTGCAGGGACACAAATTGTGTCTGTATCCGAAACCCCCAAAGCAGAGGTATTTGGATGCGAATTTGTATCAGCACAGGCAGAGAAGGAGTAACATGAAAGGGGTCCTAGGCAAGGTAGGGTATTTGTCCCTGCTGGCCACCTTTGGTAAGGTAAAGTGAGGAATGGGGATCAGAAAAGTTGGAAGCCAGGCCCCTGGACACCTACCAGGCCCTAGGCACCTGCCTTAGTTGCCTTGCAGATGATCAAGCTCTGAGCACAAGTGCTGTGTTAGACCCAAAGGTGGGCACAGCACTCAAGTGGAAGCGTGAGCGCAAACTTCTTCATGGGAAAACTGTGAATCAAAAATTCACATGCAAATGCACACAAACATTTGCAAAAAAAATAAAAGAACATGAATTATCATTCAAAACATATCTGAAAAATCGCAAATGCAAGTTGAAATCACAATAGCAAATGAGAAGACCCCCGCAGTGTGCATAATGTACCGTCTACATACTGTGAGATCCAAAGATCTAAATTATTCTCTCATTACTGCACTAGTTAGCAGCACAACGTGGATATCTAAATTAATATTTTACAAAAAAAAGAAAGCGGGAGAAGTAACATCGTCTTCTACCCAATAAAAAATGCATCCTCCGTAAACCGTTGCCAGAATGTGAATTGGGGTAACTTATTCATGTCAAGGATGGTAAACTTCCCACTGTGACATGAATAAGTCAGTGACACTCAGAGCACATTTTATGGCCCTGCCCCTTTGTTGAAAATTAAATCTGCCTTTTACACCAAAAGTAGTTGTATTGTTAGGCAAATAAGGCCTCTTTCACAGTAGGATGTTGGGTGTTGATGCGACATTAAAGTCGCAACGCAAATTACAACGCAACACCCTAAAAAAGCCGCAAAGCAACTTAAAGGGGTACTGAAGTAAGAGGTATACAGAGGCTGCCATATTTATTTCTTTTTAATCAATACCAGTTGCCTGGCAGCCTTGCTGGTCTATTTCTCTGCAGTGGTATATGAATAACACCAGAAACGAGCATGCAGCTAGTCTTGTCAGATCTGACTTTAAAGTCTGAAACACCTGATCTGCTGCATGCTTGTTCAGGGGCTATGGCTAATAGTATTAGAGGCAGAGGATCAGCAGGGCTGCCAGGCAACTGACATTGATTAAAAGGAAATAAATATGGCAGCCTCCGTATACCTCTTACTTCAGTTCCCCTTTAACCATTTCAGCCCGCTGGGATTTTTCTCCTTATGTATCAGAGCAATTTTCACCTCCTATTCATTCGCTAATAACTGTATCACTACTTATCACAATTTATTGATCTATATCTTGTTTTTTCTGCCACTAATTAGGCTTTCTTTGGGTGGTACATTTTGCTAAGAATTATTTTTTTATAAATGCATTTTAACAGGAATATTTAGAAAAAAAAATGAAAAAATTAATTATTTCTCAGTGTTTGGCTATTATAGCTTTAAAATAATACATGCTACCATGATTTTATTTGCCCGTTTGTCTCGGTTATTGCACCATTTACATTTTTGTCCCTATCACAATGCATGGTGCCAATATTTTATTTGGAATTAAAGGTGCATTTTTTCAGTTTTGCATCCATCACTATTTACAAGCTTATAATTTAAAAAATGTTCGTAGTATACCCCTTTCACATACATATTTAAAAAGTTCAGACCCTTAGGCAGTGGCGTTCCTTCCATTGGGCGCAAGGGGGCGGGGCGCACCGGGTGATTGACAGGGAGGGGGGTGTCACAAAGCAGGGTTGCCAACCGTCCATCTAAATTAATCGCCTGAAATTAATCATGTCTGTATTGTTTTAAGGTCGATTTGTGAGCCTTGCACAGCTCCCACTATTATTATTATCAGATTCATTATTATTATTGTTTAGCAAGCCTGATAAGTTAGGACGGAGAATGAGATATCAGGCTGCTCCGCTGCTGCCGCCTCCTCCTCCTCCCTCCCTCCAATCAGAAGCTTTCTTTTCGGCTGTCAGATCTCTCTAGCCAATAGAAGCGAGAGAGACAGCCAAGCAAACCCGCCCCCATAGCCCCGAAGTCCTGGTCTCGATCAGCAGCATGGAGAGAAGGTAACTCTCTATCACTCAAGTGTGCTGGTATCATTGTCCTCATATCCTGCAAGCCCCCTGCCAGTCACACAGCCTGTCAGTATAAGTTCAGCACGAGGAAGCTGATCAGTGTGCATGCAGCGGCACTTCAGCTACAGGAATCCTCTGTGCTCTGGATTGTTATCTACTCTGCTGGGCAGCATTCCTTAGAAGCTTTGATGGGGTTACAGGAGGGATGGGAGCAGGGAAGCCTTTCTATAGGCAGGGCATGGGGGTTGTTTATGTTGATAAGAGGTGTAGGGTGATTAACAGATGAAACCAGATGGAGCTTTGCAAAGATAAAATCACCTTCACATAGAATCTTGCTCTGAAAGGGAAATTTGTATTGTTTTGTTTTATAAATTATCTGTTGTGAGCTGCTCTGATGATCAGGCAACCCCCTGTATTTGCTATAGAAGGTGTCTATAGACTGTGAGCTAGTCTAAGAACAGTTAAAGTGTACCAGAGCTGACTAATAAGTTGTATACATACCTGGGGCTTCCTCTAGCCCCATCTGCATGGATTGCTCCCACGCCGCTGTCCTCAGCCATCTCCTGCGCTCTTTACGCAGCCGCTGGAGAGATACGTAGAGAGCGCACTTCTCTTGCACAGACTGGCCACGACTGGTTGAAGTTACGGGACCCGGTACTAGAGCTGGAGAAGGCTGAGGACGGCGGCGTGGGAGCGATCCGTGTGGATGGGGCTAGAGGAAGCCCCAGGTATGTATAAAACTTACCGTCATTCAGCTCTGGTTTCCTTAATGTGCTGCAGAAGATGTCAGTGATATATAATACATAATAATAATATGGTAGGACATTAGGCTATGGTAGGATTAGATTGTGAGCTCCTCTGAGGACAGTCAGTGACATGACTATGTACTCTGTAAAGTGCTGCAGGAGATGTCAGTGCTATATAAATACATAATAATAATATGGTAGGACATTACACTATGACTATGGTAGGATTAGACAGTGAGCTCCTCTGAGGACAGTCAGTGACATGACTATGTACTCTGTAAAGTGCTGCAGAAGATGTCAGTGCTATATAAATACATAATAGGATTTCTCCACCTGGATACTCATGAGGTCCACAGCTTCAAACAAACCAACACAATAAAAAGCATGTCTATGCAACACAGCAAGCAGATCTCCTACCTTCCCAAGTCTTCTTCCCAAGGTAAGGGAATTCATCCTCCTTCTCCAAACAGAAGTAATATCTTTCAGCTGGCAATCCGTTTTTGCAGACTGTACAAATACTTTAAATGCATTCAGAGGCTGAAATTATATTGACTTTCTAAGTAAACCTTAGTAGGCCCCATGCTTCTGCATATCAATGGACTTCTGAAGGCCAGCATTTGCTTTTGTCTACCCCCCACTGATAAACAACAACAATCAAAGGAAGAGCTTACTTAACCCATTCCTTCCCAAAGAGCAATGTTAATCTATACAGCCAGCTTCTTACTATCTCTCAGGCCATTGAGAGCTGCATCTCACATTGGAAAAAAACAAGCTAATTTGCTGGAATCTCTAGGGATTTTAAATAAAACGCACAGAGGTAAAAAAGGCGGCCAGGCCCATAAAAAGTGCCACACTCAGTCTCAGTCCAACTTCAGGGACCCAGGTCCATTCAAAGAAAAGAACTTTCCAGCGATCTCTAGTGATGTGTACTGGAAATCAGAGGCTGAAAGTAGCAGAAGTTACCATGTCCCTAGTCAGAGATGCAGTAACACCCCGGCAGTGAACCCAGTCGCCATTGCTAAGCCCCATGCAGTCACTGCATTGCTCTGCAATGCCCGCTCTATAAACAATAAGACAGCCATTATTGCGGACCTTATTCAGACATGCGATTTTTCATGCATCACTGAAACCTGGATTGATGCCAATGCGGGCCCCACATTGGAAGCAACCATCCCATACAATTACTCAGTCCTAAGTGAGGGAAGACGAGACCGCAGAGGAGGGGGTGTAGCAATTTGTGGCAAAACAACTCTGCAGCTCAGGGCCCTGAATGTTGGCTCAACAAAGTCCTTTGAATGTATAGGTGCCCAGATCTCAGCTGGTAAAGGCTTCAAAATTTTAGTGGTTTATCGTCCCCCCGGAGATGCTGACCCTTTCCTACAGGAATTCCCAGAACTTCTGGCCATGCTGGCTCTGTCTTATCCGAGATGGATCATCCTTGGTGACTTCAACATCCGGGCTGATAACACTCAATCACAAGATGCAAATGAACTAATAAATCTCATGGGTGGACTAGGCTTCACACAAGTTGTAAAATCAGCTACCCACAGAGGAGGGCATACTCTAGACTTACTGTTCCACCTTGGAATGGACATTAGTAACATAACAGTAACCCCAGTGGTATGGTCAGACCATCACATAATACAGTTTACTATTGAACATCACCCTATCAAGCAGCTCCCTAAAGAAACAATCAAAACCCGTCCCCTGAGTAAATTAACACCGGAGAGGATAACTGCCAACCTGGATTTTACAAATCTGCTCCACAGTCAAATGGACCCAAACTCTCTAGTAACCCAGTACAACAACACGATATATGAAACACTTGACAGTATTGCCCCATGGCGCACCAAATCAGCAACCAAAAAGCAGAAAGCTAATTGGTTTGACAAAACCATCATGGATCTAAAAAAGAAAGGGCGCAGACTAGAAAGACAGTGGCGTAAATCAGGGACTGGGGAGCACAAATCTAGCCTAGTTCAACACCTCAGACAATACCAACAAGCAATAACCAAGAAAAAATCAGACTTTATCTCGCACAAAATATCTACAGCCAACAACAGAGCTGCTCAACTCTTCCACACAGTGGAATCACTCTGCAATCCTTCCTGCCTAAAAGCCCCAACCACATACTCCAGGGAAAGGTGTGAAGAATTCTCTGCCTTCTTCACAAACAAGGTGTCTACCATCCGTGCCAGCATTACACCAACAACATCAACTGACCACTGGACGTTGCATATGCCTACTACCGTACCACCATGGCAAGTCTTTGACACTCTGAGTGTAGAAGATTTTGGAATTCTCATTCAAAGTCTCCGCCCCACTACCTGCGACCTGGATCCTGGCCCAACTGGATCCTTAATGCAGTGCCCAGCGCTGTTCAGGCCAGCACTTCACAAAATCACTCAGTGCTCCTTGCAAAGTGGACTTTTCCCAGAAGAACTAAAGAAAGCAATCATAAAACCCCTCCTGAAGAAACCATCACTAGATCCTGATTCTGTAACCAACTACAGACCTGTGGCGAACTTACCATTCCTATCAAAAGTTATCGAGAAAGCAGTCGCCAACCAGCTAGAAGCCAGGCTTACAGATAACAACATCTTTGATACTTTTCAGTCAGGATTCAGGAAAAGGCACAGCACTGAAACAGCATTAGTCCGAGTAATGAATGATCTACTTACTGCAAGGGACAAGGGTGATTGCTCAATTCTGATTCTTCTTGACTTGTCAGCAGCATTTGATACTGTGGACCATGAAATACTAATCCAGCGACTGAAGAATTACTGTGGCCTAAGGGGTACTGTTCTTAGCTGGTTTCAGACCTTCCTATCTGGCAGGACACAGCAAGTATGTCTGGGCACACACTACTCTAATCCAGTGCCACTTGCCTATGGAGTTCCACAGGGTTCTGTACTATCACCATTACTCTTTGCAGTCTACATGCTCCCACTGGGCAAAATAATCCAGAACTATGGTTTAGGATACCATTGTTATGCAGATGACACACAACTGTATCTGTCCTTCAAGCCTGGCACCCAAGACCCATCAGCATCCATAAATGCGTGTCTAGTGGATTTACAAAATTGGATGAACACCAGCTGGCTGAGGCTGAACTCTGACAAAACAGAGGTGTTGGTGGTAGGTGGTCCACACATGATGGATAAAGTTCAAAACGCTCACCACCTCAAACTAGCAATTGGGGGAGATACTGTACAGTATAAAGACTCTGTGCGAAACCTTGGGGTGATCCTGGATGGAAATCTAAAACTCAGACAGCAGGTATCAGCTGTCGTCAAGTCTTCCTTCTTCCATCTAAGAAATATAGCGAAAATAAAACACCTTATCCCAGCTGAAGACCTTCCTGCCCTGGTTCATGCATTTGTATCCTCCCGCCTAGACTACTGCAACGCCCTGTTAATCGGATCTACAGATAAGGTTCTGCGCCCCTTACAGCTAGTACAGAATGCTGCAGCCAGACTCCTAGCCAATGCCCCCCGCAGCTCACACATCACCCCAGTACTGCAAACTCTTCACTGGTTGCCAGTAAAATGGAGAATCAATTTTAAGATCTGCCTGCTGACATTCAAGGCTCTACACCACATGGGACCCAAATACATAGCGGATCTATTGGAACTTTATGCCCCTCCACGCACCCTCCGCTCTGCCAACAAGATGAAGCTGGTTATTCCCAGGATACACTTAACATTTGGTGCTCGGGCCTTTTCCTATGCAGCCCCTACTCTATGGAACTCACTTCCACAATCAGTACGAGAGGCTCCTTCTCTGGACAGCTTTAAAAAAAGGCTAAAAACTCACCTCTTTTCCCTAGCCTTTGAGACTGCATAATGCAGGGTCACAGCGCTTTGAGTCCCCAGGGAGAAAAGCGCTATATAAATATTATTGTTATTGTTGTTATAATAATAATATGGTAGGACATTAGACTATGACTATGGTAGGATTAAATTGTGAGCTCCTCTGAGGACAGTCAGTGACATGACTATGTACTCTGTAATGTGCTGCAGAAGATGTCAGTGCTATATAAATACATAATAATATGGTAGGACATTAGACTATGACTATGGTAGGATTAGATTGTGAGCTCCTCTGAGGACAGTCAGTGACATGACTATGTACTCTGTAAAGTGCTGCAGGAGAGGTCACTGCTATGTAAATACATAATAATAATATGGTAGGACATTAGACTATGACTATGGTGGGATTAGAGTGTGAGCTCCTCTGAGGACAGTCAGTGACATGACTATGTACTCTGTAATGTGCTGCAGAAGATGTCAGTGCTATATAAATACATAATAATAATATGGTAGGACATTACATTACACTATGACTATGGCAGGGATTAGACTATGAGCTCCTCTGAGGACAGTGACATGACTATGTACTCTGTATAGTGCTGCAGAAGATGTCAGTGCTATATACATACATAATAATCATACAACAGACATTGCATTATGGCTGTGGTAGGGTGGGATTCAATTGTGAGGTTCCCTGAGGACAGTGAATAGCCTGACTATGTAAAGTGCTGTGGAAGATCATGTCAATGCTATATAGATACTAAAAAAATAATTATGTGCAGAGCTTAGCCCCACCCACAACTCTACTTAAAAGTACGCTTCTGCCCCTGCCCCCTCTCCATCCAAAATGTTGCGCTTTTTTGGGGCCTTTTGTCCTTCAAAAATAGAAATAAGGTTGACCTCCCACAGAGGCCATGAGCAGGAGGAAAGCAGCACAAAAAGGAGGGACAGGGGAGGGGGCCACATACCTACCTCCCTCCTCACCTGGGTCCCCTCCTTCCACGGTCTCCCCCTCCAGATATGAGATGGGCATGCAGGGAATACTTCACCTGACTCCTGCGTTCCAAGCGCTGGAGCGCTGCATCACCATCACGTGCCACAGGTCTCCACCTTCACTGTTGCTCACTGTGCTGATGCATATCTGGAGGGGGGAGAGCGTGTAAGGAGGAAACCCACGTGAGGGGGGATCTGGCATTACCCACCTTGGCGCGCTTAGTATGCTGCACTCTCTCCTTTCCTTTTTTTTGGGGGGGTGTCTTTTAATACCCAGCACTGGGTGTAAAATACCCTAGGTACGCCACTGCCCTTAGGTAACTATTTATGTTTGTTTGGTTTTTTGTTGTAATTTTTTTTTCCATTACAAATTTTGTTTGGGTAATTTTTTGGTGTTGGGAAATAAACAGTTCATTTTTAATGTTATAATGTGTGTAAATTGCCTTCAAAAATGTATGTAGATGTAGTTTTACTATTTGGCCACAAGATGGCCACATTGAGTTTTTTTTTTTTGTTCCTTTGAGCTTCTCACTTCCCGGAAGCACAAGGTCAGGGAACTTTTTTTCTCAGAAAAACTGCGGCGTCTGATATGTTTTTTTTTCTTGGGACTTAGATCGGTGAATGGGAACCATGTTCCCGTGCACTGATCTCAGGACTACCGGGGAACGACATGGGGGCGCACCCGCGATCACACTCGGGAGCGCGCCACTGCAGCAGAGCAGCCGCCTGGATGTGAGGATTACATCCGGGCGGCTGAAATGGTTAATGCCCCGTTATTGTCGCATACAGTAGAGCATACAGACAATGAAAAGTATGCATCCAAGTTATTACTGAGCATGTGCAAACAGTCCAACGCAGCTAATAACGTGTATAACGCACAGCATGCAGCACTTTCTAAAAACACTACACGTTGCACACAAACGCAACGTGTGCACTGTGAATGTCGCACAGACTTAGTATTGCTGTGCGACAGGTCCCAAACTGTGAAGCTAGGCAACATCTCCTCCAGACCTAGAATTTCCAACACTGGTGCCCCTCAAGGCTGTGTCCTGTTACCCTTCTTGTTCTCGCTCTATACAAACAACTGCACATCCATGGCAAACTCTGTTAAAGAGGAGCTGTTAGGTATAGGGTCTCAGGGAAAATAAACACATATATCAGTAGCTAAAGATTGGCTGTACTTACATTACATATGTATTTCACTGTCCACGTTTGGATTTCACAGAATCTTTATATAGTATTTGCAGAGAATGATGCTCCTGACAGCTCATGGCAGGTTCCATGTTTGTCTGTCTCCTATGAAGCCAAATGTGTCGTCATGTCCTGCCTGTTCCTGATGATTAGACTCACACAAAAGATCGGTAATGTAAAACACTACTGTGCAGTGAACATTAATTAGCCATGTGGCTAGGAACAATAGCGGACTCCTGCAGTGTACTCTGCCAGGAGTTTTTTCAGTGTTGTGAGCTGCTGCTTTTGTAACACGAGCCCTGTAACTTATCACTAGCAGCCGAGGGGAGGGCCCCAAAATGCTTTGCTGTATGGTATGCGGCTCTCGGCTTCTTAAGAGCTTGGGTCTAAAATCCTTGCAGTTCAGCACACATCAAAACTAAGAGAGATTTTTAACTTCAGTATTGCCTTTTTGGCTTCCTTCTAAACTGTTTAACACAGGAGAATAGAGGTTTAAATTAGCTTTTGCAGCCTGACAGTTACTCTTTAAGGTCATAGAATTTGCTGACGACACCACCATTGTCGGCCTCGTAAGCAATAATGATGAGCAGGCCTACAGACAGGAGATGGAAAGAATCTGCCAATGGTGCAGAGTGAACAAGCTAGTTCTCAATACTACCAAAACTGTTGAGATGCTCATTGACTTCAGGAGGCAGAGCACCACCCCTCGTCCTATGTACATAGATATGTCTGAAGTTGAAAGGGTATACAGAGTTGGCCTCTTGGGCACAATGATCTCTGAGGACCTGAGCTGGAAAGCAAACACTATCTCAACCAAAAAGCAGGCCCAGCAGAGACTTTTCTTCTTGTGTCAACTTAAAGAAGTTTGGCATGGCTCAAGAACTGCTTAAAGGGAACCTAAACTGAGAAGGATGTGGATTTTTCCTTTTAAAATAATACCAGTTGCCTGACTCTTCTGCTGATCCTGTGTCTCTAATACTTTCAGCCACAGCCCCTGAACAAGGATGCAAATCAGGTGCTCTGACCGAAGTCAGACTGGATTAGCCTCATGCTTGTTTCAGGCTTGTGATCCACTTACTACTGTAGCCAAAGAGAGGAGCAGGACTGCCAGGCAACTGGTATTGTTTCAAAGGAAACATCTACATCCCTCTTAGTTTAGGTTCCCTTTAAGTCCTTCTACTCTGCCACTATCGAGTCGGTCCTTTGCTCCTCCATCCTGGCCTGGTACGCCGGTGCCTCTGCCAGCGACAGGTACAAATTACAGAGGGTCATCAGAACAGCTGAGAAAATAATTGGGAAATCCCTTCCCCCGCTGGAGCGCATTCACAACTCTAGGATGGGGTCCAGAGCAAAGAAGATTGCAAATGATCCATCACATCCAGGCCATCGGTTCTTCAGTCGGCTCCCATCAAGTCGAAGGTTCCGGGCTTTCCACACCAAAACATCGAGGCACGGCAACATTTTCTTCCCCACAGCGGTGAGACTCTTGAACGCTACCTAGGCCTCTGAGCCCTCCATTTTAAGTCACACCTTACTTTTAGTTGCCACGCCACGTTACTGAGAATACAAAGTTCCAGAAAGAAGTCGGCACACCATCTGAAGATTATTCGGGTGCTTGAC
Organism: Hyperolius riggenbachi; assembly: GCF_040937935.1. NCBI lineage: Eukaryota > Metazoa > Chordata > Amphibia > Anura > Hyperoliidae > Hyperolius > Hyperolius riggenbachi. Next base: position 53,422,045 of record NC_090654.1, on the reverse strand, counting down.
AAAGTGGCACAGGCTATGCCACATAGATACAATGTTAAAAAGATTGTCAGCACACCGCGCTCTCTCTTGCACACACTTTATTGTGCCTGTCTCCACAAGGTAGTCCAACAATTGTTTTGGGGGCCGCGCAGGGTCCCCCTTTATCAAGGCATGTGGTTATATGGCATTTCTACATCAATTACTTTTTATATCAAATAACCCCTAAATACCCCGCCCCACATAAGTGACCTCACAAAGACATCATGTTGATTGACAGTGGTAAACAATAGACATTTCCCATACATCATCTACAATCAAAAAGATATTCAGGTTCCAAATATATAACAGTGTACTCAGTACTACTGAAGCCATGGATCTTACCATCCAGATATGCCCATATTGTCCCAGAATATCTCGGTGATTAGAACCAAAATAGAGGCAGCATGTGAACGAAGCGACAGCTTCAAAAAGGACCTGACAGCGTTGGAAAAGGACGTTGAGGAATACAAAAAATTCATCCAACAGAAGAAACGTGATAAATATAAGTTGGTCTGCTTGGACTATAAAGAGGGCCGTGTATATCCGTGGGTACACGGTAACCAAAATCCAGGTGGAAGACAGTTTCCCTATAGACGATGGCCAAAACCACAGAAACCGGACCGGCCAAGACCAAAACCAGAAAATAAGAAGAGTAGGAGGCGCCCTTTAGTGTAGCACAATAGTGACTAGGTATTTCGGATTCACAAGGTAAGGGTAAATGTTCCTACCTGTGATGAAGACTCTCACATCAATATATTGAAAAACAATTTATTGAGGATTTGGGCTAAGCACTTGGACAAGGCGTTTCGCAACCACAAGTCGCTTCCTCAGGTCAAGTAATCGTGCTTAAAGAAAAAGACAAGGATGGCGCTCAGAACCACATACATATTACATTAATATAAAAGTATAAAATATTAGCATGTGAAGACATATCATGAAATTGAAAAGACACATCACACAATTATAAAGCATGTCCTCATGGCATCAAATTACACAAATTTAAAACAAACCATTACGTGACCCTAGGCATCAGGTGCCCAATATGTGGGGGGTCCAGTTATAACATAATAAGTTACATTCATATTAGGGCTTTTTGTAAAAGTTAATACATCTAAAATACATGATCTATATCAATTCGAGGGAATATGAAAGAATTATTACTAGTGGCAATCAGGTTAGTATGGTTAAAAATTAATAATGATTATATCAATATATGTAAAAAAATATATCTACATATGTGCATTGAATGAGAATATAATAATAAGTAAAATAAATAGAAGCTAAAATTGTCATCAGGAGCAATGAGAGAATAAATACATAAAAACACATTTGTTTACAAATCAATGAAATAGAGCGACCAATTAGGAATTACAAGTGAGTGTTATAGGCACTGGGCCGGAGACATAACCTGTGTGGAATCTTAAAGAGACACTGAAGCGAAAAAAAAATGATGATATTATGATTTGTGTGTGTAGCACAGCTAAGAAATAAAACATTAAGATCAGATACATCAGTGTCTCTCCAGTTGTTATCTCTATGCAAACAAGCCATTAAGCTCTCCGACTAAGTTAAGGGGCCCATACACTCAGCCGATTTTCTGGCCGACCGATCGATCCCGATCGATCGAACGATCGATTGCAAATCGGTTGGCCGATCGATGGCCGATTTCGATCTATTTCAATGGATTTCCATTGAACTGGCAGGGTGGAAAATTTAGGTCGACCTGATGAGATTGCTTATCAGTTTGCATTGGCCTTAATGGAAATCTGATGGCAAACAAATGCCATCAGATCGAATTTCAATAGATTTCAAACTGAAATCTATTGGAATTCTATCCTGGTAAAAAATGTTCTAAAAACGCATCAGATAGATCATCAGATGCATTTCTTATCTATCTGCTGCCAATCTGACGAGTGTATGGGCACCATTAGTCGTGGAGAGGGCTGTTATCTGACTATTAATATCTTAACTGTTCCTGGACTATTTACTTTTCCTCTAGCAGAGGAGAGGTCATTACTTCACAGACTGCTCTGAAAGACTCATTTTGAATGCTGAGTGTTGTGTAATCTGCACATATTATAGAATGATGCAATGTTAGAAAAAACACTATATACCTGAAAATAAAAGTATGAGAATATTTTCTTTGCTGCTAATCTTCTAGTAATTATTCATAGTACACAACTAATTCACTATATCATTTTTTTTTTCGCTTCAGTGTCTCTTTAAGGCCAATAGAGGAACTAAGGCTATTAGATTAGAATATATGTGCCAATATTATATATGTTTTTGTATGATGTATATATTTTTTTAATTAATATTGCCATTCATAATATGGCGGTATTCTGTTTCAATTTCCTGTCTAGAAAGGAGAAACAGAACAAAAACAGTATACAACACAGATCAAAAATCACAGTGTGCATAAAAAGTGGGCAAAAGTACACCAAAAGTTGCATGGGGGAGATCGAACAGCTAGTCTGGTGTCTGGTGGTTCGGGTTGGGATGGCCCGTAGCCTCCGGCCTAGTGGAAAAAAACATGTCAATCAATAGTGTCCCTTTAAGTACTAAACTGGCCTGGCTGGAGTCCGGACTTGCCACTGGAAGCCAATGAAAACCTTTAGCACATGGTGAAAGGAGAAACACGACATAGGAGGACCAAAATTATTGAGTAGCTGAAATCCTATATCAGGCATGGAGGGGACATCATTTCACTTTTCACTAGTGCAATTTTTGTTGAAGGATGTCTGACCTGGTTACTTACCTGGGGCTTCTTCCAGCCCGTAGCAGTCTCATCAGGTCCCTCACTGTGGTCTGCTGCCCTCCAGGGTGCCACTGTACCCTCTGAAAAATCACCAGCCACAGCTGAGGTCGCAGGCGTACTGTGCGTTCGTGCTGCTTTCTTGAACACGCTCCGTGGTTGGGAGCATTCTGCGCTTGCACAGGTCACAAAGACTTCAACTGTGTCAAGTAGAGAACAAGAGACGTGCGCAGATGGGTATGCAAAGTAGCCCGTGACCACAGCTGTGGTCATGTGATCAGGGGTCTTTTGGAGGGGACAGAGCCACCCTGGACGTCGGGCGGCAAAACTACAAGAAGGGGCGTGATGGACTGCTAGTGGCTGGATATCCTTTAAAGGAATACTGTAGGGGGGTTGGGGAAAGAAGAGTTTAACTTACCTGGGTCTTCTAATGGGCCCCCGCATACGTCCTGTGCCTGCGCAGCCACTCACCGATGCTCCAGTCCCCGCCTTGGTTTACTTCTGGAATTTCCGACTTTAAAGTCGGAAAACCACTGTGTGTTAGGTTGCAGAGAAGCCGCACCACTGAGGCGAGAGCTTCCCAGAGTACAGAGTCTAAATGACCAAGGGTTTTATCCAGAGCGCCCTGCAAGGGACGATGGACTTTCAGCTGCCTAGTGCCCACCAGGTTGCACCCCAGGTTACCCCAACAGTGATTTAGAGAACAGGTGACACCACAATGTGGAGCCTTGGTAGATGATTTTGCCGTAGTCAAGAAACAAGCCAGAGGTCGTGGGCAGGTAGCAGAGAATCGTAGTCAGAAACAGGCCGGAGGTCGAGGCAGGTGGAGAACAATCTTAATCGGTGAGGCAAGCCAGGAGTCTGGGCAGGCGGATAACAGACGTAGTCAAGAACAAGCCGAGGGTCAGGATACCAGAGATCAGGATTAGTCAGTAGCAAGCTGAGTCAGGAAACCAGAAGTCAATCAGGAGAAGCACACCAGGAACGCTGGCAACACGGGTACTAGCTGAAATGAACTGTCAGCACTTGCTATTGGACAGAAGAGGCTTTTATAGGGGAAATCCCGTTTGGGCGCGAGATTTGAATCTTGCGCATGCGCTGACGCGTACAAACATCCACGATGGGAACGCGTACGCGGCCAATACTAAACTTGTATCCGGGTAAACATGCACGCGTACGTCCGGAAGCAAGATCCCGCCGAGACCAACCAGGAAGTAAACAACAGACCCGGCGTGCACCACGGGATACCGGATGCCGCGGCACAGCACGGTGAGTATGACATTGCCCCCCATGGGCAGCCTCCGGATGCCCCTTGGCCCAGGCTTTTCAGGATGTAGCCGATGGAAGTCCTTGATCAGTCTAGGAGAATGTACATTGGCTGCAGGTTCCCAAGAACTCTCCTCAATACTACAGTATAGCCTTTCCATTTCATCAGATATTGTAAAGATCTGCCCCGATTTCTACAATCTAAAATCTCCTCTACTTCAAACTCTTCTGAGCCATCCACATTTATAGGAGGAGGAGGTTGAAGGGATCTGTTCTGAAAAGGATCTGGAATAAATTTCTTCAGACAAGATACATGAAATACAGGGTGCACCCTAATGAAGTCATGTAATTGTAATTTGAACGCAACTGAATTGATCTGTTGAAGAATTGGATAGGTGCCAATAAATGTAGGACCAAGTTTCTTGGATGGACAGTGCAGTTTCAGATTAGCTGTAGAGAGCCAGACCACATCACCTACTTTAAAATCAGGACTCTGTCTCCTTTTCTTGTCTGCTATGAGCTTCATTTGTTTCTGAAATGTGTTTAACACCTCCTGTAAGGTACTGAAATATTGCACAAGGGTTGCTAATCTTGCCTGTACAATTGGAACTGTAGACTCTGCCTGTATACTTGGTAAGGAAGCTGGGTGGAAAAGCGTAGTTGGCATAAAAAAGGATCTCCGGAGAAGCGCGTACCCAGCGCGAAACGGCCGTAAGGCTTCCCTGGCCCAGCACCCACCACCACCGCACGGCCTCTTCACATGGTATGTCCATTTTTGATACTCTGCATTATATGATGTGTCACCACCTTTGGAATAAATGAAAAGCTACAGCAAGTGCCGACTCATCTTCTTTGTCCTCACTACGGCATAAAAAAGGAGTCTGCTTTGTTGAGGAATGTATGGAATTATTATAAGCGAATTCTGCAGCAAAAATGAAGGATGACCAGTCTTCTTGAGGTGCTGAGGTAAAGCAGCGTAAGTATTGTTCTAATGTCTGGTTAGTTCTTTCAGATTGTCCATTAGACTGTGGATGGTAACCAGAGGTGAATGATAATGAAATCCTGAGTTTCTTGGCAAGCTCCTTCCAGACCTTAGAGGTAAATTGAACTCCTCGGTCTGATATGATGTCAGAAGGTAGCCCATGAAGACGGACAATTTCTTTTAAGAAATAGTCAGCAGTGGTACTGGCAATAGGAACTCCTTTCAAGGGAATAAAGTGTGCCATCTTAGTGAACCGATCTACTACTACAAAGATTTTTGCAAATCCATTGGAGGGAGGCAAATCTGTAATAAAGTCCATGGCAATCATTTCCTAAGGACGGGAAGGTATTGGTAAAGTTGTAAGAAGGCCCCATGGAAGCTGTCGTGGTCTTTTAGAATGGGCACAGATGATACAGGAGTTCACAAAGTCACTACTGTCCTTTTTTAGTTCTTCCCACCAGAAGTTCCGTTGAAGCAACTCTAAAGTCTTATTTACTCCAAAATGACCAGCTAACGGATTATCATGACAGAGTTGTAACACGGGAACTCGAAGTTCTTTGGGAACCACAATCTTTTCAGAGTTGAATAATAGACCATCCTTAAGTTGAAAAGTGTCAGAGATTGGGTCAGAGCTCTTAGAAATTGCTTCCTTTATCTGCCCAAGTAAATCAGGTTGGATCATCAAGAAATGCTGAGGTGAAAGGATGGTATCGTTATTGACGGAAAACAGTTGTTCATCAGGATACATTCGAGAGAAGCCATATGCCTTGGCAGAGCAGGGACAAGGTCCTCCAGCACCCAAGGCTGAGACACCAAAGTGCGCCCCTCCATCCCTCCCACCCCAGCTGTCACACACTGATTGCTATTAGACTAAGAGGGCCACAGGGCCCACAACCTCCCCAACACCTTAATATCTAGTTATCTGGCTTGCAGTCACTGCTATGTATCCCCTTTTGTTATTTCTTTCTGCTTCATACACAATTAGGAATGACAGCTGAATGAATTGTGCGCCCCCTCCTACACTGCGCCCTGAGGCTGGAGCCTCTCCAGCCTATGCCTCGGCCCGGCCCTGTGCCTTGGTATTCTTGCTATTTGGCCTAAACGTTAAATGAAAATGGAAACGTGCAAAGAACGGTGCCCACCGAGCTTGACGGGGTCACAGACGTTTTGCAGTTCTTAAATACTCGAGGTTCTTATGGTCTGTAAAGATAATGAAAGGCTCTGAAACTCCCTCCAGCAAATAACACCATTCTTCTCAGGGTGCTTTAATGGCCAATAACTCTCTATCAGCCACATCGTAATTTCTTTCTGATAGACTCAACTTCCTGGAAAAGAAGGCTACTGGATAAAGCAAATCTTTAGGGCCAAAGCGTTGTAAAAGAACAGCTCCATTTGCGTTCTCAGATGTGTCTACTTCAAGAATAAACTGACGTGAAGGATCTGGATGTTTCAGAATAGATGCAGAAGTGAATATATTTTTCAACTTTTCAAAGGCTGTTTGTGCTTCAGGAGACCACTGGAATTTAAATTTAGTACTGGTTAGTTTAGTAATGGATGCCACTACTGCCGAAAAGTTCTTAATGAATCGTCTGTAATAATTAGCGAAGCCGATGAAACGTTGTACTGCCTTTCTATCCTGCGGGACAGGCCAGTCTAAAATGGCTGAGACTTTGCTATTATCTATCTCAATTCCTTCTGAGCAGGGCTACTCAAATCCGGATCCGGGAGACATCCGGATAGTTCTATCCGGATATCTCCCAGTTACCTGTGCGGGGTGGGCAGGGGGGTCAATCTTACCTGTCTGACGTCTTCTTTGGTCCGTCCCTCGGCGCCTCCCACGATGCGGTCCAAGCGGCGGTCACGTGATTACAAACACTTCCTTCTTCAGGGTTGAAGGAGGAAGTGTTTGTAAGCATGTGACGCGCGTGGAGCGCATCGCGGGAGGTGTAGAGGGACGGACGAAGAAGACGTCAGATAGGTAAGATTGACACCCCCTGCCCACCCTGCACAGATTTACTGGCAGATATCCAGATAGCAACTATCCGGGTATTTCCCGGGTCCGGATTTGAGCAGCCCTACTTCTGAGGAGATTTGGAAACCCAGAAATTGTATATTCTTCTTTTCGAATTCACATTTTCTAGTTTAGCGTAAAGGTTATGTGTTCTCAGACGACTCAATACTTTCCTTACATGTTTTCTATGTTCCTCAAGGTTAATAGAGAATATTAATATATCATCCAAGTATACTGCCACAAAAAAATCGAGATAGTCTTTGAATATGTCGTTGACAAAATGCTGAAAAGTAGCAGGAGCATTGCACAGTCCAAACGGCATGACTAGGTACACAAAGTGGCCGTAGTGTGAGCGGAAAGCAGTCTTCCATTCGTCTCCTTGCCTTATGCGGATAAGGTTGTAAGCTCCCCGGAGATCTAACTTTGTGAAGATCTTAGCAGTTCTCAATCTTTGAAACAGATCTGGTAACAGAGGTAGAGGATATCTGTTTTTCACGGTTATCTTATTCATCTGTCTGTAGTCCACACAGGGTCTAAATGAGCCATCCTTCTTTTCTACAAAGAAAATGCCTGCACCAGCAGGAGAAGTAGAGGGACGTATGAACCCCTTGGCTAAGTTTTCTTCAATATACTGTTTAAGTGTTTGAGATTTAGGCTCAGCTAACGGAAAGGTTCTCCCAAACGGAATTTCAGCTCCTGGGTAAGGTTCAATTGGGCAGTCATAGATTCTGTGGGGAGGTAGACTGTCAGCAGATTTCTTGTCAAAGACATCTCCGAAATCTTGATATTCTGATGGAAGAAAAGTCTCCTTTTCAGAGTTGAGACAAAACAGGTGACCCACTTCAGAAAGACAGAAACGTTGACAAAATGATGAGGGATGTAACGATTGTGGAATTATTTCCGTGGTCAGCGCACAGGATGCGCGCTGACACTGCGGAAATCCTCCACAAGCGTGTAATCTGAGAGAACCCAGCAATGGTGCTATGCACCTGTAGAGGGGAATTCCTGCCAGCAGATGGAGCTGTGGAGAACAGAGGAACGACCCCTCTGTACTGCCACAGATGTCAGATAGGATTTGTACGAGGGGAAGCAATGCAGGGCAAGATAGCCCTTAAAGAGAGAGAGCACAGAGACAGAATGTATGTGTGTCCACCAATCTAGTCGCCACCCAGCGACGATGAGCACACAACAGTGAAGACCAAGTGGGAAAGCAATCGCAAGAGATGGCGATTGATAACAGCGACACAAGACTAAATAAACACAGAGAAGGAATGTATGTATGTCCACCAATCTAGTCGCCACCCAGCGACGGCGAACACACAACAGCGGAAAGCAAGTGAGAACGCAATCGCAAGAGATGATGATTGCTAACAGCGAAACAAGACTGAATAAGCACAGAGAAGGAATGTATGTATGTCCACCAATCTAGTCGCCACCCAGCGATGGTGAACACACAACAACGGAAACGAAGTGGGAACGCAATCGCAAGAGTGGCGATTGCCAATAGTGACACAAGACCGAATTAGACAGAGCACAAGTGTAGCAGTAAAGACATAACAAATAACAATGATGAGAACATCAAGGAAAATAACAAACGATCACCGCGCGTTAGGCGCCCAGTAATAAGCGTGCCACCCTAATTAACCAAAGTACACAAACACGAAATAGAGAACGTGAACGCTTGCTAAACGGTTACCTCACCGAGCCTACAGCAAGCGTTCGTACCAGACAAGACAGACAGACAGATGAGGCTACCAGTAGCAACCGCTGCTCTGGTTAGCACCCCTAAGGCAGAATACAGAATGAAGCACTGCCACTACCACTAGGGCGAATGCAATCCAGACAGACAAACAAATGGAGCAGCCAGCAGCAACCGCAGCTCTGGCCTACACTCCCAGACAGACAGAACGATTTCCTGTCGACCGCCGCTGGCAACAAGACAATCGAGGCAGAGAAACAGAACAAGGCACTACAAATAATACAACCTGACTGCACTAGAAGGGATGCCTAGTGCATCCCTTCTAGTGCAGTCCCCAGGAATTACTCTAAGATAATGTTTAGCAAACGATAGCAAAGGCTGACACTCCAGGTGTTTAGCAAGAACAAACCATCATGACCAGCAAAAGATCCTGAGAGAACATGGTATTTATACTGCAAGCCTTCAAAGGAGGCAGCTAGGCAATTTGCATGACAAGTGTATGCAAATTCCTCAGTGACAGAGCAAGTCTGAAACTTGCAAAGTAAAGACAGGTCTCTTTTCCAGAGACCTGCAGCCCTCAGACTTAAAGAATGGTCAAACAGCTGTCTGTCTGTGCAGACAGCTGAGCGGATCATTACAAGGGAAAAGTAACAGTCTTTGAGCAACAGGTTGATGAGTGGATTATGGGCCTGAAGCCAGGGGATACCTAAGATGATGGGAAACAGAGGTGATGGTAACAGATCAAAGGTCAGGAACTCCTGATGACCCCCAGGAGCGGTCACCAGTAAAGGATAGGTTTCCTGAGTGGCTGGACCAGTAAGGATTGAGGATCCATCTGCCAATTGAATGAGTACGGGTTTAGTCTTTTTGCGAGCAGGAAGATTAAACTGTTGAGCCAGGTGTAGATCCAAAAAACAAGAACATGTTTCAGAGTCAAGAATAGCTTCTACTTTAGTAGTTCCTCCTGGAACCTGGAACAAAAGAGATAAAGACACATGAGCTGAGGAAGGCTGGGCAATTTCCAGATGATGATCAATTGAGCTCTCATATCTACCTTTAGGTCTGGATGGGCAGGTCTGGCGATAATGTCCAGAAAGTCCACAGTACATGCACAGATTTAATGAACGTTCACGTTGTCGTTCATCCTCAGAGAGAGGACCTCTAGCCAAACCAAGCTGCATAGGTTCCGGCTTCTCAACACTGTTGTCACTAGAAGCAGCAGGGGTAGTTGAAGAGGCTGCAGCAGGTGAAGAGACTGGTAACCATGAAGAGCGTACCAAATCCAGCTCGTTCTTGTCTTCGTTCACGAAGATGTCGGTCAATCTGAATTGATAACTGAATGATATCTTTCAATGTCTCGAGAACACAAAACCTAGCTAGCTCATTGTTGAGTTGATCACAAAGTCCAAGGCGGAATTGAAATCTCAAAGCAGAGTCATTCCAAGATATATCCCCACTCCATTTGCGAAACTCAGACACGTAGTCCTCGACAGGTCGACGACCCTGGTAGAGGTTTTTTAATCCAGTTTCAGCAGAGGCAGTGCAACCTGGATCGTCATATATTTCAGCTAAAGCCTTAAACAGGGAAGTGACTGAGTCCAAGATTGGATCATGTTTCTCACGAAGGCATAAGGCCTATGACTGTGGTTCTCCCTGGAGTAAAGAGATGATAGTTCCAACTTTGGCTAATTCAGTAGCATAAGTACGAGGTTGAAGTTCAAACAACATTAAACAAGCCTCCTTGAAAATTCTAAACTTGTTTCTATCTCCAGAAAAGTGGTCAGGCAAAGGCATTTTTGTTTCGGAGCAGGAGCATTGATTGTCACATTAGCAGGGGCAGGTATAGCAGGGGTAGCTGCACTAGAAGCGGAGATATTCTGGAGTTGATCTTAAATTTGATGGTATCCGGCGTGAACTTCTTGGACTGTGATTTGAAGATCCGAGATCAACTTACAAAGAACATCCATGTCAGTAGGTGCTCCAGTAGTGTCCATTTGGCTGACAGTCACTGTTAGGTTGCAGAAAAGCCTGTTGACCACACCACTAGAGTTGGGCCGAACCTCCGATTTTCCTTCGCGGAAGGTTCGGTTCGCGTTAAAGTTCGCGAACCGCAATAGACTTCAATGGGGATGCGAACTTTGAAAAAAAAAAATAATTATGCTGGCCACAAAAGTGATGGAAAAGATGTTTCAAGGGGTCTAACACCTGGAGGGGGGCATGGCGGAGTGGGATAGATGCCAAAAGTCCCCGGGAAAAATCTGGATTTGACGCAAAGCAGCGTTTTAAGGGCAGAAATCACATTGAATGCTAAATGACAGGCCTAAAGTGCTTTAAAACATCTTGCATGTGTATACATCAATCAGGTAGTGTAATTAAGGTACTGCTTCACACTGACACACCAAACTGTTCACTGAACGGAACAGGTATGCAGTGGCGGGTTCACAGAACAGGTATGCAGTGGCAGGATCACTGAACAGGTATGCAGTGGCAGGATCACTGAACAGGTATGCAGTGGCAGGATCAATGAACAGGTATGCACTGGCAGGATCAATGAACAGGTATGCAGTGGCAGGATCAATGAACAGGTATGCACTGGCAGGATCACTGAACAGGTATGCAGTGGCAGGATCACTAAACAGGTATGCACTGGCAGGATCAATGAACAGGTATGCACTGGCAGGATCAATGAACAGGTATGCAGTGGCAGGATCAATGAACAGGTATGCAGTGGCAGGATCACTGAACAGGTATGCAGTGGCAGGATCACTGAACAGGTATGCAGTGGCAGGATCAATGAACAGGTATGCACTGGCAGGATCAATGAACAGGTATGCAGTGGCAGGATCAATGAACAGGTATGCAGTGGCAGGATCACTGAACAGGTATGCAGTGGCAGGATCACTGAACAGGTATGCAGTGGCAGGATCAATGAACAGGTATGCACTGGCAGGATCACTGAACAGGTATGCAGTGGCAGGATCACTAAACAGGTATGCACTGGCAGGATCAATGAACAGGTATGCACTGGCAGGATCAATGAACAGGTATGCAGTGGCAGGATCAATGAACAGGTATGCAGTGGCAGGATCACTGAACAGGTATGCAGTGGCAGGATCACTGAACAGGTATGCAGTGGCAGGATCAATGAACAGGTATGCACTGGCAGGATCACTGAACAGGTATGCAGTGGCAGGATCACTAAACAGGTATGCACTGGCAGGATCAATGAACAGGTATGCACTGGCAGGATCACTGAACAGGTATGCAGTGGCAGGATCACTGAACAGGTATGCACTGGCAGGATCAATGAACAGGTATGCAGTGGCAGGATCAATGAACAGGTATGCAGTGGCAGGATCACTGAACAGGTATGCAGTGGCAGGATCACAGTACAGGTATGCAGTGGGCTGAGGGCTCACTGAACAGAACAGGTATGCAGCCAGGAAGAAGTTAAGCCTAACTAATCTTTCCCTATGAGAGACTGCAGCAGCTCGCCCTACTCTCACTAATGCAGGCACACGAGTGGCCATAACGGCCGCCGCTGCCTGCCTTATATAAGGGGGGGTGGGGCTCCAGGGGCTAGTGTAGCCTAATTGGCTACACTGGGCCTGCTGACTGTGATGTAGAGGGTCAAAGTTGACCCTCAGGTGCATTATGGGGCGAACCGAACTTCTTCCGCAAAACGTTCGCGTGCGGTACCCGCACGCGAACCACCTACGTTCGCGCGAACCACGTTCGCCGGCGAACCGTTCGGCCCAACTCTACACACCACTGAGGCTAGGGCTTTCCAGAGTGCAGAGTCTAAGTGACCACGGGTTTTCACCAGAGCGCCCCGCAAGGGATGATGGACTTTCAGCTGCCTAGTGCCCACCAGGTTGCACCCCAGGTTACCCCAACAGTGACTTAGAGAACAGGCGACACCACAGGTGGAGCCTTGGTAGATGATTTTGCTGTAGTCAGGAAACAAGCCAGAGGTCGTGGGCAGGTAGCAGAGAATCGTAGTCAGGAACAGGCCGGAGGTCGAGGCAGGCGGAGAACAATCTTAATCGGTGAGGCAAGCCAGGAGTCAGGGCAGGCGGATAACAGACGTAGTGGAATGATCCACTCAGCTGGCTGCACAGGCAGACAGCTGTTTGACCATTCCTCAAGTCTGTGGGCTGCAGGTCTCTGGGAGAGAGACCTGTCTTCACTTTGCAAGTTTCAGACCTGCTCTGCTGCTGAGGAATTTGCATACATTTGTCATGCAAATTGCCTAACCGCCTCCTTTGAAGGCTTGCAGCATAAATACCATGTGATCCGACAATCCTTTGCTGGTCAAGATGGTTTGTTACTGATGAGCTCTCCTGGAGTATCAGCCCTGTTTATTTGTTAAAGGTTATCTTAGAGTAATTCCTTGGGACTGCACTAGGCAGCTCCTCTAGTGCAGTCAGGTTGCATTATCTGTTTTGCCTGTGTTGTCTCTCTGCTGCGATTGTCCTGCCACCAGCGGCGGTTGACAGGAAATCGTTCTGTCTGTCTGGGGGTGCTAACCAGAGCAGCGGTTGCTACTGGTAGCCCCATCTGTTTGTCTGTTTGGATCGCACTCGCTCTAGCGGTAGCAGCGGTGGATCTTCCGGGCCTGAGTTCCTGGAGTGTAGACCATAGCCGCGGTGGCCACTGGCTGCACTCATCTGTCTGTCTTGTCCTGTGTTTGCGCCTGCTTTTGCCTGGTGTGAGGCAACCAATTAGCAAGCGTCTACGCAACCTGTTTGTCTGTGTTAATCGCTTGCTTTCGCAAGCGTTCATTCTGACTGTCTCAGTCTATTTGTGTTCATTTATATTATTACTTGTGGTTAGTTAGGGTGGCACGCTTATCACTGGGTGCCTAACACGCGGTGATCGTGCCGAAACGCATTCGCTGTTGCGAATGAGTGCGGTGTTCGCGTTTAGCTAACGTTTGTTATTTTCCTTATCTTCTCATTGTTGTTTGCTGTGCCTTTGCTACTCTCGTGCTCTGTCCTGCTCAGTCTTGTGTCCCTTCTGGCAATCGCCTCTCTCGCGATTGTGTTCTTACTTTGTTTCTGCTGTTGTGTGTTCACCGTCGCTGGTTGGCGACTAGATTGGTGCACACACATACACCCTGTCTCTGTGCTCTCTCTCTTTAAGGGCTATCTTGCCCTGCATTGCTTCCCTTCGTACAATTCCTACCTGGCATCTGTGGCTGTGCAGAGGATCTGTTCCTCTGCACTCCACAGCTCCATCTGCCGGCAGGAATTCCCCTCTACTGGTGCATAGCACCATTACTGGATTCTCTCAGATTATACGCTTGTGGAGGATTTCCGCAGTATCAGTGCGCATTCTGTGCACTGACCACGGAAAGAATTACACAATCGTTACACGTAGTCAAGAACAAGCCGAGGGTCCGGATACCAGACATCAGGAGTAGTCAGTAGCAAGCCGAGTCAGGAAACCAGAAGTCAATCAGGAGAAGCACACCAGGAACGCTGGCAACACGGGAACTAGCTGAAACGAACTTTCAGCACTTGCTATTGGGCGGAAGAGGCTTTTATAGGGGAAATCCCATTTGGGCGCGAGATTTGAATCTCGCGCATGCGCCGACGTGTACAAACGTCTGCGATGGGAACGCGAACGCGGCCAATACTAAACTTGTATCCGGGTAAACGTGCACGCGTACGTCTGGACGCAAGATCCTGCCGAGACCAACCAGGAAGTAAACAACAGACCTGGCGTGCACCACGGGATACCGAATGCCGCGGCACAGCACGGTGAGTATGACACTGTGCCTGCGTGGTTGCGCCCTCGTTCCCGCTGACGTCACCAGGAGTGTATTGTGCAGGCCTAGTATGGTATGCGCCTGCGCAGTACTCTCCTGGTGGCGTCACTGGTCAGCGGGAGCGAGGACACGTCTGCGCAGGCGAAGTGGCTTTCCAACTTTAAAGTCGGAATTTCCAGAAGTGAACAGGAGGCGGGGAACAGAGCATTGGTGAGCGGCTGTGCCGGCACAGGACGTCTGCGAGGGACTATTAGAAGCCCCGGCTAAGCTCAATTCTCCCCCCCAGTGTGGATCCACACTGATGAAATCTTGCTATCCCGGTGTTGGGTGCATTTACTCTACCTGCAGCTTCCTGCTACTTTACTGTACAATGCTAGGGAACTGGTACAGCTTCTTCTGTGGAGATGGAATGAGGACACCAGTGTTATCACCTCGTTCTAGTTTTATGAGGCCGCGTGTGATGATTCACTGCGGTTTTACTCCCCACATCCTAATATCACGCATGGCTTGTCACATGACGCCGCTGATGACCCATAGAGAACATGCTCATATCTGACGGATTTCTGTGCAGGACTTTTCTCAGCTAAAGTGACCCCTCGTAAAGAAGATGGGTAAAAATAGACAGCGTCACTTGGGAAGCATTTCAGGAGACGGGACACGACGTGGCACAAATCTGTCAATAGATTCACATGTTGTCCATTACTTTAAGGTAGATGGAAATACGTTTGGTTTATAGCTTTGACAGCAGTACAGTGAGCTGTGCCAATCTACGGTATGTGAAATTACTTAAAGGGACTCCGAGCAGTGCAGAAACTATGGAAAGATGCATATCATTTTAAAGTTCTCTTTCTCCTCTTTCCAATGATATATAAACCGCCGCCCTGCGCCTTTTAGTTTTCACTATTTTCACGATCGAAATTGCGGCCGCGGCGAAAATAGAGAAAACTAAAAGGCGTAGGGCGACGATTTATGTGTCGTCAGAAAGAGGAGAAAGAGAACTTTAAAATGATATGCATCTTTCCATAGTTTCTGCACTGCTCGGAGTCCCTTTAAGTAAAGTGAACCTAAAATGTAAAAAATACATGTGCATTAAGCAGACAAGACTAGGCTGAATACCTGCCTGAATGAAATACCCTGCCCTACAGAGTCAGCCAATCAGGAGCAGAGGACAAGGCTAGACAGAATTGATTCCCCTGCCCTACAGAGCCAGCCAATCAGGAGCAGAGGACAAGCCTAGACAGATGGGATTCGCCTGCCCTACAGAGCCAGCCAATCAGGAGCAGAGGACAAGCCTAGACAGAATGGATTCCCCTGCACTACAGAGCCAGCCAATCAGGAGCAGAGGACAAGGAGCAGAGGGCAAGGCTAGACAGAATAGGTTCCTCTGCCCTACAGAGCCAGCCAATCAGGAGCAGATGACAAGGCTAGACAGAATGGATTCCTCTGCCCTACAGAGTCAGCCAATCAGGAGCAGAGGACAAGGCTAGACAGAACGGATTCCCCTGCCCTACAGAGCCAGCCAATCAGGAGCAGAGGACAAGCCTAGACAGAATGGATTCCCCTGCCCTACAGAGTCAGCCAATCAGGAGCAGAGGACAAGCCTAGACAGAATGGATTCCCCTGCCCTACAGAGTCAGCCAATCAGGAGCAGAGGACAAGGCTAGACAGAATGGATTCCCCTGCCCTACAGAGCCAGCCAATCAGGAGAAAAGGACAAGCCTAGACAGAATGGATTCCCCTGCCCTACAGAGTCAGCCAATCAGGAGCAGAGGACAAGCCTAGACAGAATGGATTCCTCTGCCCTACCGAGCCAGCCAATCAGGAGCAGATCACAAGCCTAAGACAGAATGGAATCCCCTGCCCTACAGAGCCAGCCAATCAGGAGCAGAGGACAAGGCTAGACAGAATGGATTCCCCTGCCCTACAGAGCCAGCCAATCAGGAGCAGAGGACAAGCCTAGACATAATGTATTTCCCTCCAAATACAGAGCAAGCCAATCAGGGGCAGAGGACAAGGCTAAATATAATTAATTCCCCTCCCCTACAGAGGCAGCCAAGCAGGAGCAGAGGACAAAGGATAAACAGAATGTATTTTCCTGACATGCAGAGCCAGCCAATTAGGATCAGAGGATAAGGAGCAGAGGGCAAGGCTAGACAGAATGGATTCCTCTGCCCTACAGAGCCAGCCAATCAGGAGCAAAGGACAAGGCTTGACAGAATGGATTCCCCTGCACTACAGAGCCAGCCAATCAGGAGCAAAGGACAAGGCTAGACAGAATGGATTCCTCTGCACTACAGAGCCAGCCAATCAGGAGCAGAGGACAAGGCAAGACAGAATGGATTCCCATGCCCTACAGAGCCAGCCAATCAGGAGCACAGGACAAGGCTAGACGGAATGGATTCCTCTGCCCTACATAGCCAGCCAATCAGGAGCCGAGGACAAGGCTAGATGGAATGGATTCCCCTGCACTACAGAGCCAGCCAATCAGGAGCAGGGGACAAGGCTAGACAGAATGGATTTCCCTGCCCACTAGGAAGTGATATAACGGATGATTGGTTGCTTAGAGCCTCTGCATTTTGTATTATTAAAATACATCTGCCATGAGAAATATGGAGGTCACCATTTGCTGATCATTGCCAGGCTACTGTATAATGTTGATAGTGTGATTATAACACTGTGAATCACTCCTGTTGGACAAGTATGCAGATTAGGTTCTGGAACATTTCCTTTCCCTTGTGAGTGACTCATATATATTATAGCAAGAGGATCAGTATAATAGCTAGACAGCATTTTGAGTAGTCAGGACTGTCTTCCTCCACGTTTTTCTCATAACACGTTTACTTTAAGGGCAGGAGCACTGAGAACCCTCCTACCTCCTGTGTCTTACCGGCTGTCTAAATTTATACATCGTGGATGGGGAGAAAACAGTTTACGGGTCGCTTGACACCGCAGTTCAGTTTGATGAATTAACTTTGTAAAAATAAAAACTAATAAATTATCTGCAGTGCTGAAAACATGATTACGTTCCTAAAGCCAGAACAAACCCTTCTCCTTGAGAAGTTTCTGGTGCATATTTCCCATCTGTGTCCGGAGTCCAGAAAAAGTGACCTTTCCCAAGCTGGCGATGCCAAGACCACCCCATCACCACCACCACTATCAATCCAGTCAGAGCCGGCCTGCCATAGCCTACACGTCGAATCTGCCTACATGCATTGACAAATGCATAGGCAGGAGGGTGAGCGTTAGGGAGGGGGAAGGGATAATAATGTCAACGGGATGTAGGTTAGTTCGTTGATGTAGGCTATTTCGTTGGAGCACCGGTTCAAGCTCTGATGAAGCCCTGGGGCAAAGGTAACCTGGGTCCCTTCCTTTAGCCCCCAGGCCCCCCCCAAAACAGCTGCCGCCTCCCCTAATCCCCCCCCCCCCCTTAGCTTTTATGTGCTCGCAGGACACCTGCACGATGCCAGCCTATGTATTACCTGTCCCGGCGGCTGGCGCACCGCTCCTGACTTCTTCCTGCTGTCTGCCTCTTGTGATCAGCGCATGTTATGTGTAAGCGTAATGACATGCGCCGGTCACAAGAGGCAGGCTTTTAAAATCGCATGCTTTTTTTATCGCAAGGTCTTATGAAAATCGTGAATCTCTGAACACACTGGTACGATGCGATTTTTCTATTTTCATGAAGGCTTTGCGATTTACAAATCGCATGCAATTGCAAAAACGCAGCTCAATCGCAGCAGTGTGTACAGACCCTTAGGCCTCATTCACATAATTTAGCGCAGATGGCTGTGCGATCGGAACGCAACGCGTCCAATCGCACGCCATCTGCGCTCCTATGCGCTGCGCTGCAGATCCCATTCATTACAATGAATGGGATCTGCGCTGCGATTCCCAAAAATGCGTGCAGTACGCGATAGCGCAATCGCGCTGCCACACAGCGCATAAGATGGGAACGGTAGAAGGGCTGTCTATGCTCTTCTACCGTTCTTGCGTGTCGCACACTATACGCGCTGCCAAAATGCGCACAGCAGCACGTATAATCTGAATGACGCCTTAGAGGTAAGGGGGAGGTCCAGGGACCAGCAGCACTGTGGACCTGTCAGCATTCGGGGGCCCCTGGGACAATTGCCCCCTTGCCTTAAATAGACACTGAAGCGAAAAAAAAAATTATGATATAATGATTTGTATGTGTAGTACAGCTAAGAAATAAAACATTAGGAACAGAGAAATAAGTCTAGGAAGAGTTAACTCCAGTTATTATTATTTTTTTCACTTCATTATCTCTTTAACCACCTTGGTGGTAATGACGAGCTCAGCTTGTCCATTACCGCCGCGGTGGATTGCTCAACCCCTGGAGGGTCTTTTTGCACCAAATTTTCGGAGGGGGTGTAGCTAGCACTTGGCTAGCAAGCCGGCGCAGCCTCGCCATAGCCTCCAGGGGTTGCTATGGCGGCGATCGGAACTGCGCATGACATCGATGACATCATGTCCGATCGTCGCCATAGCAACGCCTAAAGCTATGGCGGAAGTCTCGGCCATCGAAGGATCTCGGCCAGGTAAATATTGCCGGCGGAGGGGGGGGGGGGACAGTGCCAGGGGACTTGGGGGGAGAGTGTAGCTAGCCTAGTACTAGCTACACTAAAAAATAACCTTTTCTTTAAAAAAAAAAAAAAGCCACCTGTGGCCGCATGGCTGCAATAATTGTAACGCCAGGGTGGTTATTGCAAGCTCCTGAATCCAGTATCAATCTTGCTCAACCTAGGTGCCTGAAATGAGAAATGACAATTCCTTTTACCACAGCCCTAAAACTGCTGCAGTCTGTCGTGGCTCTGGGCAGAAAAAAATTCAAAATACATTTTCTTAAATGCTACAAAGTCTAATAAACTAAAAAATGTAATGAAATGAAAGCAACGTACCTGTACATAGAAAAAGTCATAATGGTAACACGTTAACCCGTAAATAGACATCATAGACTTTGAAAGCATAAAGTCAATTCCTAAACCGAAAATTAGTCTGGGCATTTGGAACAGAATTTGTAACCAGAATTCAAAGATTCCACTAATCATATTTACTTCTATTTCAGCGCTGCGTAATATGTTGGCGCTTTATAAATACAATAAATAATAATAGAATAATAATAATTCCAGATTTTATTTACATTTTTAGATTATTATTTCTCCTTCCTGGGCCTCTTCTGCTCTTGGGGCCCTCATGCCCTCTGGGGCCTCTACAAAAAGAAAGAGGCCTCCTGATTGTGCAGAAATATTATAGGAGCGCCCCGCACTTGTGGTCCAGGCTACAAAAGCCTGCATTACACAGGAGGCCATCTCTCTATCAGAGCCGGATCATCCTCAAGACAACTTAGGCAGGTGCCTAGGTCCTGGTGGGTGTCCAGGGGCATAGCTGGCACCCTTTCTGTACCCATTCCCCCTCTTACCTTACTAAAGAAGCCTGGAGAACAGCAGGGTAAGCCAAATTTAGTATCTTGCCTAGGGCCCTATTTTACGTTAATTCTTCTCTGATCTCCATGACAGGTTCCCTTTAGAGACCAGCAAACACCTCACACTGTCACAGACTTCTGTCGTGTGAGGCCATATCTCAGCTTCCAAAAGAACAATCACAACATGTCCTCTTCTCTATCAGCATCCAATCAATCTCTTTCTAATCAGATGAACGGATACTTTATTCCTGGCCGGTTTCCCCTTCCTGAGACAGAAGTTCTTCCTGCTGTAAATTTCTGTCACACGGGAAGAACGGTCAGTAAATTCAGCCTTCTGTGCAAAGTATTACTGTTTATGGAGCCCTTCAAGCCTGGGATAAGAATCTTCCAAGCCAGCCAGCACCCTGCCACAGCAAGCCAGCACCCTGCCCCAGCAAGCCAGCACCCTGCCCCAGCAAGCCAGCACCCTGCCTCTGCAAACTAGCGCCCTGCCCCAGCAAGCCAGCACCCTGCCACAGAAAACTAGCACCCTGCCCAAGCAAGCCAGCATCCTGCCACAGCAAACTAGCACCCTGCCCCAGCAAGCCAGCACCCTGCCACAGCAAACTAGCACCCTGCCCCAGCAAGCCAGCACCCTGCCTCTGCAAACTAGCGCCCTGCCCCAGCAAGCTCGCACCCTGCCACAGCAAACTATCACCCTGCCCCAGCAAGCCAGCACCCTGCCTCTGCAAACTAGCGCCCTGCCCCAGCAAGCTAGCACCCTACCACAGAAAACTAGCACCCTGCCCAAGCAAGCCAGCATCCTGCCACAGCAAACTAGCACCCTGCCCCAGCAAGCCAGCACCCTGCCACAGCAAACTAGCACCCTGCCCCAGCAAGCCAGCACCCTGCCAAAGCAAGCTAGCACCCTGCCCAAGCCAGCCAGCACCCTGCCTCTGCAAACCAGCACCCTGCCCAAGTCAGCCAGCACCCTGCCTAAGCCAACCAGCACCCTGCCTCTGCAAACTGGCACCCTGCCCCAGCAAGCTAGCACCTTGGCCCAGCAAGCCAGCACCCTGCCCAAGCAAAAACCAGCACCGTGCCCAAGCAAAAACCAGCACCGTGCCCCAGCAAACTAGTACCCTGCCCCTGCAAGCCAGCAACCTGTCCATGCCAACCAGCACCCTCCCCCTGCAAGCCATCACCCTGCAAGCCAGCACCCTGCCCCAGCACGCCGGCACCCTGCCCCAAAGCCTCATGTGGCTTTTAAAAGACCAAAACACTTACACCCAACACCATCTCCCGCACAGAGCAGTGTAATATTTCCCTGCTCCAGCAAAGCATTGTGTTTCTTCTGTTCTCCCTGGAAGTCAGACGCTCTATGCTGCATACCTCCTTTTCCAGATCACGCAGCACAGAGCGTGTGACTGTCAGGAAGATTGGAGGAGACCTGAAGCAGTGCTGGAGCAGGTAAATATTGAACTGCTCCACTGTGCTACTCTGCAGAAGGGGGAGGAGCAGCCCCCCATGGTTGCTATAGTTACACCACTTAGTTTGAGACTGTTTAATAAGTATTAAATCTTGATAAAAAGATAAAAAAATTAGCCTGCGACTTAGACTATATTTTAGATTTTGTCCCCATACGTGATCAAGTTTGACAACCCTGGTCTACAAGTACATTCCAGGGGAGAGAGAACTACAATGTTTCCGCCCAACTTTTTTCTTGTTTTTCCCTGGAGATACTCTTTAAGCCCCCCCCCCCCCCTTACAGAACACAAGGAGTACAAAGCAAATCACAAACTGCCTGTCTGTGAGGGAAGTGTCACCCGCCTCACGCTAATTATCCACAAATGTCCCAGCTTCTTGTTTTTTGTTTCCCCAGGAAATGCCGCAGGGGAGGGGGGATGATTTGTCCTCTTTCTGAAATTGAAGATAATTGAACAAGTCAATGAATCTGCAGAGACTTCAGATCAGACAGCGATGGGATTAAAATAAACTGAACATAAAGGCCAATGTTTGAATTCATTGTTGAAGAAACAAAGGTTAATATGTGAGGCAAAATACTATAATCATAGCTCCCAACTGTCAATCTTTCAGAGGAGACAGTCCCTCTTTGGGAACCAAATCCTTGTCTTTCTGTCCCTCTTTCGTCTTTATTTGTCGCTCTTTCAGGACTATGTATTTTTCTACGAAAAAAAAATGTCTTTTTGACTATAACCTTTATTCCCATCCTTTAAATTGATATATTTCTTATTTTCAAATGTTAATCCGAAGAAAAATGAACCAGGATAGAAAGGACCAGTGTGGTTTGAATTAGAAAACAACATCATTTTTTTTTGAAATCTTTTTGGTTTGCGTGACTAGGGGTGTGTTAGGAGTGTGATTAAGGGTGTGGCAGGGGTGTGGCTTAAGTGTCCTTTTTTCCTAACTCAAAAAGTTGTGAGGTATGCTATGATAACTGTTTCCTATACATCACTTCCTGTCACAAGTGTGAAGTGTAAAGTCACAACTTTACACAGTCTGAACAGGGTTGCTCTTACGAGTTATCACTAGTGATTACTTGTGATTCAAATGAGGATTAATTGGCGCAGGTGTGCAGCGGGGGTACAAGGGGTTTTTACCCATAATTCCGCCGTCCGCACTGCATTCCAAACAGCTTGCATGCATCCTATTGGTCGCGTTGCAAGCCTCACACCAGCGCACTTCCTTCTTCCTGCTTGAAGGAGGAAGTGCTCCATGGTGAGGCTTGTAACGCAACCAATAGGATGCATGCAAGCTGTTTGGAAAGCAGGGCGGACAGTGGAATTATGGGTAAATAACCCCTTGTATCCCCGCCGCACACCTGAGCCAATTAAACCTCATTTGAATCGCTCGTAATCACTTGTGATAACTCGTAAGTGCAACCCTGAGTCTGAATACAGTAAGACTATTAATGTGTCTGTGTTGACAGAAATGTGGCTTGGAATTCAGATGAACAGATTGCTACAAGAATATCCTAGGTCTTCCAGCCTGACCTGCATTCATCCTCTGGTAACGGAGGATGAAAACGTTGACTAAACTAACCACTCGTTACAACCGAGGTATGCAGCAAAGCATTTGTGAAGCCACAACACGCACAACCTTGAGGCGGATGGGCTACAACAGTAGAAGACCCCACCGGGTACCACTCATCTCCACTACAAATAGGAAAAAGAGACTACAATTTGCACAAGCTCACCAAAATTGGACAGTTGAAGACTGGAAAAATGTTGCCTGGTCTGATGAGTCTTGATAGAGGCAGAATTTGGCATAAACAGAATGAGAACATGGATCCATCATGCCTTGTTACCACTGTGCAAGGTGGTGGTGTAATGATGTGGGGGATGTTTTCTGGGCACATTTTAGGCCCCCTACTGCCAAATGGGCATCGTTTAAATGCCACGGGCTACCTGAGCGTTGTTTCTGACCATGTCCATCCCTTCATGACCACCATGTACCCATTCTCTGATGGCTGCTTCCAGTAGGATAATGCACCATGTCACAAAGCTTGAATCATTTCAAATTGGTTTCTTGAACATGACAATGAGTTCACTGTACTAAAATGCCCCCACAGTCACCAGATCTCAACCCAATAGAGCATCTTTGGGGTGTGATGAAACGGGAGCTTCGTGCCCCACAAGTCTCCATCAACTGCAAGATGCTATCCTATCAGTATGGGCCAACATTTCTAAAGAATGCTTTCAGCACCTTGTTGAATCAATGCCACGTAGAATGAAGGCAGTTCTGAAGGCGAAAGGGGGTCAAACACCGTATTAGTATAGTGTTCCTAATAATCCTTTAGATGAGTGTATATTTAAAACGCTCAGGTTGGGAGACCACAACTGCATATTTTTATAGTAGAGTGCCATTTGACCATTAGGTCCAGGAGCATTTTCAAGTTTAACTCCCTTAATTATTTTTTGGGTTACCATCTATTAAAATTGGGGTATTGTTTGTATTGCATCGGGGGTTAGTTGTGGGAGGTTCCCTGACTGTAGGATTGCTCGCACCTCCTTGGTACAATTTGTATTTGAATTTTCATACAGTTCACTAAAAAAAAGAAAACTTTTGGACAGTGTTATGTATCTTGACATGGTTAGGCCCTGTATCCACTGATGCAGGTGGTCCCAAGTGTGATTAAGTGTTCCAGATAATGTGCGCATCCCTATGGGATATATGCACGCATTGTCCAGGGCCGTGCTATGTTCATCAGTGGTTCAATGCGGGCAGTGGTCAGAACATGAAATCAATGATTTCTATTGGAATTAGTTTTCATAACATTTCATTGTGGTATAAACACAGTGAAGATAACCACTAGGCAACCGCCAGCCCCAGGACCGCCTAGAAGTCCATGGGGCTTGTTTTGCAGGAGATCGTGCACATCGATGCACACGCATCTCCGCGTGGATGACGGAGCTCCACTTCGCCATCAGTCTCCTAGCGGCGATCACCGCGTGGAGACTGTTAGACGGCAAAACCGGTATCTATTAACACAGTACAGTGCTGCAACCTACGGCAGCGCTGTACTCTAGAGCCTCAGGAGTTATCAGCTGTCATCACGGTGATTGGCTGGCGGGGGGAGGGAGGGTGGGGAGTGTAAAAAATAAATAATGAAATAGGTATTTTTATTGAAAAATAAAACAACAAAATATTTACATAAAATAAACATCCCAGCAGGGATCACAGCCCACCAACCGAAAGCTCTGTTGGTGGACCAAAAAGGGGGGGGGGAGGGGGATCACTTGTGTTCTGAGTTGTGCGGCCCTGCAGCGAGGCCTTAAAGTTGCAGTGGCCCAATTTGTGAGAATGGCCTGGTCTTTAGGGGGGTTTAAGCCTGTGGTCCTTAAGTGGTTAATCACCGTCGGCATTCGATATTGGTACATCTCTCAACCAAATTGTAAACATAACAAAAACTCAGTGGAATTCCGACAGAAGAGATGGGAGTTTAGTTGTTTTTTCATCATTCTAAATTTAAAGATCTACTATAATGCAGCAAAAAATGCTAAAAAAAAAGTCTATTCCCACCACTGCAATAAAGGACCGAGAAAGAGATTGTTCCCTGCGAAACACAAACACCACTTCTGTTACCTACCTGCCTGACTGGCAGCAGGAGGCGATAGAAGATGGGATTAAAGTAATGAAGATGATAGTAGTAGCAGAGAAGATTCCATTACAAGGACTGATTAATGAGAGGAGGAAATAGCAGTAAACAACCAGATGCTTCTAAATCCCATAAGGATTTTGAAAGATTTAATAACAACATAAAAAGAAGGTTCAGAGGTTACAAAAACAATTAAAAGCTGCTAAACAAAGCAAATACCTCGGGGAGAAAATAGATTAGGCAAAACGGGGAGATATTTGGCTTTTGACAGAGGAGAGGAAGTAGTTAGCCAAGGAGGCATGGAAGTCGTCGCCTTTGTAGGAACACCTCCAGTGACTTATGTCGTCCGTGTACGAATTCAGATTATACAGAACTTCCCCAAGGAGACCAGGTTTAGTTTTATAGAAACGGACATACAACGGAGAGACAGATGAGAGGAGGATAGTCAGAACAGCCAGAAGAGGGATGATCAGAACTCCTGGGAAATCAGCGTACGTTAAAAAGGGGCGCTGGGAAAAAAGGGCGCGGGGTTTTAAACGATAAGCATGGATAACGTTTAAAAATGTATTGTACTGTATTTCGTTTAAAATTAATGTTTTATAAAGTTATAAATCATTAAATAATGTGCATTAAATCGGCAATTGTAAAAACGTTAATCTTTCGTTTAAATAGTAAAACGTATAATAACGTTTAAAAAACAAATTACTAAGTAACCCTCCCTGTACCTACCCCTAACCCCTAGACCCCCCTGTTGGTGCCTAAACCTAAGACCCCCTGTTGGTGCCTAAACCTAAGACCCCCCTGTTGGTGCCTAAACCTAAGACCCCCCTGTTGGTGCCTAAACCTAAGACCCCCCTGTTGGTGCCTAAACCTAAGACCCCCCTGTTGGTGCCTAAACCTAAGACCCCCCTGTTGGTGCCTAAACCTAAGACCCCCCTGTTGGTGCCTAAACCTAAGACCCCCCTGGTGGTGCCTAAACCTAAGACCCCCTGTGATAAGCATTAATAACGTTTCAAAAACATATTGTGCGGTTTTTTCGTTTAAAAATAATGTAAAAAAAAATAAAATTGTACTGTTTTTGGTTTAAAAATAATGTTTGAAAAAAATATTGTACTGTTTTTCGTTTAAAAATAATATTAAAAAAATTATAAATCATTAAATAATGTGTAATCATGAGAAGCAGTAATAAAACATTAAGTCTCCGGGCGCCGCTTTTAAAACGTTATTTTTCTCCAGCGCCCTTTTTTCCTATCGGGCGCCCATTAAACGATATTTATTATGGGAGTGAATGGCGGCGCCCGATTTGTCCACTAGCCTCAGGCGCCCGAATTTACTGTTACCGGGAAATCAGACCAGAGAATAGAAGACTCGGAGAAATGTGCCTTCTTAGGTCAGAGAATAGAAGACTCGGAGAAATGTGCCTTCTTAGGTCAGAAAGTGAAGAAATGGCAGGAGGATCCGTTGAAACATATCTCAAATAAAAGAAAAAACGAACAAAGTGAAAAGTAGGGACATTTTAAATGTTTGCCATAGCACCCAAATGTCCCTTTTTTGAGGGACAGTCCCTCTTTGGGAACCCAGTTCCTCTGTCCCCCGTTCTTCTTAAAGGGGAACTTCAGCCTAAACAAACATACTGTCATTAAGTTACATTAGTTATGTTCATTAGAATAGATAGGTAATATAATCTTTTACCCACCCTGTTTTAAAAGAACAGGCAAATGTTTGTGATTCATTGGGGCTGCCATCTTTGTCATGGGGGCAGCCATCTTTTTGGTTGAAAGGAGGTGACAGGGAGCATGAGATACAGTTCCAACTGTCCTGTGTCCTGATAACCCCTCCCAGCTGCACGCACTAGGATTCAAATGTCAAATTCAAAATGTAAAAAAAAAAATTGCACCAAAACAGCAGAAGGAGAACAACAACATCAGAAATCCCATCATGCTTTGCACAGCATAAGGGGAAAACTACCCGGGCAGTTTTCTTCTGTGCAGCTAAAAATGAGGCTGGCATAAAAGAAACAAAGTTCTGATGCCGTGAAACTGTTAAAGAAACACCAAGCCTTTTCAGTGCTGCTGAGTCGATTTTCAGTCTGGAGGTTCACTTTAATTTGTCCCTCTTTCAGGACTGATGTACAGATCAGTGTAAATATACAGTATGTATTTTTGAAATTAAAAATGTGTTTAACAGACTAAACTTTATTCCCATCCTTTAAATTGATATGCAGTATTTCCTATTTTATTTTCAAGAAAAGGACCAGTGGTGTGGCTTAAGTGTCCCTCTTTCTTATGTCAAAAAGTTGAAAGGTATGCATTTACGTAACTGATTATCATCTCAGCCCTGGTCATATATCTATGTTGTCCATGGAGTTGCTGATTTCACCAAAGGAGGTGACCTTTTTCTGGTTTAGAAGGACATACATTTATTCCTGTTGCTTGTCTTGTTAAACCTTCAATTTGGGAAGAAGCTGGAGTCCCCCTGATTGGGGAACTGGGAAAGATGTGGATGAAGAGCAGGTACTATATGAGAAGGAGGAGGTAGAGGCTCTCTCCATTTTAACCACTTAACATCTCAGTCGTTTTCAGCTTATGCATCCGAGCAATGTTCACCTCCCATTCATTAGCCTATAACTTTATCACTACTTATCACAATGAACTGATCTATAGCTTGTTTTTTCCGCCACCAATTAGGCTTTCTTTGGGGGGTACATTTTGCTAAGAGCCACTTTATTGTAAATGCATTTTAACAGGAAGAATAAGAAAAAAAATGAAAAAATTCATTATTTGTCAGTTTTCGGCCATTATAGTTTTAAAATAATACATGCCTCCATAATTAAAACCCACGTATTGTTATTGCCCATTGGTCACGGTTATTTCACCATTTAAATTATGTCCCTATCACAATGTATCGCGACAATATTTTATTTGGAAATAAAAGAGCATTTTTTCCGTTTTGCATACATCACTATTTACAAGCTTATAAAAAAAAAAAAGAGAGAGAAATATTTCATCTTTACATAGATATTTAAAAAGTTTAGACCCTTAGGTAAATATTTATGTGTTTTTTTTTTTATAGTAATGTTTTTGTTTTTTTTTATTAAACATTTTATGTGGGCATTTTTGGGAGGGTGGGATATAAAAGTGTTTTATTTGGGGAAATATTGGTGTAGTGTAATCTTTTTGGGTATTTACTTGTAGTTTTACTTTTTGGCCACAAGATGGCAATCTCGATTTTTTTTACATGACGTCACTCTAAGCGTACAATGTACGCTTAGAGGGACACAGCTTCAGAAAGAGCGAAGCTTCCGAGAGAAGCTGTCGCTTTTTCAGCGGGGGAGAGGAATCAATGATCGGGCTCCATAGCCCGACACATTGATTCCGTGGCTACCGACTCCGCGGCCGGGAGTGCGCCTGTCCTCCTTGACGTTTTTATACGTCAAGGAGGACAAAGTGGTTAAGGTCACTAAAGGTCAGAGAGGCACGGTGGCAAAGTGGTGAGCACTCTCACCTTGCAGGGCTGGGTCCCCGGTTTGAATCCCAGCCAGGGCTCTATCCGCACTGTGTTTTTATCTTCTCCCAGTGTCTGAATGGGTTTCCTTGAGGCACACCGGTTTTCTCTCACATCCCAAAAACTTACAGATAAGTTAATTGGCTTCCTACTAAAATTGGTCTTAGACTACCGTACATACACTACACGATACATACATAGACATTGGACTATGGTAGGGAGTAGATCGTGAGCCCCTCTGATGATTTGATGATTTGCATATTTCAGCAGTGATGCATTGTGGGAGACATCTCAGAGCTCACTCCAACCTGAATTATCACAAATACCTTCTGTTTTAAGAAGGCAAACTTTTGTTTTGCTTAACATTTTAGTAAGA
The DNA here is from genome assembly GCF_040937935.1 of Hyperolius riggenbachi. Lineage (NCBI taxonomy): Eukaryota > Metazoa > Chordata > Amphibia > Anura > Hyperoliidae > Hyperolius > Hyperolius riggenbachi. The sequence continues at coordinate 53,393,123 of NC_090654.1, read as the reverse complement.
GGGTTTTTTGGTCCTTTGTAGCCCCTTATACACTCCTTGGAGTTCTGGTTCACCATGAGCTTGCTGGAAAGTCTGAGCCCCTCTGAGGGACAGTTAAGTGACAAGACAATATATATTCTCTGTAAAGCACTGTGGAAGATGTTGGCGCTATATACCGTAAATACTAAATAATAATAATTACATACCCAATATTCAGGAAAAGGTGAGGGGAAAGGCTGCGCGTCCCTAAACATATGTTGCAATTGAATGGTTAATCGCACAGGCATACACCGCCTCTGTTGGACTGAAAAATGCATGCCCTGCATCCAAGACAAATGCTAACATTTATTAATGAAATGAATGCAAAGTGTGCAGAAAATCTATTTAGGTGCTGCACACTGAGCTGGTGGTCATTTCAGATGCAGTCTTAGTGGTATGCGCTGGCGTTCTCCTCGCTGTTCTACCAAATGTAAGTTACACATTTTTTTTGCTTAGCTGCTCCCAAGGTTTTAAATTTAGGTTAGGTCACTTGCCCGGAGGTCTGCCTCACCGTGGCGCAAGTGTCTAGTATAATATGCTTTGCATGCAAACCATATTGGAAGCTAAAGTTCCTCCTAGTTTAATAAATGTTAGCACTTGTCTTGGATGCAGGGCATGCATTTTTCAGTCCAACAGAGGCGGTGTATGCCTGTGCGATTAACCATTCAATTGCAACATATGTTTAGGGACGCGCAGCCTTTCCCCTCACCTTTTCCTAACTTTGTAACTATGTAACTGTCAGGTTAGCTGCTTCCAGCCCCTCCTCCTGAGTTTCCTGTTTGCATAATAAGTAGTAGCAGATTTGCATATGATTTGCATCTGAATTGAATGCAAAGTGTGCAGAAAATCTATTTAGGTGCTGCACACTGAGCTGGTGGTCTTTTCAGATGCAGCCTTAGTGGTATGCGCTGGCGTTCTCCTCGATACCCAATATTCAGTCCAAGCAAATATCCGGCCATGTTCCTAGGATCAGTCATGAAAAACTTTTAACAGACCGTTGTTTCAAAAATGGGAAAATTCAACCACACCCAGGGTGACACAAAAGCTTTGATGGATCTAAAAGAAAGAAATGCATTATAGTTAAAACCCAGTGACTAAACGGAAAGAGTGTGGTATTGCAGAGAGAATGCACGTGAATATGATTGGGTGGGGGGCTGAGGACGACTATAGGCTGGTGGATTCACATTTCCTACAATGGTAGACAAGTTAAATAAATGGCTCATTCATGCCTATGAAGATAAGGTAATTGAGTCAGATGCATTATGTACCTATCCTCCACACTCTCCCAAGTACAACTGACTCGGGTGAGATGATCCAGCCTGGTTCTCTTGCTGATTTATCAAGGTGGGATCAGGGCCGTCATGCACATGCCAGTCTTGGTAGAACATGCATGCCTTGGTCGAGAACCATCCAGTGTGTGAACATGGTTTTAGTATCCCTTTAAGGACCAGACCCTTTTCTCACTTTTCCGCTTGATTGGCTCACAGTGATCAGGAGGTTAGGAGCCAATGAAAACGGCTCCTGACCAAGTTACGGAGATCTGGTGTTTTTAGACAGTGGAGATCTGTACCGGCAGGGACACGCTATTCAGGGACAAATTTACCATAAGGGGCCTGTAGGCACGTGCCTACAGGCGCCTGATGGTGGAAAGGCGGCTCACTTCCCTCCCCAAGCGCCTCCTTTCCTATGCAGAGTCCTGCTGAGAGTATAAATGAGTTTACTCACTTTCCACTGACAAAATCTCCCTTCAGTCAGAGGCACTTATAGCTACTTAATACTGAGGTTCCTCTAGCTGCCTAATACTTGGGGGCACCTCTAGCTACTTAATATTGAGAGTACTTCTGGCTTTCTAATACTTAGGGGCACCTGTAACTACTTCAGGGAAGTAAGGGAGAAGTGACAGCTGGGCCAGCCAGCACACTTGCGGTGCAGTTTGGTGGAGGTTTGTAGGTTGATGAAGGGCAAAGTCTAGGGTGCCAGGACATCTGTGCCTATAGGCTCCTGTGAGGTAAATCCGGGCCTGACGCTATTGCATCCTATGCTCGGGAGCCGCCAGCTTTAAAACAACGCCACATCAGGCTTAGGCAACCACAAGTGCGGCGTAGTTTAAACTATCAGTGGTCCCAGTCCCAGTAGCTTATGAATTGCATTGTGCATTGCCTCTCTCGTTTTTCTATGCACCATCACACACAACCATGCCCTGTTTAAAGTGTACCTGAGATGAAAGAAGTCTGCGGTTTTATACTTACCTGGGGCTCCGTCCAGCCCCCTTGAGGCCGCTCAGTCCCTCACCATCTCCCCGGGCACCGAGTGGCCTCAAGAGGGCTGGAGGAAGCCCCAGGTAAGTATAAAACCTGAAACTTCTTTTATCTCAGGTTCTCTCTAAAGTGTACCAGTTAGTTTACTTCCCAAACCACTCTTGGAATAACTGGCCTTTTGGGTTAATGAAATACAGCTACTGTCTGTGCACCGTTGTTTGGCAGTGGCATGGCTACAGAACCATTGGCCCCAGTGCAAATTATACCCCCCCCCCCCCCCCCAGCGCGGGGGAAATGGATTTCTGTTATTGATTTGCACTATTCCCAGCACATATACCAAAGCACCAGTGTAAAGCTAATGTAGTAACTGGAAGAGAGCTACATGTGGGTCCCCCTGCTCTAGAATCCTGCAGTAAATGAGGTGATGATCCCCTCTGGAGCGCACGCTCTGCCTGCACAGGGCCGGTGGTTTCTCTAGGGATTAGCTGTAAGCCTTGTGCTATTTACAGGGAATTATTAGTGGCAGCCTCTGTACAGATGTCACCTGCACTGCAATCCGCTCCTCCAGATCCAGCAGATACTCACAGCTGCAGAGTGTTTAATCAGCATCAGCAGACAGTGAGGCTAGGAGCTCATCCTCGCTCTCCCAGTCCTGTGACGGCAGGTAGTGCTAGAGCTCGTTGTGATCCTGATAGAAACTCCCAAGTGTTGAAATGAAACAGTTTTTGTAACCGTGGTGAGGGACCACTTCATCAGCCACTTGCTGCAGCACAGCCTTACAGAGCTTCATGCTGTGATCTTTCTGTGTCTCACTCCATCAGCACCTCCTGTTAACTCCTTCACTAGAGGCTTCCCCCTACTGCTGCGGTACGGTGGTGTGTAGTGGATAGCGCTCTTGCCTTGCAGCGCTGGGTCCCCGATTCAAATCTCAGCCAGGGCATTATCTGCACATAGTTTGTATATTCTCCCTGTGTCTGTGTGGGTTTCCTCCGGGCACTCCTGCCCCCCCTCCCCCAAAAAGAAAACCATACAGATAAGTTAATTGGCTTCTCCCTAAAATTAGCCCTAGACTACAATGCATACACTACATGATACAAACATAGACATATGACTATGGTAGGGATTAGATTGTGAACTCCTCAGAGGGACAGTTAAGTAATACTCTGTACAGTGCTGCAGAAGATGTCGGCGCTATATAAATACTAAATAATAAAAATAGTGAGGTAAGTATCTAACTTTTCTAACTGTCTTCAGGTACGTTTTATCTTATAAGTTTTGTAATCAACAGAAATAGCCAAATAATATTTGTGGCTTTGATCTATAGTAGCAGATTTTATTTTACAACTATAATGGGTGAAAACTGAGAAGTTAAGCATTTCTGTCAGTTTTCATTCAAATTTTTGCATTAAAAGGTGTAGAAAATTAAATTATTCTTTGGAGAAAATACTTTTCAAATAAAGACTCGTTTTCCCCTCCCCAAAATAGGATATAAAGGCATTATAAATATATTTATGATAACATTATTGCTGGTTGAATGGGCATCTGGTTAATGTTGCTGCAATTGGGTACGGCCGTGGTAAGCAGTGTGAGTACTCTGCAAGCAGCAGCGGTTGACTGGCAAGCAGTCATGTGATTTGCAAATGGCGTCGGGGTATTTGAGTTAGATGCAGACATTGGTAAGTCTTCGGCAAGTGTTAAAGTGGCCATTAACGATCCAATTTCGGGCCCACCAATGGAGGAGAAAATGATAAGCAATTCGATAAGACAAAATTAATCTTTCAGAAATTTGGATCAATGGTACATTCGATAGAACAAGAATTCATCGTTGATTGGCACCACTAATAGTATCCGATGGTTTGTATTGCCGGGATATTGTACCACTAGCTGATGGCTCGGCGTTGCCCGGGTATGTATTTGGCTGGTGTTGGCTGTGCCCACTTTTTCTAACCCCAACACACAATGACTCAAATACCTAGTTTGTAAGCTGTTAAGGTCTTTGGCATCAATAATTTGCATTGAAATTAAACAAATATGATTGGCTGTGGCTCCACCCCCTTTTCTAAATTTTGAACCCCAGCCAACCAATGACCAACTGTACCAGGTTTGAGGCGTGTGCCATTAACAGTGCAAGAATGTCAGCAATTAAATATTCTCTTAATCAATAGGAGAATTTTGATTAGCTTTTGTAGACTCCACCCACTTTTCTGAATATTAATCCCAGTCACCCAGTGACCAACTGTGCAGAGTTTTAGAACCCTACCACTAACAATGTAAGAAGGGCTGCAGTTTACATTTTCCCAGTAAAATTTGTATTTGTCTCTGCCCACTTTTGGGTTATGGGGATAAAAAGTATCCTATATGTTATTCCAGGTAATTTACTACGTGTGTGCCAAACTTCATTGAAATCCGTTCAGCCATTGTTGTGTGATTGCGTAAAAAACATCCAAACTTTCACATTTATACGATTAGTGAGATTAATGGGCATCTTAGGTCCTGTCTCATTAGGAAGGTTAGTGTTGTTAGGTAGTAAAGGTAGCATATCAAAAGTATAGTTAATGTTAGAGGACAAGTAGGGGGAGGTTACAGAAGGGTACAAACGAAATTAGCACTGATAGGGAAAGAACTGTTGCTAAGCCGGTAGCAGAATGTCAGTAACAGTATGTTACCGATATTCTTACTATTGGCACAGTCTGCCTCAGGAATGCATAGTGACAATTATAACTGTATGTAAATTTTGGTTTGCTTTAAATGTCTCTCCATTCAGTCCAAGCCCAGTGTGCAAAACATGTTACAACAACGGTACCTCACGGTGCCTCCAATAAAGTTGGCGCTCAGAGCTCCACATTACGCATTTTGCACTGTTTACTGACCCGGTGAAGCGGTTGTTGGCTGTGAAGCCTATTTTTTTTTGTGCAGAATAGAAGTCTGAATCTTTTGCTCAGTGAATTATTGAAGGTAAGCTGATACTTACCTCTTCTTTTATTGGGTCATAATCAAAAAAAAAATTTTTAAGTTTCTCTTGTGTTCTTCCTTGTATGTATTTTCCCCCGTGGGGAGCCGAAATAGATAATTTTTAAAAATCTAAAGTTCACTTTTTGAAGAGCCGCGCCCAGAACTGAACTTTCACGGCTGAGTGGGGGAACCGTACCTCTCCACATACTTAAAGAAAATCTGTAACAAACCTTTGGAGTGGGAAGCCTCTTTAGGAGGAAACCTCTTTAGGATCTAGAGGCTTCTCCCTCCCAAGGTTTGTCCTCTCTTTAAACAAGTGGTTGCCTGACTAGCAATCCACCTTTGTATCACTCTACTGTGTATATTGTCTGTGACAATCCTTGCACAACGCTACTGCACCAGATTGGGCTTCCGTTGTCCCTGTGATTTTCTCTGTCTTTAACCTCCAATAAAGTTGGATCAATATCATATAATCAGGAAACTGGCTTCAACACAAAATCTGATGTAAAACATGTCTTGGCGCTCCACCATAAGGCAAGGCATTTGTAGAACTCTAGTTTGTGATGTTTAAATTGTGTCTAGGCTTGACATGTGGTCTGTTAATATATTCAGTGTGTTTGTGAATTAGAGATTAGGATCTTGTGTTCAGGCTGATTACCTACTACAGGAAGGACCGTGATACACGCTATCATCCTCTCCTTGTATAGCCGTGACAGCCCTGGGCCTGCACCTTCTGAAGTGAGGACCCTCCATCTCCGCACAGTTCATTTATCCAAAAGAAGAATAATTCACATTCATTGCAGCTTAGAGAGGAGAATAACTGAATTAAGACTTCAGCAGATCTCGCAGGAATTTCTTCTCTCCTCTGGGGGGAAAACTCTGGCATGTATTGCCTTATTCTACCCAATCGCCAGCGATTCAGAATTTCCTGCTAGTGTCCTCGACTGCTCTGTGTATTCAAGGCTTTACAGGAGTCATCACTTCCTGTTCAATGTACAGAGAGCTGTACTGCAGAGCGGCAGTCATCACTTCCTGTCCTATGTACAGAGAGCTGCACTGCAGAGCGGCAGAGTCATTACTTCCTGTCCTATGTACAGAGAGCTGTACTGCAGAGCGGCAGAGTCATTACTTCCTGTCCTATGTACAGAGAGCTACACTGCAGAGCGGCAGAGTCATTACTTTCTTTCCTATGTACAGAGAGCTACACTGCAGAGCGGCAGTCATCACTTCCTGTTCTATGTACAGAGAGTTGCACTGCAGAGCGGCAGAGTCATTCTACAGTATGTACAGAGAGCTGCACTGCAGAGCGGCAGAGTCATCACTTCCTGTTCAATGTACAGAGAGCTGCACTGCAGAGCGGCAGAGTAATTACTTCCTGTCCTATGTACAGAGAGCTACACTGCAGAGCGGCAAGCCAGAGTCATTACTTCCTGTTCTATGTACAGAGAGCTACACTGCAGAGTGGCAGTCATCACTTCCTGTTCTATGTACAGAGAGTTGCACTGCAGAGCGGCAGAGTAATTACTTCCTGTTCTATGTACAGAGAGCTACACTGCAGAGTGGCAGTCATCACTTCCTGTTCTATGTACAGAGAGTTGCACTGCAGAGCGGCAGAGTCATTCTACAGTATGTACAGAGAGCTGCACTGCAGAGCGGCAGAGTCATCACTTTCTGTCCTATGTACAGAGAGTTGCACTGCAGAGCGGCAGAGTCATTCTACAGTATGTACAGAGAGTTGCACTGCAGAGCGGCAGAGTCATTCTACAGTATGTACAGAGAGTTGCACTGCAGAGCGGCAGAGTCATCACTTCCTGTCCTATGTACAGAGAGTTGCACTGCAGAGCGGCAGAGTCATTCTACAGTATGTACAGAGAGTTGCACTGCAGAGTGGCAGAGTCATTCTACAGTATGTACAGAGAGTTGCACTGCAGAGTGGCAGAGTCATTCTACAGTATGTACAGAGAGTTGCACTGCAGAGCGGCAGAGTCATCACTTCCTGTCCTATGTACAGAGAGTTGCACTGCAGAGTGGCAGAGTCATTCTACAGTATGTACAGAGAGCTGCACTGCATATCGTCAGAGTCATTACTTGAAAGTCTGGAGTATAAACAGCTCTGGTCAATCAGCTCCCTCACAGAGGAACAATCACCTTTTGAACTTGTCAGAACTATGCTGTTATCAGGAGTGTTTGTTCAGACAGATACAAGTTTTTTGTCTTCTAGTTACTTTTTTAGGAGAGCTACCACTGCAATTGACTGCACTTTAAGGACAACTGAAGTGAGAGGGATATGGAGGCTGCCATGGTTATTTCCTTTTAGGCAATACCAGTTGCCTGGCAGCCCTGCTGATCCTCTGCCTCTAATACTTTCAGTCATAGACCCTGAACAAGCATGCAGCAGATCAGGTGTTTCTGACATTATTGTCAGATCTGACAAGATTAGCTGCATGCTTGTTTCTGGTGTGATTCAGACACTACTGTAGCCAAATAGACCAACAGGGCTGCCAGGCAACTGGTATTGTTTAAAAGAAATTAAATATGGCAGCTACCAAATTCCTCTCACTTCAGTTCCCCTTTATTTCCCTGACTTCCCCAGATTAAGCACGGGGTTATTAAGCCTCACAATAAAAAAATTATAATAATTCCTGCTTGCATGCAAGTTCAAAGCAATGAGCAGCTTGGAGTTTGGCCAATCAAATGCAAATCCTTACGATTGCGATTGGCTCAATTCTAATCTGCTTGCAATTTGTATTAACTTTGCACCCATTGACCATCTCTAGTCTTTACTACACAACAGTAAAACAAGATTGCTTTTGTGATACAAAACCAGACAGCCAAACCAGTGGGTGGAGCTCCTCCTAAATGTACAACATCCTCTGATGCTATTTTGTGTTTTCTTGATTAAAAAAAACAACAACACTTTCAAATCTGTTTTTAGTACTGATCCTAATAAATGAAGGTCTGTTGCGTGTTGCCTATTATATACACAGCTGCCTCGGTAGCGCAGAAGACAGGGGAAGGAGGGGATGAGAAGGATTGCAGCCTGTGTTGCTGCTGGCACAGTACAGTGCACCAGAGATCAGATATCACCAGACAACGGCTGATCTTTCATGTCCTCTCCTATAACACTGCTGTTGGTGGCATTGCACAATGTCACAGTGGGTTCCACCCTGACTGTGGACGGACGGATGGACCTGGCGAGTGGACAATGCTGACCTGTCATGGGGCCAGCGAGGGACAAGTCTGCAGAATACTCCTGATGGAAACAGAAAGGGAATTGGGCTCATTTATGTTCGACAATAAAACTGTCTGGCCGACTCTTCTCTCCTGACATCATGTATTCGATAGCATATTTTGGATTTTGCAGATAATAATGCAGCGGTATCAGGTTGCATACAGGGGAGACAGGAAGAGGGGCTGGATGAGCGTTTACGTATTTGGGGTTTGTTTGGATGCTGTTTAAATGTGTTTCAAGCCCTCAAATCAAAGCAAAAAGTCCTGTAAGTTTTGTGACTGGTAGACCTTGTTTTCTCACTTTGTCCCTGACATCTACATGACTTTAAAGAGACTCTGTTACAAAAATTTCATCCTGTTTTCTACCATCCGACAAGTTCCTAAACCTATTATAATGTGCTCTGGCTTACTGCAGCACTTTCAACTATCACCGTCTCTGTAATAAATCAACTTATCTTTCCCCTGTCTGATTTGTCGCCCTGAGTCTGGAAGGCTGCCAACTCTTCAGTGTTGTTGATCTGTTATGCACGCCCCCTCTATGCACACTCCCGTGTGTTTTATTTACATTAGGCAGCCTCTCTGCTCTCTTATCTTTTACAAGCTGCATAAATTGTCCTCTGTAAAGGCCCGTACACACGCCGGACTGGAGGCAACGACGGGTCCGTCGTCACCTCCCGCTGGGTGGGTGTTCCAACGACAGTCCGGTGTGTGTACGCACTGTCGGCGAACTGATACGGCTGATTCTGAGCGATCCGCCGTGCGTATCTCTCAGAAACAGCTGTATCAGTCCGCCGACAGTGCGTACACACGCCGGACTGTCGTTGGAACGCCCACCCAGCGGGAGGTGACGTCGGACCCGTCGTTGCCTCCAGTCCGGCGTGTGTACGGGCCTTTAGGCTGTGAAAGGAACTGGCTGGGCTGTCACATGCTGAGTAATTACAGACACCGCAGAGCTGTCTGCAAGAAGAAACAAGCCTGTCACTCTTCAGTGTATGAGAGCTGCAGGGGGAGGAAGGTAAACACACAAATGATCTCTTGAGATTCAAAAGGAAGGTTGTATACAGCCTGCTTGTTTATGGATGTATTTTCTATGTGTGGACATACTGTACATCAACCTACTTCCGGCTTTGGTGGCCATTTTGTTTGTTTATAAACAAACTTTTTAAAACTGTTTTTGACTACTTTTAATGCTGTGGGGAGCGGCGAAATTGTGACAGAGGGGAATAGGAGATGTCCCCTAACGCACTGGTATGTTTACTTTTGTGTGATTTTAACAATACAGATTCTCTTTAAAGGAAACCTGAAGTCTTCCCAAGGAATAAAAAGGTACAGATTACCCAGCAAGCTCATGGTGAACCAGAACTCCTAGGAGTGTGTAAGGGGCTACAATGGACCTAAAAGCCTTCTTACTAAAATGCTATGGAAAACAAAAGTTTGCTTTCTTAAAACAGAAAGTATTTGCGATAATTCGGGTTGGAGTGAGCTCCGAGATATCTCCCACAATGCATCACTGCTGAAATATGCAAATGATCCATTGTTGTCCCTGGAAACTAGCCACACCTCCAGATCCACAGTACCTTGAGGAAGTCTTTGTGGATGATCATAGTGCTGTTGGCTTTCCAGATTCTGAAGGAAACAATCTGTATGCATGCTGGATTATTGTGGCTCTGTAGTATTAACAAGCTGACACATCATTGCATTACAGCAGATCTGGAGGTGTGGCCAGCTTCCAGGGACAACAATGGTTGATGTGCATATTTCAGCAGTGATGCATCGTGGGAGATATCTCGGAGCTCGCCCCAACCTGAATTATCGCAAATTCTTTCTGTTTTAAGAAAGCAAACTTTTGTTTTCCAAGGAAAAAAATGTAATTTACCTCTGAAGGGAGAAGCCTCTGGATGGTCAAAAGACTTCCCCTGACCTTCCCCCCTCCTGCACTGCGGCCCGCTAAACAATAATCAACATTAACGAGGAACTGTAGTGAAAAGAACATAATGAATAAAATTGCTTAATTTTTACAATAGTCATTTATAAACTATTTAGACAGTGTTTTCCTATTGTAACATCTCTCCTCTCCCTGATTTATATTCTGAAATGTATCATTGGTTTCAGCATATTTAGTTCTGCCAGGCGATCTGTACAGAATGTTCGTTACTGAGAGTTCTGTGCGCTGAGGGAGATATTGCTTGCTCGACAGTTGGAAAAAGCTGTTATTCTCACAATGCAACAGATCCACAGACAGCAAACTGTCAGGACCTTGGTTATGACATCACACTGTGGGAGGGGTTTCACCACAATATCAGCCATACAGACTATCCTGATGATCTGTTCCAGAAAAGGTAAAGATTTCTCGTGGGAAATGGGGCATCAGCTACTGATTGGGATGAAGTTTTATCCTTGGTTACAGTTCCTATTTGAAGTGGAAGATTGCATGTGGCCGCGCTCCCCCATGCAGGCACGGGTGTCTGTGTGCCTGTGCAGCATGGCTGTGCTTGTACACGGAAGGGGGCATGGCCAAAAGAGGAAGAGGGTCACATGTCGATGTCATTGGAAGACAAGCTGGGAACAGAGGAGGCCAAGGAGTTACCTCCTCATTAGAGCACTGGGGGAGGGGGTGGATTTATGGAGTGATAGGGGACAGTAAAGGAAGCCACAATTTATAACCCCCCCCCCACACACACACCCATTCTTTTACATTGTAAGCTCGCAAGGGGAGGGCTCTATCACCTTTTGTGTCTTGGGATTTGTTATACATTTTATTCATCATGTTACCTTTGTCATTATACATACCAACTCTGCATTTTGTACCAGTGTATACTATTGTATGCATTATGTACCCCATGTTTGCATCTTACTTTGTACAGCGCCACAGAATATGTTGGCCCTGTATAGATCAATAATAATAATACAATCTTTATTGTAAAGTCATGTCCAATCTTAGCGCATTCCTGTAGAATCAGGGCTTTCCAAATGAACATGTTAATATAGTACAATATGGCAATTTATTCTTCTCATACATAGATGTGATAAAATTTGACAAGATTATCTAATCCAGATTGTATAGTGTATGGGGAAGCTAAAGGCTGTTTAGACTGGTAAGACTGACGCGTCTATTTGAAAAGGGCTCCAGGAAAAAAGAGCTCCTGATGTAGCACACATATACCAAATTCAGCTACAAAAAGGGTGCCTGGTGTAGTCCATGTGCCAACTTCGGCTACAAAGGGCACATGGTGTAGCCCATATATGCCAACTTCGGCTACAAAAGGCACCTGGTGTAGCCCATATATGCCAACTTCGGCTACAAAAGGCACCTGGTGTAGCCCATATATGCCAACTTCGGCTACAAAAGGCACCTGGTGTAGCCCATATATGCCAACTTCGGCTACAAAAGGCACCTGGTGTAGCCCATATATGCCAAATTCAGCTACAAAAGGCACCTGGTGTAGCCCATATATGCCAACTTCGGCTACAAAGGGCACATGGTGTAGCCCATATATGCCAAATTCGGCTACAAAAGGCACCTGGTGTAGCCCATATATGCCAACTTCGGCTACAAAGGGCACATGGTGTAGCCCATATATGCCAAATTCGGCTACAAAAGGCACCTGGTGTAGCCCATATATGCCAACTTCGGCTACAAAGGGTACTTGGTGTAGCCGAAAAAGCTAGTTTTAGTTTATTTAAAAGGATGCTGTTATAGGCAAAATTTGTTGGGCTATAAAAGGGCTCTAGATATAGCTAAGAAAAGTGATTATTATGACCTAACTGCTCCCTACTCTCACAAAGAACCCCCCCCCCATTTGGTGCCTAACCCTAAGACTCCCCTGGTGGTGCCTAACCCTAAGACCCCCCAGGTGGTGCCTAATCCTAAGACCCCCCCAGGTGGTGCCTATCCCTAAGACCCTCCCCCCCCCCCTTGTGATGCCTAATCCTAACCTCCCCTGCACCCTCGAATAAAAAATCTCGGCTATAAAAGAGTGCCCTTTAGTAGCAGAATCAAAAACCTTGTAGCCTAAAACCTTGTAGCTGAATAAAAAATATGGACTCCAAAGGGTCCAAGGGTCTGTAGCCGAAAACCTTGTAGCTGAATAAAAAATATGGGCTACAATGGGGCGCCCTACTGTAGCCAAAAACCTTGTAACTGAATAAAAATATGGGCTACAAAGGGGCGCCCTACTGTAGCCAAAAACCTTGTAACTGAATAAAAATATGGGCTACAATGGGGCGCCCTACTGTAGCCAAAAACCTTGTAACTGAATAAAAATATGGGCTACAAAGGGGCGCTCTACTGTAGCCAAAAACCTTGTAACTGAATAAAAATATGGGTTACCAAGGGGCGCCCACTTGTAGCCTATATCAAAACTGGGGAGACCTTTTTACCACCTTGTAGCCCAGATTTGCAGAAATAACATTGATGTCTATGGAGGAGCCCTTTTCATACAGGCAACTCAGGAGCCCTTTTCAGCGGATCCCAGACTGACACTATTGCTGAAATGCAATGTGTCATCTTAATGTCAGCTTTGCATAGCTAGGGATGCCTAATAGGTCCTCGCGTCTTCCTATCTCAGATACTTGCTTTAATACAGGAGGATTTGGGGTAATTCCTGTGTAAATAGTGACAGCTATAATAATCATGCTTGACCTTTAACCCTTCCAGCGGGTTTAATAAAACGACCTCTGACATCTGGCTAATCCGGGCGTGTAATCTTAGAATAATGATAGTGATGTTGGCTCCCGTCCTGAGAACTCTCATTTCCTTCTCTTGGAATATTTCTGGAGCTTTGTATAGCCTGATATGAGAGCCGCCAGGATAGACGCGTACGTGAGCATGTATATTCAGCTCCACCCACTTCAATCCTATGGACAGGGAGGGGCTGGTGATTGCTGGGTTCCATCTGGGCAACATGACACCGATTGTGTACAGAAATCAGTTTAAGCAAATGTCTCTTCTCTGCAGTATGATTGGCTGCTGACTTCAAGGGACAACCATACAGACATACTGTATGTTTGCTATCCAAAGACAAACAAAAGTTGTTTAGGTGATATCTTTAAAGCAGGCCTGGATTTACATCACTGTAGCCTATAGGCACAGATTTCCTGGCACCCTAGACTTTGCCCTTCATGAACCTACAAACCCTCCCCACAAACCACACTGCAAGTGTGCTGGCTGGCCTAGAGCGAGGCTAATGTCTTCAATAACCTGTGGAATTGTACGCAATCGCAGCTAGTTTGTTCCCGGCTTAAAAGAGGCCTTTTTATTATTATTATTATTTAGTATTTATATAGCGCCGACATATTACGCAGCGCTGTACAGAGTATATATATATCTTGTCACTAACTGTCCCTCAAAGGAGCTCACAATCTAATCCCTACCATTGCCATATGTCTATATTATGTAGTGTAAGTACTGTAGTCTAGGGCCAATTTTAGGGGGAGCCAATTAACTTATCCATATGTTTTTGGAATGTGGGAGGAAACCGGAGTGCCCGGAGGAAACCCACGCATACACAGAGAGAACATACAAACTCTTTGCAGATAGTGCCCTGGCTAGGATTCGAACCAGGGACCCAGCGCTGCAAGGCGAGAGAGCTAACCACTACGCCACCGTGCTGCCCGAGGCCTTAGTGTGACAGTCACATGACCAGCAGTGGGACTCACTGATCGATGCTCACTGGTGCCTAAAACATCCTCAGTACTAAGGAGGGTAAGCTGGTGCAAGTGGGTACATTACTCCCTGTGCCACTTTGCATCATGGGGGGGGGGGGGGGGGGGGGTTACCAGAATAAGCCTGAGAAGGTGTGGTGATTTGGGTCTAGACCAGGCATGGGCAAACTTGGCCCCTCAGCTGTTACGGAACTACAAGTCCCACAATGCATTTGCCTTTATGAGTCATGGCTGTGGCTGTCAGACTCCTGCAATGCATTGTGGGACTTGTAGTTCCGTAACAGCTGAAGGGCCAAGTTTGCCCATGCCTGGTCTAGACAATAGGCCTAATAGCAGTTGCTAAGGCTACTATCATGATTCATATACCCCCTGCTTGGCTTTAGGCTCTGCCGCTTACCATATATTTGCAGAGGTCTATATTCATATCTCAGCACTGAAGAGAGGGAGAGGTTCTCTTGGAAGTCTTGTTGATGTTACCTGATCCCAGAATCTCCTCTACGTTCTCCTTCATGGAAAACATGACAGAAGTGAGCAGAGATTATTGCTCCGATAAGTTTTAGAAACTGCTAAGAGTTATATTTCATATCATGAAGGGATCTGCATATTTCGGCTGACCCTGTGGATGGGCCCCTATGTGTTGGCTGCGGGCCACCGCTTTCTCGTATTCCTGCATCTGCCAGATGCTTATCCGGAGAATGCTGGGAATCTGCATGTCCCGTTCCCCTCTATACACTGCTGAGTGTGGCCATGTGCTCTTCTCATAGGTGAGTGTGCAGGTGCGAGGGATGGATTCCCCCTCTGCGGAATGCGATGGCCGACACCTCCACCCCATCCATATGGGAAATGTCTTCTGCAGCGCCAGTGCTGTCATCATGTGCTGCCACGTGCTGCTCCTAGAGACGGGGGAAGAAGCGTGTTGTGTGCATGAAATCCTGGCTTCCCTTCAACTTCTCCACCAGGGAAATAACATGGTTGTGTCACGCAATCCGAGCCCCATGCCCTTCATCATCTAACCGCCAGATCTTACCGCCCTCCTCTGACGGCAGAGTGTGTAGGAAAGGTTAGAATTTACAGCTTTCTTGTTTTGCAAGGAAAATAGACCTTTTCACAATTCTAGAAATAACAACAAAGGAGCTATCACAGGGCCGGTTCCTCCCTCACCTGGGTCCCCCTATCTGCGCTCCGCCTCCAGCTATTAAGCGCAGCACTGTGGTATGATCAGGCAACGGGCTGGGATGACTCATCTCTTCCGTGTTCCAGTGTGCGTTCCACTCTCTTCCTGCAATGCAGATCGGGGGCCTAGGTGAGGGAGGTTGGACCCCCTCCCCGCCACTGTGCCCTCTGCTCCCCTTCCTGCCTGCTACCCCCTCCAGCTTGGCGCCCCCCCCCCCCCACCCACGGCCAGGCTGGTGCCACCCAATCCTCCCCCCGACTTTGCCGACTGGAGGAACCCACCTCATGGGTGGCCCGGTCCTGAGCTACCAGTGCTATCAAAACAAAAGTTTGCCTTCTTAAAACAGAAAGTATTTGCGATAATTCAGGTTGGAGTGAGCATTTGATGTCTTCTACGATGCATCACTGCTGAATATGCAAATCATCCTTGTTGTCCCTGATAGCTAAGCACACCTCCAGAACCACTGGAATGCAATGATGTGTCAGCTTGTTAATGTTACAGAGCCACAATAATCCAGCATGCATCAGACTGGCTGATCCTCATCAGTGCATGGCATGAATAAATGTGGCTCTATGGGGTAAGACTTGAAAAATCCAGAGTTACAGAGTACCCAGCAAGCTCATGATGAGACCAGAACTCCTAGGAGTGTGTAAGGGCCCTTTCACAGTGGTGCGGGGCGTCAAATTGCGCCCCTGCTACCGCAGCCTAATGTAACCCTATGAGGAAGTTCATACTTCCCACGTTGCGGTACGCTGCTCCGGAAGTGCCAAATCTAGCGCTAGCACAGAACTACGTTACTGTGGGGCCCCACGGCGATTTGAGGCGATCTGCGTCGGCCCGAAAGTCATGTTACGCTATGGTAATGCAGGTTTTTTTAAAAAATGACGGCATTGCGGCGTCGCGATGCGCATGCGCGGAAGTGTATTTTTACAATACGCTTCTGCATACCCAAAGCAGGAAGTGACCGAAAGCTCATGTTACTTCCTGCTTGGCTGGTGGTCAGACAGGGAACACTGTGTTCCCTAAAGGCCTGTTTTTGGCGGTGCAGCGGGTGCTACGCACCGCACTACTGACACTGATTTAGGGCTGGTGCACACCGAGCGGCTTTTTGGGCGTTTTCAGATCCGCTTGCGGCTGCGGATCCGCTTGGTCAATGTATCTCAATGGGGTGGTGCACACCGGAGCAGGCGGCGTTTTGCAGAAACGAAAAATGCCTGGGTGAGGCATTTTTTGGATTGTGGATGCGTTTCTGCCTCAATGTTAAGTATAGGAAAAACGCAAACCGCTCTGAAAAACGCCTGTTCAGAGCGGTTTTGCAGGCGTTTTTGTTACAGAAGCTGTTCAGTAACAGCTTTACTGTAACAATATATGAAATCTACTATACTGAAAACCGCAGCAGCAATCCGCAAAACGCTAGCAAAACGCCTCATAAAAATAAAAAAAAGCGTTTAAAAATCTGCTAGCATTTTGTGGATCTGCTAGCGGGTTTTGGTGTGCACCAGCCCTAAAAGTGTGAAACCAGCCTAAGAGGCTAAAAAGGACCAAAAAGCCCTCTTACTAAAATGTTAAGCAAAGCAAAACTTTGCCTTGTTAAAACAGAAGGTATCGTGGGAGACGACATATACTCATTCCTGAATTATCACAAATACCTTTTGTTTAAGAAGGCAAACTTTTGTTTTGCTTAACCTTTCAGTAAGAGGGCTTTTAGGTCCATTGTAGCCCCTTTACACACTCCAATGAGTTCTGTTTCACCATGAGCTTGCTGGGTAGTCTGTCTATCAAAACATGAAAACTAAAGACTGCCTTATTCCAGTCCTTGTTCCTCCCCAAATAATAAAGTCAATATAAAGCAAAGAAGACTCAAGACACAATTCTTCTCCCACCACCATGCTTCTGGATGTAGACAGTGTGTCCCGTCACCACAGACCAATATCAATGGTTATCCTATATGTTGCAACCCAAATTACAAGGTCATGAGCGTTTTGGTCAATCTTCCCTCTAGGGTAACATCACAGGAGTCTTCTCCTCTTAAGCTAAGTACCCACCGCCAGATGGACCCACTGCTTCTGTAAGCTTCCTCCAATCGGAAGCTAAGCCTAGACCCAGAAAGTACTTCCGGGTCGCAGCTTAGCTTCCGATTGGAGGAAGCTTACTGAGGCAGGAGCCGTCAATGGAGGAGGCACAGGGTGATTGACACATGCCAGGTAAACAGTAGTCTAGCGACAAGCAGATTGTCGCTAGCCTGGCGCTATTTTTCAGGGGGGACAGCAGAGCCCAAGCGGCACCAAAAGGCATGTCATTGTGCAGAGAACATGCCTCTGTGTCCTATTAAGATTTAGCAAATCCGCCTCGGGTTCTCTTTAAAGAGGAACTGTAGTGAAAATAACATAATGAATAAAATTGCTTTTTTTTTTTTTACAATATTCACTTATAAAGTATTTAGGCAGTGTTTTCCCATTGTAATTTTTTTCCTCTCCCTGATTTACATTCTGAAATGTATCACTGCTGGTGATCAGGTGATCTGTACAGGATGTTTGTTACTGAGAGTTCTATGCACAGAGGGAGATATTGCTTGCTTGGCAGTTTGAAAAAGCCGTTATTTTACCACAATGCAACAAGCTTCATAGACAACAAACTGTCAGGACCATGGTCATGACATCACACTGTGGGAGGGGTTTTACCACAATATTGACCATGCAGATGTCACTGATGATCTATTCCAGAAAAGGAATAGATTTCTCATGGGAAAGGGGGTATCAGCTACCGATTGGGATGAAGTTCAATCCTTGGTTACAGTTCCTCTTACATCACTTAACTGTTGTTTAGAGACACAGTTGCTGAAGCACGGAGCCCCCATGATCCTGTAGCCTGCTATAGGGATCCCAAGCCCACTAGAGATCCCCTGGTTTATGGTCACTTATTATACCTCTGCCCTAGCACTGCTACATTGCACTACAAAATGAAAACTAACCCCCTTTTCTACTGCAATGTGATTGCAGTCTTTTTTTTATTTATTTATTTATATATTTCTGCAAGAGGTCATCTCACGCTTGTAACGTTTGCAATTTCTGATGGGGGATAAAAAGAAAAAATCTGGGGGGAAAATAATTTGAATTGTCAAATCGTGGCAAAATCGCATATTGGCGCGATTGCTATGCTAATTCCCTGTAAGCAAATGCAGGAAAAATGCTGCAGAGGCAAAAAAAAAAGAAAAAAGCACCACAATTTACGTGTTAACCGCAGTGCTGCTGCGATCTGCAAATCATAAGTGATCCAAAAATCAGCAGCAAGTGAAAAAGGGCCCTTATGGAAATCTGAATGACATCATACGTAATCATACTCAGTGAGTAAGAAGCTTGGGGCCTCAGTGCGAGTCTTACCTGGGGCCCCAAGCACTCTATTTGTATGGAGACCCAAAACCTACCACATCTGCAGTGTCAGAGAAGTGTAATCAGAGTAATGAAACAGTTGGAGACTCTGAAGTGTTACAAAATATCTATTTTTACTTACAATTCTTATAGAGTAGTATGGCGCTAGCTGAAACGCCGCTACCCCGCGGCTGAATGATGCTTCTTTCCCCCCAAATCCCTGGGGCAGACATCCACGACTTTCTTGGTCGTGGATTTTGCTGCCTGGGGAGGCCGAGCTTTCCGTTCTAGCTCTGCCTCATGCGCGTCAATCTGCACACGTATATTTGCCTGTCCCCCGCCCCTCTCTGTGAAGGAAGACTGGGAGAGGCGGCGATCAGTGCCGATTAACACAGCAGAGGCAGAGCTAAGGCGGAAAGCTCTGCCTCAAACAGGAAGCGATCCCCGGATTTTGCCCCGGGTATTTGGGGGAAAAAGAAGGATTCAGCTGCGGGATAGCGGCGTTTCAGCTAGCTCCACACTACTCTATAGGGATTGTAAGTAAAAATAGATCTTTTTTACAGCTTCAGACTCAGTGTTTCTCAACATTTTATTGGTATGTACCCCTTTTAAAACTCTGTATTCACCAAGTACCCCCTAGCATAGTAATCATTATCACAAGTACCCCTTGACCAATATATATTTAATCGTAGTACATGATAATTGGTTCTAAACAATTTCCAAGCATTTACTATTGCTCTTAAAGGGAAGGTTCAGGGACTAGCTAAAAAAAATAAAAATCCATTTCCACTTACCTGGGGCTTCCTCCAGCCCGTGGCAGGCAGGAGGTGCCCTCGGCGCCGCTCCGCAGGCTCCCGGTGGTCTCCGGTGGCCGACCTGGCCAGGCCGGCGGCCAGGTCGGGCCTCTTCTGCGCTCCATGGTCCTCCGGGCTGTACTGCGCAGGCTCAGTAGTTATTATTATTTTTTTAGCTAGTCCCTGAACCTTCCCTTTAACTACCTAAAATACTAATTTGGTGTTTCTTAAATAAGATTTATCATTTTCTAAAACTCGAAATGTGTTATTCTTGGTCAGGCATATCAATCCTGAGTACCCCCCCCCCCCCCCCCCCGGGTACGCCTACCACACGTTGAGAACCTAGGGGTTAAGGATAACCACTATACAATGCACATATAGACGTGTTCATTGCCAGCATAAGCACCAATGCAAAGCTAATAAGATGGATGAAGTATGGCCCTAGCAGGCCCGTCTGGTCCAATGGGCCCACGGTGCAGCCACAACCTCTGCATTCCATTCTGTTACGCCACTGATTCTATTAGATTGATGAAGCCAATTCAGAGAGAAAGAGCTCTTTGAAACGTCTCTATCCACTGATAAATGCCTTTACTTTATGAATATCCCTTGGCTGCCTATAAAATAAAAAGTATTTTTGCGCTGAAAGCACTCCTGAGCTGGCAAGGAATAAGGAGACCTGTGATCATTTAAAATGATTTGCATTCTTAGTGACTTGACCCTCATTCAGTTATGCTAATCAGTAGGAAAGAGCTCAAAGAGGAACTCTCGCGGAGCTGAAGGAATCTGCATCCAGGAGATACCAGCCAGGTGTGGGCTCTCTGGCTTTGGCAGTGATGGGGTTTCAGCGCCTCCTGCATCCTCCCCGTCCATTCACATCGCTGCTACAATGAGATAGCGAGCTTCCCGCATCAGCACCACCACTATTCCATTCAGATGCACAGACAGAATCTCGTCCTGCAGCGACATCTAGCGGCCGACGCTTCGAAGTGCAGAAAGGCTCTTCAACCCCCTTGCCAGAAGTATTTATTAATCTCAATGTGACTTCTCAGTGGCTGGTGCGGACTGCTGTGTCTGCGTCTTCCTCACTCTCAGTCGGACGGGTCTACGAGCTGGAGTACTCTCTGGGGCTGTTCTGTCCTCTCCTGGGCATGAATGGGGGACTGTATGGTGGGGGTGGCTGGCTGCTCAAGGTCCTTGCACAGTGGTGAGGAATCTCTCCCTAAACTGAGGCTGGGGGCTCCGGGCGGATCTCCCTCCCCTTCTCATATTACATGGACACTGAAACTTGGACTTTATTCTATGCCTCCTTGCGCAAGGGGCACCAGCTAGAAGATTGTTGCACCTCATTGCACAGGAGGCAGCAGGATTTTAGTTTGCAGATTGCACAGGAGACGCAAGTTGCACATTGTCGAGGAGAAGCAACCTGGTTGCCCTGACTTTTTATGTTTGAGACTTTCCCCTCATTCATGCAGCTGAGGGTCAATATGGATTTTAAAACAATTTCCATAAACTAAGAGGAATCAAAAATTGTCTGCTGTTTTAGGAAGGGGGTCTGCATGTTCTCCAGAAAAGGGTGGGTCTGCAATAGACCACCTCTGCCTCACTGTTTATCAGTGCAGTCTGAAAGCAGAACCTAAGCAAGAGCAGTAGTCTCCTGCCTAAAGGCATCCTCCTCTTGAGGCTCCATGGGGACAAAGGGGAGTTCTTTAGATTGTTGTGGCTTTTCTCTGGATTTGTAGACTTAGACTACAGGATCATGGAAGGTCTGTGCTTCAGCGACTGTGTGAACATCTCCTTGGGGAATGCAAGCCTGGAGAACAGGACTCGAGGTTCCAACACCACTAGGGACCCTTTAAAGAGAAATGAGGAGGTAGCCAAAGTGGAGGTGGCTGTACTGGCCCTCATCCTGTTTTTGGCTCTGGCTGGGAATATCTGTGTCCTCATTGGGATTCACATAAACAGGCACAAACACTCCCGCATGTACTTCTTCATGAAGCACCTTAGCATTGCAGACCTGGTGGTGGCCCTTTTTCAGGTCCTTCCACAGCTCATCTGGGACATAACCTTCAGGTTTTATGCTCCTGACTTCCTATGCAGACTGGTCACTTATCTGCAGGTGGTGGGGATGTTTGCTTCCACGTACATGCTGCTGCTTATGTCCCTGGACAGGTGTCTGGCCATCTGCCAGCCTTTGAGGTCTCTGCACAGAAGATCAGACTGTGTCTATGTCCTTGTCACCTGGATCATCAGCTTCTTGCTGAGCATCCCTCAGATCCTCATCTTCTCCCTCACAGAAGTGGGCAATGGGGTATATGACTGCAGGGCTGACTTTATCCAGCCCTGGGGTCCGAAGGCATATATTACCTGGATCACACTAGCTGTCTACATCATCCCTGTCATGATCCTGAGTGTTTGCTATGGGCTCATCAGCTACAAGATCTGGCAGAACATTCGTCTGAAGACCGTCTGTGAAAGCAGCCTGAGGCTCAGTAGTAGTAGGAGGGCCACCTTATCCAGGGTCAGCAGCGTCCGCCTCATCTCCAAGGCAAAAATTCGGACTGTGAAAATGACCTTCATCATTGTGCTGGCTTATATCATCTGTTGGACCCCATTCTTCTTTGTCCAGATGTGGTCAGTCTGGGACCCCGAGGCACCCAAAGAAGGTAAGAAATGAGTGGCAGTCCTATAACTATTACATTCTTACTGTGGGGTCCAGTATAGCCCATCCCTAGTCACAACTTGGTTTTTCAGGGTTGTTCTTGCTCTCTGGGTCACAATTGGGAAGAATACTCATAATGACCGATCTCAATGATACCCAGAGAATTGCTGATATATATGAGTGTCACCAAGGAATTAAATCTGAGTAGGAATTGTGGCAGCACAGTGTGGTGGGGCTAATTGTAAACTATCAGTAATTAAAATTGCCAATATTTTACCATGCGCTACCTGGCACCTATTCTAACCTTAATACTCCACTCTAAGTGCCTAAAACAAACACACACACCACCCCACCCCACTGTCTAACCCTAATAACCCTATCCCCCTGCCTAATGCCTGACCCCTCCTGTAAGTGCCTAACACTCCTACCTAATGCCTAACCCTAACTCCCTACCTAATGCCTAACCCTAACCCCTCCTGTAAGTGCCTTCTCCCCCCATCTATCGCCTACCACCCCCCCAAAACACACACACACACCCACACCTGATACCTAACCCTAACTCCCTACCTAATGCCTAACCCTAACCCCTCCTGTAAGTGCATTCTCCCCCATCTAATACCTACCACCCCCCCAAAACACACACACACACCTGATACCTAACCCTAACCGCTCCTGTAAGTGCCTTCTCCCCCATCTAATACCTACCACCCCCCCAAAACACACACACACACCTGATACCTAACCCTAACCGCTCCTGTAAGTGCCTTCTCCCCCATCTAATACCTACCACCCCCCCAAAACACACACACACACCTGATACCTAACCCCTCCTGTATGTGCCTTCTCCCCCCATCTATTGCCTACCCCCCCCCCCCCCCAAAACACACACACACACCTGATACCTAACCCCTCCTGTATGTGCCTTCTCCCCCCATCTATTACCTACCACCCCCCCAAAACACACACCCACACCTGATACCTAACCCTAACGCCTTTTGTAAGTGCTACTAGCCACCTGAGCCGCACAAATGATTGCCTGGGCACCCGATTACCCAACTCAGGCATGTATTAGAGGCCAGTCAGTCGCAGCACACAATCAACCTGATCTGGTAAATCTTACCTCAGTTAGGACACGAGCCGCAATAAATCCCAAACTGTAAAGAATAACTGTAAAACTGTTCTAAAGAACTGTAGTATACAAGGGCCCCTATGCAATTCCCCCTTTCTCCTGAGCTTTCTCCTAGGAGATCATTTTTCATCTTCCATTTAAAATAACTTTTTAGCATTTTGTAGTCAAAAGAGTACTAAAAAGTAGGTGAAAAAACACTGTCGAAATTATTTTGAGTATTTGTTTCGTGGCTGGGGGTTTCAAAGGGCATTTTATTTACAAGTTGTGAAAATATCACCTGGGAGAAATCTCAGGTGAAAAAGTGAATTGCATGTGGTCCAAATGGTCCGCACACTCCAGGGTCCTACAGCATAAATCCGATAGAGGTAGAGGGATTCTTACACTCATCTGCTCCATACCAAACTAATGTATAAGTATGAATGCTGTTGAGTGTGCTGGTGTGATGTGTCAGTGGGTGATGGGCTGAGAGCCAGGACCTTCCAGCACAATATTCCCCAAGTAAGAGTTATGCTGGGAATACACCATGCAATTTTCTGTTAGATTTTCTGTTAGATTTACTGTAATTAGATTATTTTCTGTAGAGCTGGTCATTATCTCTGGTGCATTGTCTTCTGGTTATCTCCTGCTGAGTAGAACAATGCCTAATTGCTCGGCAGATAGATGGTAAGATAGATACATTTCCAACATGTTGGACTTTATCTATCTGGCAGGTAAATCTAACAGAAAATTGTATGGTGTATTCCCAGCATTAGTTTATGCTTGAGGGGCTTTCAAAATGTCAGGCTAGAGTTATAAGTTGGTTATGTTATAATATCGGGTTACGCTGATCACACACACACAGATTACATTGCAGTCATCTGAAGCAATTGATTTTTAAGACGATTGAAAAGAAATCTGGGGCAGGAAGGTGGTGTAGTGGTTAGCGCTCTTGCCTTGCAGCGCTGGGTCCCCGGTTTGAAATCCCAGCCAGGGCACTATCTGCATGGAGCTTGTATGTTCTCCCTGTGTCTGTGTGGGTTTCCTCCAGGCACTCTGGATTCCTCCCACATCCCAAAAACATACAGATACGTTAATTGGTTTCCCCCTAAATTGGCCCTAGACTATGATACATACACTACACAATACACACCTAGACATGACTATGGTAAGAATTAGATTGTGAGCCCCTCTGAGGGAAAGTTAAGTGACAAGACAATATAACCTGTACAGCGCTGTGGAATATAGCGCTACATAAATACTAAAAAATAATAATTTGAAGATTCCATTGATTGAAATAATTTCAATCAAGATTCTTCATCTCACTAATGTGTTTAAGAGCATTTAACTGTAAAGACATCACAAATAATGAATCATGCTTAAAATCTTAAAATTACAGTTCAGTTTTAGCAAACATCATTTTTTATCATTCTTTTAAGCTTATTGTTACACTAGTAAGGTGGGTCTAGCATTAGGCTATGATTAAAAATAGTTTAGCCTTTAGGGGAGACTTAGAAACTGGTTTTTTTTTTTGGTTAGGGTTAGGCTAAGTCTAAGGTTGGGTTTAGGAGTTTGGTGAAAAAAGGGTAAACTGTCAGATTTAATCTTCATTCTCGGCATACAGAGAAGTGTTAGAAACAAGGGGAAGGGTTATAGTTTTAGGGAAAAGATGGGATGTGGGGTTAGTGTTATTTTTATTATATTTTATTTACAATATATAGCATCAACATCCTTCTGTAGCACAGTACATAGTGCAAAACAAATAATTTAGAGCATAGATACACGAGAAATTCAAATCTCTGTACAATCAGGACATCCAGCAATACAAGTACCTATAGAGTTGATGAGTGGTTTGAGACATCACTACATTTTCATATGATAATTTACAGTATAATAAGTAACACTCAGAGGAGAGTGTCATTGAAGACTTACAGTCTAGAGGGTTGTGGGGTGGAAACACTAAGGAAGGAGACACATGGTTTAGCGGATGAGTCTCCCATGCTACCTATAGGAAATTATAGGCTTCTCGGAACAGGTGTGTTTTGAAAGTACTTTGAAGGTTTGCAGGCTCTGAGCATGACAGAGCGGCTGTGGGAGAGCACACCAAAGGAGAGGTGATGCTCGTGAGAAGTCCTGTATGTGGGAGTGTGAGGAGGTGACCAAGCTAGATAGTCTCAGGAAAAAGAGGCCAGGTACACCAAACCCCCAGACAGTCACAAGAAGTGGCCACTTCCCGATAAGCAACAACAGTCCAATCCTCAATTAGAAAAAGTCTAGGGCACATTCAAGTTTTTATTCCAAGTTTATTTGTACATTTACTGCCATTTTTTGTACAAATACACTTGACATAGCAACTTAAACCACTTTTTCTAATTGAGCATTGGGCCAAGCTAGATAATGTTGGGCAACACTGAAGTGGGGTAGGGAGATTGTTTTAGTGGAGCCCAAATACCCAATGTTGAGGGTATTTACATTGTCATACATGGGTGCATCTGATGGTGGTCTTTTCTGTGCCACCTTTTCGGATCACTTATTTTACATTTCATTTCAGACTCTTTATCAGTTAGAAGGTTTATCAGTGGCAGTGTGGTTTTGTGCAACACAATACCACACAAAAGTACCTGGTTGGTGGTAAAACCTTGTACACACACTTTACTATAGTCACCTGAGGTGGCCAATAACGACCGCCTCAGCCTATAATCAAGCGTGTGTACAGGCGGGAATCCCAGTGCTGTACTTACTGTCCTGCAGGAAGGGGTGTAACTATAAATCCCCGGGCCCCCCTGAAAAAAAAATCCGGGCCCCCCCCCCAATCAATAGGGGCAACGGGCGGGCGGCGGCAGACTGGACACATACTTCCTTAGCCCCGGAGGTCTCCCATCAGTAAGTGCATTATGCTACTTCTTGTGTAAACAGGAAGTAACATGAAGCTCTTAGAGATCGGAGACCCCCTGCGCTAAGGAGGTACGTGTCCAGTCTGCTGCCGCCCGCCCGCTGCAGCAGGGGTCGCATCCCCTATTGTTACGCCGGTGCATGCAGGAAGTATGTCACTGGGTGAGGGGCATGAGGGAGGTGTGGCGCTTTGAATATGACCCTGACAGCGCACTCTGCCTCAGGGCCATATGTTACTCATATTTTGCGTAGCGGTGGGATGAGGCAAGGGCATCACAACCCCACCGCAACGTAAAAATTAGATGTAAAGCTAACGGTATTATCTGAATGAACATTTAGAAATTGTGAGTCGAATGGCTTACACAGACTCAAAGTTCTGCAGCTGTCAGAGGGATTCAGGCTTCCTGTCTGCTATAGAGGCTTCTACAGTGTGTGTATTACTAGCTAGTCATTCAGTAAACTCCCCTCCGGTCTCCCTCCGGCAGATTTGCGTACGCTCGGTGCGCACCAGCGTGTGATAAAACAGCGCATTTGTCTGATGAAACGCTCCCAGTAAGACTCATTCCTGTTTAAAAGGAGGCAGGGTTTACCACAGGCAGCAGAGCAATAATTCTCAGCACAAATGTACCATTTCTTTCTTTTTGTGGAACTTTCTGGTTGGGGGTAGTTAGGATTAGTTGTGGCAGGGAAGGACTAATCCTTCAGTAGACTGTTTATCTTACCAAGGGGAGATCGGTTATGTTATGGAATGATTTGTCTGTTACAGGGGGGCAGCTCGTTCATTGAGTGGGATAGTTTTTAAAGACGTAAAGTTTTTTTTCAGGGAGGGGATGAGTACATCATAGGGGGTTTGCTAGGAAATGGGGTGGAGGTGGCTTGGGTTAAAAGGAAAAGTTTTTTTTTATTTTTTTTTTTCATAATAAGTATGAGGTGTGGATGATTATATTGACTTTTATTTTCAGTTAAGGTTTGCTTTACAGCCATTTTCTCTAACTTTGTTTCGTATCTCTGAGACAGGAAGCATTTGAAAACATTCCTCATGGGGACATAGACAGCATTAACAGACATAAGGGACATAGACAGCTGACAAATGTTCTAAGGCAAGGGGTAGGGAACCTATGGCTCGGGAGCCAGATGTGGCACTTTTGATGGCTACATCTGGCTCATAGATAAATCAGTAGGGGTTGATTCACTAAGCTACACTGCTCAAGCAGCATCAAGCAGTGCAGCTTAGTGTGGCAGCGCAAATAACATTTTCAAAGTAGGCACGCTAATGCTGTAGCATGCACTACTAACTTACTCACTCACAATACCCCCAAAACGAACAGTTGCTCCAATTGTTCCACTCCGGACCCTGTCAGGTCCAGTGACTTTGTAGGACGAGATCTCGTCCTACAAAGTGAATCAACCCCCAAGTCACCTACCTAATTGTACAAGCTGTTAGTCTGTATTTCTCCTGTCTGGCTCTCGGGTGAAATTGCTGATGTTGCTGAAACCCAAGAGAAGCTGAAGACATGTCTGACACTTCCGCTGCACAGCGTATCAACTGTATACACATTATCCATGGCAACAGGGACGTGAGCCCTTTGCTGCACATGCGCACTGTCCCAGTTTGAAACATATCGTTCAGCTCTCACAGAATTACATATTAAAATATGTGGCGTTTATGGCTCTCTCAGCCAAAAAGGTTCCTGACCCCTGTTCTAGTGCTTCCTCACTCTGTCCAGGGCGGGGAAAGGCGTTGGTAGGATCTTCACTTTATATCTCCAGGTATTTGCTCTCTGTACAGGTAGTTTGAGCATTTGTAACTTTATTTTCCACTCTCTGATGTGACGTAAACGTAGAAGGCGATGTCTGATGTCATCACCCAGTGACGCACGTTCACATGTGATCACTGCACAAAAACAACAACAATGATCAATAGCAAGAATGACGTGCACTATATCAAGAACTGTGAGCTTTTGCAGAGGTGTTCAGAAACCATCTAATCTGCCTCAAGTACTCGTTATCACAGATCAGTTGTATCACAGCAGTCATTTCTACACTCGACACTCTACAGAGCAACTCTAAAGTCGAATGTTCTAAACTCGATGCAGTGATGATGCTAGAGATTATGGGTCCCCATAGCAAAACTTTCATGGGGACCTCGGATGGTGGCACTCTTTAGCTGTGCCCCTACACTATGGTTATGAGGTTACTGGCTATTTACATTATTGTGCAATTTTCTTTGCATATAGTCCATTGGCACTGAGAGGGTGGAGGAACACAAGAAACTTATTAGTGAATACATCAAGTACCACCTGGGCCCGCTCTGCTCCAGGGCCCCATAGCAGCTGCTAAGGCTGCTGTGACTATAGCTACGCCCCTGACTCGATGTAATGGCTGGGTGTATTTGGTGCATAATTTGTAAACCTAAAGCACACCTGAAATGAAAGAGGGATATTGAGGCTGTCCTATTAAACAATGTTCATTGCCTGGCTGTCCTGCTGATCCTCTGCCTCTAATTATTTTAAAGAGGCCGAACATCAGGTGACTTGGCAGCTGATCGACCATCCGATTCAATCAATATAATCAGTGCCATCTAGAGCATGCCGATCAGTGATTCAACCAATTTTGAGCCCGAAATTAGTGGCATGTATCGATTGGACATGCTACAAGATGTAGGGCCGACTTGCTCGATCGGGTAAGTGGTGGTAACAGCACGTGATATCGGGATGACCTACGGAACCCTGAACGCTGTCCCCCCTAATGTAAAACAATCTCGTCCGGTGCCCGCTGCAGTATACTTTACCTGTCCATCGCTGGCTCCGGGTTCAGTGCGCATACACGCTGGTTGCTGGGGTAATGTGATAAACATTTCTTCCCAGGGGAGTCCCCAGTATTAGGTAGCCAGTTACAGCTTCCCCTCCTCTCAGAATAGCTAGCCTACAGAAGCCCCCAGTATTAGGTAGCCAGGTAAGTGCCCCAGTATGGGCTAGCCTAGTGCACACCAAGAGAGCTTTTAAATGCTTTTCAAAGCGCCAGCGCTTGGCAACAGTAACCCTATGAGGATGTTCCCAAAGCAGCGTTGTGATTTTTTAAGTTCTCAAACACAAAGCATTTTTTGGAGCGATTTTGGTTGACTGAATGTGCAAAAACGCTCATTCTTTCAAAAGTCACTTCTGTTTCCTGAAAATAAGACAGTGTCTTTTATTCATTTTACCTGCAAAAGATGTGCTAGGGTTTCTTTTTTGGGAGGGCTTACATTTTTGAGGGGTATAAAAGCTGACCCTATGGGGAAGTGTGCAGTCTCTTACCGCGCCTTCCTTGTGGCTGCGTCCCCCTCCGTTCCCCTGTCTCCAGCATCCTAACATGGTTGGTGCCCTTTGACCCGGTCGCAGCACATGCGCTGTATGCTGGGTCAACTCTGTAATATCGCTTCCCTCTCGTCATAATCAGTGTGCTGAGGATCCCTCAGTATAGGTAGCCAGATGCAGCGTCCCCAGTATAGGTAGCCACAGAAGCTTCCAGTATTAGGTATTCAGGTACAGCCTGCCCCTTAAAACGGCCCTGCTCTCAGGGTAGGTTTTGTGGCCACTTCTGGGTGCAGCGATGGTCAAAGGAGTTCCGTCGCTCACACAGCTCTCAGGGCAGGTTTTGTGGCCACTTCTGGGCGCAGCTATGGTCAGAGAAGTTCCGTCACTCACACAGCTCTCAGGGCAGGTTTTGTGGCCACTTCTGGGCGCAGCTATGGTCAGAGGAGTTCCTTCACTCACACTGCTCTCAGGGTAGGTTTTGTGGCCACTTCTGGGTGCAGCGATGGTCAGAGGAGTTCCGCCGCTCACACAGCTCTCAGGGCTGGTTTTGTGGCCACTTCTGGGTGCAGCGATGGTCAGAGGAGTTCCGTCGCTCACACAGCTCTCAGGGCAGGTTTTGTGGCCACTTCTGGGTGCAGCGATGGTCAGAGGAGTTCCATCGCTCACACAGCTCGCAGGGCAGGTTTTGTGGCCACTTCTGGGCGCACCGATGGTCAGAGGAGTTCCATTGCTCACACAGTTCTCAGGGCAGGTTTGTGGCCACTTCTGGGTGCAGCGATTGTCAGGGGAGTTCTGTTGCTCACACTGCTCTCAGGCTAAGTTTTGTGGCCACTTCTGGTTGCAGTGATGGTCAGAGGAGTTCCGCCGCTCACATAGCTCTCAGGGCTGGTTTTGCCGTCGTTCCTTGTCTGGAATCGCGCATAATGAGGCTTGCATCACACGTCTAATTACAGACGGCAGGATGTAAACGCTGCATAACCACAACATCTGCGAGGGGCCGGGGAATGTGGAGCAAGGCTGCGGCAGGGGATGGTGATTAATTATTAACTTTTCAAGAACTCTTGGCGCTGGTGGAAGTGGATCTGTGCTGGCTGCGCTGGAGGGTACTGCTCCCTCTGCCTCTCTTTATTGAGCAACAGTCCTTCAAAAGAGTTTCCAATAAAAAAGAAGAACAATGAACATTAAACAGTCAGATCCATCATAAATTCTGAAGGCTGATTTATCATCAACATATGTTCTAAGTTATTTGCTGACGTTCATTACAGTAATATGTCGTCTCGTAACTCAACTCCTTATCTGGACATTAGACATTTGGCAAATTTGGCTGATCATGTCCTCCTATTATTTACCGCCTCTCCCCCCAGTGGTCAGGACTGTATTCGCAGCTAAGTACCCATGGCCAGATGGATCGGGGATCTCTGCGGGAAGTCTATTGGGATCTGATCGATTGCTCGTTCAGTGATCCAACATGACGGCTGTTCAATAGAAACGTAACACATAATTTAACGAAAATTCATATTGATTGCCCGTTATGTTATGCGATATCACAAAAATGACTGTTCGCGGCCAAAAAAAATAGTCGAAAAAATCAAAAGTTCCATACACACCCTTGACCTCCGCCGCCCGAAACAAGTGATAGGTCTACCAAGAATAATTTAAAGAGGAGCTGTCAGCCATAGTGATTTTTCTATCGTGAAAAAAGAGGAAATCCTTAGGCTTTTCCATTTTGAGTGTGTGTATCTTGAAGCCAATCCTGACATCATTTCCTCCCTTACTCTGTCTGTGTATCATTGCCCGCCCTCTTCCCAGTCTTCAGACACTCCCACCCAACTGTGCAATAGAAAGTGCATTGTCTCAGCATGTGGAATATTGGCCAATCAGAGAGGAACAGAGGTGTGGGAGGGGAAAACAGGAGGGAAAGAAGCTTCAGCCAATCAGGCTGCATTAGTTATGTCTGAGGGGAAAGTAAAGAAGAAAAAAAGAAAACCCAGCATGCCCTGCAAATTCCTTTGTGCTGCAGATGTACCAAATAAGAGCCAGGGAAACTGGGGAATGATGTTTCATGGATAAGAATAATAAGAGCATCCTTATTACTTATTTATCAGATAAAAATAAAGAATTGATTTTTGATCTTAGACCTGACAGTTACACTTTAAAAATGTGTCCCACTGACAGTAAAAGACAGCGATTATCATTCATATTGACCAATCCATCCTGGCAGATTGGTTCAGACAATAATCGGTTTTAGTCGTTCATACCGAATGATGACAACCGATTACTCCATTCAAAGTACATATGAATTTCATACTTCCAGGCCCTCATTTTTGTGCTTCCGCTAATGATTGGTCGATAGACCGTCGTTGTGCTGTCATTTAATCCAAATGTGCCCCAACTTTGTTCACTCTGTGCTGTCAGGGATCGCTTTTTTAAAGAAACTGTGATTTAGCGTGTGTTAGGCCTTCATCCATGTTGCCAGTTTTGGTTGGCTGAGAGAATGGCACGTCTGCCAGCTGTTCAGCCTCCTTCCCTTATCCAGTCACCATCACATGTTCAGTGAGTGGATAGGAGGAGACACCAGCCAATCTTTCGACCTAAATGCAGTAATGACCCCACCCACTTCCTTCTAGTGCTGCACAAGAGGGAGGAAGTGGACTAAGTCAGGTGATGGCTCTGTTCTGGGCAAGCAACTCCTAATCAACTCCTATACAGGTAGTCCTCGGGTTACGTACGCCCGCTTTACGAACGCCCCGTCGATGACGTCACCGCGAGCGTCAGATTGCGGTGATTTCAATATTTTTAAGTACTTTTACATTGATCTAAAGATGCCATGTGTGTGTGGGGAGGTGAGCAGCTACATACTGCACACCTCCCGTGCCCTGGCGTCACCCTCCGCCTCTGAAAAACACCTCCAGGATGCGACCTGGCGTAATGCGCATGCGCAGCTTGTACAGTATCCGGGTCAAAGGGTGCGGATCTGTTTAATGATACGGAGGTGTTTTTCAGAGGCGGAGGGTGACGCCAGGGCACGGGAGGTGTGCGGTATGTAGCTGCTCACCTCCCCACACACACATGGCGTCTTTAGATCAATGTAATAATACTTAAAAACATTTAAAATGCCGCAATCCGGCGCTGTCTCGACTTAAGGACAGATTCAGGTTAAGAACGAGATGACAGTCCCTATCTCGTTCGTTAACCGAGGACTACCTGTACTTACTACACAATCAGCAGCCAATCTTATTGGCTTGCAGTGATCATAGGGTCAAGAGCCAATGAAATTGCCTCTTAACCGGCTCACAGAGCTCTGCTGTCATAGTGACGGCAGAGCGAGTGGGCTTCAGCGCTGGGAAAATAACGCGAATGGCGAGAGCGACGGGTCCATGTGGCGTGACACCGGTGAACCACGTTTTTTGTACCAGCAGTCTCTGGTCCTTAAGGGGCGAGAGACTACTGATATGCATGTGGTTAAACAAGCAATACTTTAGGCCAGCCGTCCTCTCGTGCAGTGCGTGTGTCAGTGTGGGTAACACATCACGTTGTCTATTTTCATTGGGATGCGGAATTTTGCACCTTGCAGTTTGTCAGCTGACAGCCTGTCACACTTATTGCATATCTGACAGTTAAAGACATACCTAAAGTGCAGGGCTGTGGAGTCGGTACAAAAATCCACCGACTCCGACGGTTAGGATTCCACCAACTCCGACTCCTCGACTCTGCATCTCTTAACTGCCAATGCTTAGGAATTTTAAAATACAACTGAAGTGAGAGGGATATGGAGGCTGCCATATTGATTCCCTTTTAAACAATACCAGTTATCTGGCTAGATGGCTGATCTTCTGCCTCTAATACTTTTAGTCAAAGACTCTTGGTAAGAGTACTTGTAGAAGACAGGAACAAAGAACATCTATCAGGCAGTGATGACTAACCTTGGCACACCAGCTGTGACAAAACTACAAATCCCATCATGCCTCTGCCTCCCCGAGTTATGCTTAGAGCTGTCAGAGTATTGCAATGCCTCACAGGACTTGTAGTTCCACCACAGCTGGAGTGCCAAGGTTAGCCATCGCTGTCCTAGGCAATGTGACTGTGGGTACATGTAAGAGTGATGTGCAGGTACTCTGCAGGAGAATGAGGGGATTCTTCCTCTATTACACATTCTTCATGCACAATCTGAACCAGGTTTATGGGTGATAGACAACGCCTCTGTGTTCAACGTGCACAACATTCTCAGTGGATTCCCTGCAGCTCTGTGGAGAGTGCATATGTAGAGTATAGTACTACTGTGTAACAAAGTAAACCTGAGACAGATGAAATTAAAGTTTTATACATACATGGGGCTTCCTCCAGCCCCCTTCAGGCTAATTAGTCCCTTGCTGTCCTCTGCCAACTGCTATAGATCCAGGTACTTGAGCCAGTCGGGCGTTAGTGCGCATGCACACACTCCGCCGACGGGAGCGTACTACATCTGCGCAGCACTATTGCGCAGGTGCAGAATGCTCCTGGCTGTAGTAGCGGCACGTGGCCGGACTGCGCTGACTGGCTTAATTACTGGGACTCATAGCAGAAGATCCAGGTGGCGGAGGAGGACAGCAAGGGACTGATTAACCTGAAGGGGGCTGGAGGAAGCCCCAGGTATGTATAAAACGTTTCTTTTCATCCGTCTTAGGTACCCTTTAATTCGTAGTCACCAAACCAAATTTTTACAACATATCACCTTTTTTTATTTCATGAGCAAAGGGAGTGCATACATTTGCATAAACCAGCATCAACGCAGATTTTTTTCCATCTCATTGACCATCTCTATCAGTGACACAGCTACACAACAGGCTCTATTCTTACAGCATAGATGTTGTTTAGTATATATGTTACGGCCAGAACCCGAAGTGTGGCCACTTCTAGTTCTGGCCAGCCACTTCGGGTTCTGGCCGGCCAATGTGCAAAGTGGCCGCAGCGCAGCGGCCAATGTTAGAAATGGAAAGTTTACATTTATTTTACAGCCGTCTCGCTGCGGCCAAATGTATTAAAAGTTGCTTAATTTAATTAAATATAGCCGGCGGCGATGTGATAGATGAAGCCGCCGGCTTTCGCACTGCCTCCTCCTCCTCTCCTCCTCCCCCCCGCCTCTCTCCTCTCCCCTGCCTCCTATACGACATACGGAGCAGCCGGGCGGGGACACGCGTGTCCCCCGAGAGTCGTTCGTCGCGGCAGGGGAATCCTGCCGTTCCTGCAGAGCGGGCGCTGGCAGAAGCAATGTCTGCAGCCTCCCCGCTCTGCTTCCCCTGCCGCGACGAACGACTCTCCCGGCGGCTCCGTATTGTATGGAAGGCGGGGACAAGGAGAGAGGCGGGGGGGGGGGAGAGAATCGGGGGGGGGAGGCAGTGCGAAAGCCGGCGGCTTCATCTATCACATCGCCGCCGGCTATATTTAATTAAATTTAAGCAACTTTTAATACATTTGGCCGCAGCGAGACGGCCGTAAAATAAGTGTAGCTTTGCATTTCTAACATTGGCCGCTGCGCTGCGGCCACTTCGCAAATTGGCCGGCCAGAACCCGAAGTGGCCGGCCAGAACTAGAAGTGGCCACACTTCGGGTTCTGGCCGTAACATATATAAAAGATTCTTGTGTACACCTCATATATACAGTCACAATCAGATATGTATATCTGATTTTAAAAATACGGGGACTGCTTTATTGAAGCAGCACAAGTAACTATTTTTTGATTGGTTTATTTCATTTTTGTGGACGAAGCACAGCTATTATTGTATATATACATTATTTATGATGACTTATCTGAGAAATAGAACATTTTATTATATTTTCTATTTTAATTACAGTTTAAATTCATTAGGAGTCGGAGTTGGTGCATTTTCTCCCGACTCTGACTCCAGGTACCCAAAAATTGCGCCGGCTCCTCGACTCCAACTTCACAGTCCTGCTAAAGCGAAACTAAAGACTCCCTAAAAAAAAAAGAGTTTCACTTACCTGGGGCTTCTGCCAGCCCCCTGCAGCCAACCTGTTCCCACGCTGTTTCAAAACGATCCTCCGTTCCCCGCCGCGGCTCACTTTTCTTCACTAGCCACGCCTATCCTAGTATGCATTCTGTAGCCAGGAGCGTCCTGCGCAGATACAGTACGAGAAAATCTCTACTGCACCTGTGCAGTACGCTCCTGGTGGGCGCACGTGGCCAGGACCGTGCAGGCACAATGGACACCCACTCTGTGAAGTGAAAGTGAGCCGCGGTAGGGGAATGAAGGATTGTTTTGAAACGGCGTGGGCACAGATTGGATGCAAGGGGCTGGCAGAAGCCCCAGGTAAGTGAAACTTTTTTTAGGGAATCTTAGTTCTGCTGTGTTATAAAAACATCCTCGTTCACGCTCCGATCGCCAAGAGCGTCCTGCGCAGGCACAGTAGAGATTTTCTCGTACTCAACTGCACAGACCGCTCCCGGCAACAGGAGTGTGAACGAGGATGTGCACGGCCACAGCCACGCAGGTGCAGTGCCTGGCGACAGGCTGTCGTCCGAAAGCAAAATTGAGCCGCGGCGGGGGGACCAGAGGATTGTTGAGTACCGGTGCGGGCACAGGGCGACTGCAGGAAGCCGGTAGAAGCCCCAGGTAAATAAATCTGCCTTTTTTAATAACGCTTAAGGTTTCCTTTAATCCCCGCCCCAATGGTGTTTTATCACCTGCTTCTGCTGCATCCGGGTAGCGTAAGTTGCAGGCAGCTGCCACTGTGTCCCTCTGTGCCCGCTCTCTCCCCTGTGCATCTCTGTGGCCTTTTGTGCATCCTTCTCCTTGTGCCACCTTTAATCCCAGGTGCCACCTCTGCCCCTTTTGTCCTTCTGTCACCCTATAACTCCTTCTGTCCCCCTTTGTCCCCCTTTGTGCCTCTTTCTGTCTCCATGTGCCTCCTTCTGTCTCTTTGTGCCTCGATTTGTCCCCTTGTGCTACCTCTTCCCCCGTGTTCCTCCTTCAGTCCCCCTCTGTCTCCCTTTGTGCCTCCTTCTTTCTCCATGTGCCACCTCTGTCCCCCTGTGCCACCTCTGTCCACTGTGCCTCCCTCTGTCCCCCTGTGCATTCTTATGTGCCCCTTTGTGCTTCTTTCTGCCCCCCTGTTCCTCCTTCAGTCCCCCTCTGCCTCCTTCTTTCTTTCTATTGGTGCCTCCTTCTGTCTCCTTGTTTTGATTTCTGCCCCCTTTGTGCCTCCTTCTATCCTCCTTTGTGCCCTTTTCTGTCTCCCTGTGCTTCCTTCTGTCCCCCTTTGTGCCTTATTCTGTCTCCCATTGTGCCTCATTCTCTCCCCCATTGTGCCTCTTTCTGTCCCCCTTTGTGCCTCCTTCTAAACCACTTTGTGCCTCATTCTGTCCCCATTGTGCCTCTTTCTGTCCCCCTTTGTGCCTCCTTCTGAACCACTTTGTGCCTCATTCTGTCTCCCATTGTGCCTCTTTCTGTCCCTCCTTGTGCCTCCTTCTGAACCACTTTGTGCCTCATTCTGTCCCCATTGTGCCTCTTTCTGTCCCCCTTTGTGCCTCCTTCTGAACCACTTTGTGCCTCCTTCTGTCCCCCTGTGCCTTCTTCTGTCCTACTTTGTGACTCCTTCTGGCCCTCCTGCCTCCTTCTGTCCCCCTGTGCCTCCCTCTATCCCTCTGTGGGCCTCATTCAGCTCCCCTGTGCCTCCTTCTTTACTCCTGTGCCTCCTTCTGTTCCCCATTGTGCCTCCTTCTGTCCCCATTGTACTTCCTTCTGTCCCCGTGTGCTTCCTTCAGTCCCCGTACCTCCGTCTGTCCTTTGTGACTCCTTCTGGCCCTCAGGCCTCCCCCTGTCTCTCTGTGCCTCCCTCTGTCCCCATGCCTCTTTCTGTCCCCTTGTGCCTCCTTCTGTCCCCTCGTGCCACCTCTACCATCCGGTGCATCCCTCTGTCCCACTGTGCCTAGACTCCTTCTGTCTCTCTTTGTGCCTCTCTCTGTCCCCCTGTGCCTCCTTATGTCCCCTTGTGCCACTATCTGTCCCTGACCCTTCCTGCACTCCCCCAGCCCAGTGTGTAAATGCAGAAGCCCGCTCCTGAAGATGTGCCCAAGGCAGAACATCTTACCTATACATCGCCCCAGCTTACATGGGGGAGAACCTGCAGCAGAACCCCCTTGTTGCCACATTCGCTAGATAATGGTGTCATCTGCAGTGCAGCTTGTGCTGAAAATAAACGTAACTCTAATGTGGAAATACCGGTAGTATTACATATTAACGCAAACACAGAATCACCTGGGGCAGATTTAATACCTGAATACAGTTAAGATGTTCTATTTATAGGGCTAAAAATAATTTTATGACACAGCCAGAGGGGAGTATAAATCTGATGTGAAGTTGGCCCTTGCATGGTTGTCACACACAGGTCACGTCACGGTCACATGACTAATGAGCGCTCTTCTTTCTTTTAGGTTGCTTTAGTCAAATGTTATGCTGGATCTATACCATACAATTTTTTTGGCAGATTTACCTGCCAGATCGATTATTTCCAGCATGTATGATCTGAGGATCGATCTTTTTTTTTAAGCGATTTTCTGATCGATTTCTATAGAAGCGAACGGAAATCGATCAGAAAATAGATAAAAAAACGATCGATCTTCAGGTCAGACATGCTAGAAATAATCGATCTGGCAAGTAAATCTGCCCAAAAAATTGTATGGGGTGGATCCAGCATAAGTGTATACATTCCTGGAAGGGATTTGTTATTGCAGTGTGATGATACAGGTAGTCCCCGGTTAATGAACAGGATAGGGACTGTAGGTTTGTTCTTAAAGCAGGATTGTCACCAGAAAAATTAAATTTCCACAGAAACTGGTCTGAGTGTATTAAGTGATAAAGATTCTAATCCTGCATTCAAAACTCAAAACTTTTCCTGCTGTTATGGTTTGGAGTTATCACATACTTTAGGAGCACTGGCCTTTAATTGCCATTGCCATCAGCTGGCAAAACAGTTGCATGCTGGGGGGGGGGGCGGGGGGGAGTCTTTTTATCTATCATATATTCCCCCTCTTCCTTTTATTTCCCCCTCCTTCTAATGACACAAGATAGTGCACTTCCTAGTATAGTCCTTAGTGGGAGTGTCTGAAGACCCTGGGAGGAGGGGGGATAACGAATACACAATTAGCAAGAAATAGGGTAGATAAAAGATAGATGGAGGCCGGTATCTCTCTCTCCCTATCACCTTTGCTGGATTGCCTGTATGCCTATGTGACTGCCATAAAACCCTAATTGCATGAGTTGGTGCTCCGGCTGTTGTTCTTACTGGATGTTACAATTAGCAAGAAATTAGCAAGTGGAGAAAAAAAAAAAAAGAGCGAGGGAGGAAATGATGTCAGGATTAGCTTCATTCAAAGATAACCAAGATGGAAACGGTCTGGAATAGGATTCTCTGCTTTTCCTTTATAAAATTCACAGGAATCATAACGTGGACAGTGCAATACATCTGTTATGTAAGTAGAACTAGTATTTATCTACTTATATATGTGTTTTTTTATTTCTAGGTTAGCATGGGTGTCAATTGTTCTTTAACCTGAATCTGTTCAAAATTGAAACACTGTGCCATCTCTGTCCCCTGTACTCCCCTGTGCCTCCAGGGTCCTCCTCTGTGTCACCTCTGTTCCCCCGTGCCTTCAGTGTAGCCCTCTGTCCCCACTTTGTGTCACCTCCATCCCCCTGTGCCATCAGTTTCCCTTTCTGTGTCACTTCTGTTCCTCCATATCTTCAGTGCTTCGGGGGGAAGCTGTGTCACCTCTGTCCCCTGTGCCCTCAGTGTACCGCAACAAAATGTCATTTTACTAGTCTAACCAATTCAGGTTTCGGGGTTTTTTTACCCCCTAATATAATTTTGTCATTTTGGCTCTATCGCTCTTGATAAAGCAATAACTTTTTCAAAACTTATGTCATCAAAATGATATCTATATATAAATATAGCGATTACATCCAATCATTAGAGGCGGTAGCCATTACAGCTGTTAATAGATCTCAACGCCAAGCATAGGGGGTAAAACTTCAATGCAGGAAGAAAAACATTAAAATTTTTCATGTGTCACTGTCATTTAAAGGACTTACGAGCTGAAAGGTATAAAAAAAAAGTTTGCACCTGTGTCTATTTTGTATCTACGGAGGACGCCATGCGCGCACTCCGTTTACTTCCGCTGGGTCCCCGCTGTGCTACTGGCCCCCTGGTCGGCTCCCGACCCCACCGCCCGGGTCGGGCTCTCATTCCTCCAGTAACATGGCCGACAGAGCTTGCCGTGGCTGCGCAGTCCGCATAGACGCGAGTGCGGCTGCGCAGCTCTAGTGCTCCTCCCGCCGCGTCCTCACTACAGGCTGTTTCCTGTGCGTGGATTGGGGGGAGGCCCTAGAGCTGCGCGTCTATGCGGACTACACAGCCGTGGCAAGGTCAGTCGGCCATGTTACTGGAGGAATGAGAGCCTGACCTGGGCGGTGGGGTCGGGAGCTGACCAGGGGGCTAGTAGCACAGCGGGGACCCGGCGGAATTAAACGGAGGGCGTGGATGGCGTCCTCCGTAGATTCAAAATAGACACAAACGTTTTTATATACCATTCAGCTCGTAAGTCCTTTAAGTTTTTTTGTTTTTTTTTAAATCTTTTTCAACTTTTTGTTCAGCTTTATTGATTGATTTACCTGTAGGATGTGACAGGGGTGCACACTTGCACACGCGCGGAGGAGGAAATTAGTGCAAGACATGAAACTCACATCCAGGAACCTCCAGAAACACTAATCTGGAAGTGAGATTCATGTCCAAAAATCACAAGTGCATTTTTTCTTTAAATTGTGCCTGCTCATAACGATACCCGTTAATAGACTGATCGGTGAAAGGAAATGCATGTTCCCATTCACTGATTAAAGTGCCAGTGATCAATGATCACCAGCATCAATGAGATGCCAGTGGTCATTGATACAATGAAAGTGAAAGCAAACACACACTACGTACTGTTCACAGTACACAGGGATAAACTGAGGGAGGACATCTAGTGGCCAAAAAGTAAAACTGCTCCCTAATACAATAAATTAAATAAAAATAAATAAATCCCCCATTAAAATTGACTTTTTACCTCCCCCACTCTCCCATAGTTACCAAAATAAAATATTTGTATTTAAAAAAATTACATTTAAAAAAAAACCAACATAAATAGGGACTCAACTTTTTGAATATGTATGGCATGAGGCTATATTGCTGTTATTTTTTGCAAATAAGGGCTTGTAACTAGTGATGGACGCAAAACTAAAAAAATACACCTTTATTTCCAAAGAAAATATGTTGTACTAGGGAAATAGGGAAATGTTGTAATAACCGGGAAAAATGAGCAAATAAAATGCATTTAGAATAAAATAATTCTTAGCAAAACCTACCACCCAAGGAAAGTCTTAATTGGTGGCGAAAAAACAATATATAGATCATTTTGTTGTGATAAGTTGTGATAAAGTTATTGGCAAATGAATGGGAGGAGCGCTGAAAGGTAAACAATTGCTCTAGTCCATAAGGGGAAAATCTCTTAGTGGTGAACTGGTTAAAATCGATTTTCTCAAAAACTACAAGGCCTTTTTGAGTATTTTTTTTACTTGTTTCCACAGAATCAAATACCGTATATACCGGCCTATAAGGCGACTGGGCGTATAAGACGACCCCCCAACTTTCCAGTTAAAATATAGAGGTTGGGGTATACTCGCCGTATAAGACTACCCCAGTGTCAGGTTGGGGTGAAATTACCTAATCGTGCAGTCTTCCTGTGAATCGAAAAGTAGATTGCGCTCTGTGTTTAAAGAAAAGACTTGCTGTAATAGTTTCTTGCGAGCAACCGCTCGCACGGGTATCAGTGCGGCTTCCGGGGTCACCTGACTGGTGACGTGTGCGCTCTACTGATGAGATTTCCGGGCTGTATTGTGGAGCGCACGCGTCACCAGTCAGGTGACCCCGGAAGCCGCACTGATACCCGCGTGAGCGGCTGCTCGCAAGAAACTATTACAGCAAGTCTTTTCTTTAAACACAGAGCGCAATCTACTTTTCTATTCACAGGAAGACTGGTCATTTCACCACAGCCTGACACCTCCAACTACTGACGCTACCTCCAGACTGATACTCGGCGTATAAGATGACCCCCCACTTTGCAGAAGATTTTTAAGGGTTAAAAAGTCGTCTTATACGCCAGTATATACAGTATAAAGTTTCTGGCCGTTTGTATCGGCGGGTCGTTCAAAAGTCTGTGTTTGTAATTCAGGGACTAATTGTATAACGCTTGATTGTGCCTCATATGCCTGCAGCTGACATTCCTTAGTCCTTTGCTCAACACTCTAGTGTCACCCTGTCATTACGTGTGACGAGGTGGCCATCGGACATTGAGCCTGATTCTCCTTCTGTCCACCTGATCGGTTGCTGTCTGAACACTCATAGATAAATCAGTTATTAGATTTCTGTCTCCGTTGAACGTGCTCTTCTGGGTTGGGAAAGCCTAAAATTCCTCTTTTTTGCAAGTGCCAAGCTAGCCATACAGTATAGCGTGCTTCTGGATATTTTGGTGCCCTGGGCAAGGCAGTTGCTCCTATCAATGCAGGCTAAATTTAAAACAATTACAGCTTAATTAGCACATAAGTAGCACCTGTCATGTCGTTGTTGTGCTATTCAGGTCTGCTTTGTTATGCTAATCATTAGTGCTCGTTTAGGTTTTACATTTACCATCCATGCCTTTCCTAATGGAACTAGAAGTTGTGTACTAGAATCCCACAAAGCACAAAGTGTTAAAAATACCTTCCAGCAGGTAACGCCCTAGGCATCTGCCTGGATAGCCTATGCCTAAAAACGGCTTTCTAGAGCACTGACACTTTTTCCACACTTAACACTGAGGGTTCACAATTATATGTTGGCAGGATACAATTGGTCCATATTTAGCTGCATAAATCTGCATATGACATTTTTATAATCCTGCATCAACTCGGAATAACTTGCATGTCATTGACCATCCCTGGTCACCACAGTGTCCCAGTATGTGTACCAGTATATTTTTTCTAGAGCATATCTGCTGGTGAATCACACAGAGAGGACACTCACACCTTATGAAGATAGATTCCTTTGTGAAAATTGGACCCAGGACTCCAGAGTGGCAAAGCAAGAGAGATCCAAGCAGCTTTGTTTCTGCTGTATGTCCTGGTTTCTAATAGCTAAAGTAGCTGCCATCCCCCCCCCCCCCCCCCCTCCTTCCCAATGCCCTTATTTATCCAGGGAAAGGTGAGCATGTCTGACTTCTCTGAACTGTTAGAAATACAGTGTCCTATCTCCCTACCCCCTGCTGATGAAGGCTTTCATTTGCTCATTGCTACTTCTAATCACAGCCATCTTTATGTGCCTGCTCTTTCTGCAGGCTGTGAAAGCAGAGCAATAAAAGCCTCTAACAAACTTTTAAATGTAAAAAGTAGAGTAGAATTTATTTTAGTAATAGGCCACATTGTTAACATGCATTTTTAATGTGCTGTTGAGATGCCCTGGGGCTAAAAATGCTGCTCACTTCACTTTAACCCCTTAGCTCTGCGCAGCCCAAGCGACTGACTGTGACCGGATCATGCGATGGAGCGACGTACGCCAGCTTTTACATGAGCTTCTTCACGTTCTCTATTCCGAGAGTGATTTCTCATTATCTCCCCAACCAGTCAGGAGTTTTGTGATTGTGTCTAATATGCATCTTGATGACTCTGCAAGCCGTTATTAAATAATTCAGACCCTGCAGCGTGAGTCACTCCACAAGACAGATGATTCCTCGTATCCCGAACCTCTGCCAGATAACCTGACATTTCACGATGAACTCTGAGCTTTATAAAGGGCACCTGTCCAATTTCCATATTCAAGTAAAATTCCACCTTTATTAAAAAATAATTGCTGTAACATACATCAGTGGTACCCGAATCATGTTGTAATTTGGTGTTAATAAAATTAACGTTGTCTTTAAAGAGAATCTGAAGCCTTACTGAAAAACAAAAACAGATGCTCACCTAAGGAGAGGGAAGACTCTGGGCCCTATAGAGCCTTCCCCTTCCTCTCCTGGTCCCATCGTTCCCCCGCAGGCTCCTCTGTTTAAATATCCCGCTGCGGGAAACTTCGGCAGCTTGTGCGCTCCTTAAAGGGAACCAGAGACGAAGCACCCTTGTGTATTTTACCATATGTATCAGTAAGAACATTAGAGAAAACACTTATCATGCTCTCTGTTTCATCCTCACTGCTAAAAGTGTCTGTTATCAGCTGTGATAAGAATCCCAGACTGAGCATTCAGTCTGGCTTTGCAGGGAATAATTATAGCTGAGTCATTATAGCAGAACCACAAGGGGGCAGGCTTGGGCTTGAAAAGACACCAGAGAAGACAGACTCAGCTATAATCTTTCCGTAGCAAAGCTAGACTGAGTGCTCAGTCGGGGATTCTTATCAGAGGTGATAACAGTCAGATTAAACAGAGAACAATGAAACAAAGAGCAGATTAGGTGTTTACTGTCATGTTCCCACTGATTTATAAGGTAATATACAAGAGGGTGCTTCATCTCTGGTTCTCTTTAAGATAGTCTACTCTGTACAGTGCAAGTGTGTGAGAGAGGGCGCTCGCGCATGTGCAGTATGGAGCGGCCCGTCTTCAGGAGCACACGGGCTCCCAAAGGCTTCCAAAGCCCACCCGCAGCGGAAGAGAGCAGTCTACGACCCATGGGTAGGAGGCTGCAAACGGAGGATCCAGCCAGCCAGGAACTATGGGACGAGGAAAGGGAAGGCTCTATAGAAACCAGAGCCTTCCCCCTCCTTAGGTAAGTATTTGTTATTTTAATTTTTGGC
Source organism: Hyperolius riggenbachi (assembly GCF_040937935.1). Taxonomy (NCBI): domain Eukaryota; kingdom Metazoa; phylum Chordata; class Amphibia; order Anura; family Hyperoliidae; genus Hyperolius; species Hyperolius riggenbachi. The sequence continues at coordinate 53,348,865 of NC_090654.1, read as the reverse complement.
TTCAGCCTCCGTTTGAAGGGACCCTGAGCAGTAAAAGTAAACAAAATTGGTACTTACCTGGGGCTTTCTCCAGCCCACCGTAGGTCAGGAGGTCCCCCAGCATCCTCCTGGCTCCTCTCCCGGTCCCGTTGCAGAATACACCACCCGCGACACCCGGGGCGAGTGTCCGGCTGACACTTCCTTATCACGCCGGCCGCTACGCGTCATCACGGCAGCCGGCGTGACAGGACTGCGCATGCGTGGTTTAGAGTTAGAAAAACATGCATGTGCAGTACTGTCACTTCAGCCATGATGACGCGTAGCGCCACTGATAAGGAAGTGTCAGCCCAACACTCGGTGCGGGTGTCGCCAGTGGTGTATTCTGCAGCGGGACCCAGAGAGGAGCCAGGAGGACGCTGGGGGATCTCCCGACCTACGGTGGGCTGGAGAAAGCCCCAGGTAAGTACAGATTTTGTTTATTTTTACTGCTCAGGGTCCCTTTAAACCTGTACTGTTTAGTGCTCTGTGTAAACTACAGACTGGCCAGTAAATATCCCAGGGACCTCCCTCTTCCTGCATGCGTAATTAGCTGCACAGGACTGAATGCATTGCAGCGCTTGAGAGGTAGACCAGCACTTATCAGAAAACTGACACGCCCAATTCTCACTTTTCTTTCAGTAAAGTGTGCCAGAGACAAAGCAACCTGCTTTAATTCATACTATATATTAGTTGGGACATGAGAACAGAAACTTACTCTGCAGTCTGTTTCATTCTGATCTGCCCTGTGAGCTTGTAATTTCCTCTGTCAAAATCACTGACTGAGCTCTCAGTTGTATGCTTGGCCTGGAAGCTCTATATAGCAGTGAGAGCAGTCTGCTCAAGCTGTCTGCTCAAGCTTCTTATCTCCCCTCCCACATTCCTTCTCCTCACTGATTGGCTGAGGTCAGGTCAGTGTGACACAAGGCTGATAAGGGAAATACACCTCACCCCTCTGCAGAAGCGGCTGAAATACAATCTATGCTGTGCTCACACGTGTTTACAAAGCAAGCTTGGTATGACAATGCAGTTTCTAGGAGAAAAAAGAAAGAATAAGGGAAGAAATTACATCAGGATTGGCTTCAGTCAGAGGCAGTGAAGATGGAAAATGCCTGAAACTATGTTCTCTTTATTTACTACAGTATATAAAATGGCAGAGCTGAACTGTAACCTGGATGTAAACTGTTTACTTTACACTGCGTGGCAGAGAGAGAGAGTGACAGGAACACACAGACAGAGCTGCAGCTGATGTTTATTTACACACATTTGAAGCTATATTTCTGCTCTCTATCATTTTGAACAGATTCCAGTCACAGTATTAGAGCCAGTGAAGATAGTTTCTGTATGCTGGATGTGCTGGGCACATTCCTCCATAGTAATGTCCACAGTGAGAACTGTTCTCTGTAAATGTCATTTTCTTCAAATAAAACATGAAAAGATGAAAAAAAGCCTTTGCATTGCTATTTGCTAATTACTGGAAGTATATGTTTCATTTAGAATTTTAGATCGTAGTCCTTTAAGGGCTCTGCCTCAGACTCAGGAGACCAGGGTTCGAATCTCGGCACTTCCTGTTAAGTATGCCAGCACCTATTCAGTGAGGAGACCTTGGGCAAGACTCCCTAATGCTGCTACTGCCTATAGAACGCGCCCTAGTGGTTGCAGCTCTGGTGTTTTGACTCCACCAGAAGAAAAGCTCGATATACTGGTAAATGTTCGGTGTCTTGTCTGTTGATCTACAGTAGTGGTGGCATAATCCTGCTCCTCATTATGAAGGTATCTCGCACCTTCTCGGATGGTGACCTCCGGGTGACCAGAAGGTGCTGCTGCTGTCATGAGTGGAAGATTCAGACTCATGTCCCTGCCTGTGCCCGGCTCTCGTTGTGTATACACAGCTTGCAGCGTTGTGGCAGTGCTGTGACATAACACAGCAGATATGAATAAAGCCCACATTCCATAAATGTCTGTAATTCTTCAATCCGCAGTGAGGATAAAAGGAGCTCAGCAAGCAAAACGTGGATTCTATAACATGGATCCATCATCGCAGTACCAGTGAATAAAGTGTCATTAGAAAAAAAAGGGAACTATAAGGAATGGCTGAGTTTGCCTCTCTAGCTCTTCTAACACTCCCCCCCCCCCCCCCCCTTTATCTCCCACCCCCCTTTATCCCACCCCGAGCCCATACAGCTCTGCAAGTTCTCTGGACTCCTATTGTTCAGAAACCACTTTCCGTATGAAGGAGAAGCCAATGCTTTGAATAAAGGTATCTCCTTAGTTATATAAGCTACTGCAAGTAATTTTAAGCAACTGTTCTTGAAATCTGCTTTAAAAGATAACTGAGAGAGTCCTTCCTGGCCCTTTATGCCATGGCTTGAATGTAACTCAACTTAGAGGAAACATGGGGTGAAAACAAACCGATGAGATAAACAATTGTATTTATCCTCCTTCTTTAAAAAAAAATTACTTTTTTTTTAGAAATCCCGCAGTTTTATTTTATTTATAAATCTACTTTTTAAGTGTTTCATTGTCTGTGCTCAATGACACATTCATTGGAGTGTGCCAGAGCTAAAATCTATGAACTGTTGACCTTTTTTTTATCTCTTTCCTGCTCTCAGATGCCATTTGTTTGCCAGGAAAGTGTTTTATGGCTGGACTTCCATATCTGTGAGGGTTACACTATAGTCTGACCCAGTTCTGACCCGGACAGTCAACTTGCATACCTGATTTTTAACTCTTGCAGGCAGAGAAAGAAAAAAAAGGAACACAGCCTAGTTATTTTTTTGCTTGGCACTGCACATACACATGTCTATCTCATCATGTCACATGTCATCTCGATTGTCCTTTAAAGAGGAGCTGTCAGCAATACTATCTCAGAAAAAAAACCACCACATATAAAAGTAGATAAATACTTGCTCTACTTACATAACATATGTAGCTCCACTGTCCATGTTTTGATTTGACTGATTTTTCTATAGTAAATAAAGAGAAAATCCTTCTTAGGATTCTCCATCTTAACTGTGTCTATTTTGAAGCCAATGCTGATGTAATTTCCTCCCTTACTCTCCTCTGCCTAATTGTGTATGCATTGCCTGCCCTCCTCTCAGTCTTCAGGCACTCCCACCCAGCTCTGCAATTGAAAGTGCATTGTCCCAGAAATATTGGCCAATCAGTGAGGAACAGAGGTTTGGGAGGGGAAAACAGGAAGGAAAGAGGCTTCAGCTGCATTAGTTAAGTCTGAGGGGAAATAGAGAAGCAAAAAAGGACAACCCAGCATGCCCTGCAACTTCCTTAGTGTGGCAGATGTACCAAATAAGAGCCAGGGAAACTGGGGAATGTTGTTTCATGGATAAGAAAATGAAGTGTGATTTTTAACTTTTGGATCGCCTGGTTAGCATCCTTATTACTTGTTTACCAAATAAAAATAAATAATTGATTTTTGATTTTTTTCCCAAGAGTTACAGGGGCGTTGCTAGGATCCTAAGAGATCCGGGGCACTTTTGGGCACTCCAGACATAAAATGGGTGTGGCCACGCACCAGAATGTGGGTGTGGTCATGGGTGGAGCCAAATTTACATGAATTTAACAACGGTCTAAGTAGACCTGCCCAGCAAAATATTGGATGAAGCCCCCTCTGCATCAATACAGAAAAAAATGCAGCATACCACATAACAAGGCAGAGTTACCTGGCTTCTGTTCTGGCTGGTCTGGCCTGGCAGTTCCCCCATAGCATTCCCTGAGCGTCTAGTGGACCCCCCGTTCCCACGGGCCTGCGACTGAGGCACCACAACTATGCTTTTTTTCTTTGAAATTTTAACATCGATTTTCACAAAAAGTATAAGGTCTTTTTGAAACAAAAAAATGTCTTCTTGTTCCCACTGTTCTTCTTAGCATTCCCTACAAATTTGGTGTTTCTGGCATTTAAAGAGAACCAGAGACGAAGCACCCTAATGTATTTTATTACATTTATCAGTGGGAACATGACAGTAAACACCTATCATGCTTTTAGTTTTATTCTTCTCAGTCTAATCTATCTGTTATCAACTTTGATAAGAATCCACCGACTATTCAGTCTAGGTTTGACCTGGAATCATTATAGCTGAGTCACTCTTCTGTGGAGTCTTTTCAAGCCCAAGCCTGGCCCCTCCTGGCTCAGATTTCCTACTCAGAGCTGTTGACATAGGAGGGGCTGCTGCTGCAGAGAAAGAAGCTCTGAAACAGACAAGTGTATCTGTGTGCAGTGTGCAGCCAGTCATTATCTACTGTATGCAGTTTCATTTCTATGAGAGACACTTCCTACTAGCAGCCACACAGCATACCAGAATAATAAAGTTGAAAGCAGACAGATGAAAGGCTGCAGCAGCCCTGCTTGTCTATAGTCTCATAGAGGCTAGACAGCACATCCAGAACAGCTAATAACCTAGCAGAAGGGATATGAGCCGGCGGCCATATTGGATATTTCCTGGAGCAATAATGGATAAAAAACACTCAAAAAGGCACACCAGAGTAGCGAAATTATCAGGTAGAGCTTTTATTCTTTACAAGCTATCAACTGATATGTTTATTTTGTGTGAATCGTTCATCTCTGGTTCCCTTTAAAGGGGCTTTGCTATTAACCGCTAAAGTCGGTGGGCGTTTAATTTTCCCACGGTCAGAAGGAGAATTTTTAAATTGATTTTCTCAAAAACTGTAAAGTCTTTTTGAATTTTTTTTTCCTCTTGTTCCCAATTTTCTTCTTAACATAACCTGAAAATTTGGTGTTTCTAGCTTTTAAGGGGGCTTTGCTATTAAACGTTAAAGTCGGCAGGCAGACATTTTCCAAACGGCAGCAAAGCAGAGCTTAAAACGATAAATATCGTTCAGGCAGGACAAAAAAAGCAGGTTTCAAAACGATAAATTACGTTCACAAGGTCTGCACTATTTTAACCTTTTAAAACGATAAATATAGTTTTAAACAAATATCGGGCAGAAGGGGGCGCCATTATTTAACCGGCACCATTTTTCACAGGACGCATCTGTGGCCCTCCTTGCTCCCTACATATCTTCCAGTACCTCTCACGTATCTGTTGTTTGTACAGCAGGTCTGTCAGGGAATGAGAGGGAGGCAAAGCATCTCCAAGTGGAGTTACCAGACTTGATCAGTAGATCCCAGATAAGTAAGTAATGCTGTTGTACTCAGTACACTGGGCAGGAGTGGAGTTTGTGGCGAGAAGAACAGAGAATGCAAGTTAAAACTCTACCATTCATGGAAGAAACCATATATAAATATGATCTAAAAACACCACCCCCTTCTCTGAGTCCAGGATTATTTAAAATGGGCCAAGGCAAAATGTAAAACTTCCCTGTGGTCTCACAAATGAAAATGTAACATTTTCTTTTGAAATCAGTGACATAGTTAGAGACTATGGGCCCCCATAGCAAAACTTTCATGAGGCCTTTAGATCTAGGCACTTTCGAGCAATACCACCTGTCCCTATGGATATGAGGTGACTGGGCAATTTACATTTCCGTGCAATGTACACTGTGTATAGTCCATGAGCACTGAGACAGTCAGAGGGTGGAGAAACAGAGGAAAGTTTACACTGAACACATCAAGTACCACATGGGCCCCCTCGTCTTCAAGGCCCCATAACAGTTGCTATGGCTACTGCTACATGCCTGTTTGATATCATAGGTGCGGTGAATTCCTTGATAAAAGGCAGAAAGGCTGTCTGTCTTGTTATTACTACCCAGGTGGAAGACCAGCATCTGTGCCCACATGTTTCCATCCATATTTTAGCTTATTTAAAGAGACCCCGAGTTGGGTTTGTGAAATCATATTAGGACACAGAGGCATATTCTGTATACAATGACCAGCCTCTGTGTCCTTCTGTAGTTTGTCCAGCCCCCCCTCGGACTCTACTGTCCCCCATTAAAAAAAAGTGCCAGGCTAGTGACATGCAGATTGTCGCTAGCCTGTTATTTACCTCTGCCCTGCCACTCACCGGCGGTCCCCTGCCTCCTGTATAGCACGGCTCCCCGCCTGTGTCCCTTCCCTCCCCGCCTTCGTAAGCTTCCTACAATTCGCTTACGGAGGCAGGGAGGGACACAGGCAGGGAGCCACGCTATACAGGAGGTGGGGGAGCGGTGCTGAATGACAGGGCAGAGGTAAATAACAATCTGCGTGTTGTTAGCCTGGTGCTTTTTTTAATGGAGGACAGCGGGGGGGGGGGGGGGGGGCTGGACGCACTATAGAAGGGCACAGAGGATGGTCATTGTATACAGAGTATGCCTCTGTGTCCTAATAGGATTTCACAAACCCAACTCGGGTTCTCTTTAAGCAAAATAGTGCCAAACTGCATACAGTATGTATTACAACAGCATGACTCCATAGGAATAGCGTCTGGCTGCTAAATGAACATGCATGCAGTTCAGACTGTTCAGTGCAACACACTGTTGACATGGCCTGTCCCAACTTTTTGTGAAACATTCAAATCGTGCATATATTTGGCTAAAGCAGTCCCCCATCATGACTCCTCTTTAGATCACATTTCCCATGATGCCTTTTGGTTGTCATCACAATGTCCAGCCAGCGCAAGGTAGTCTTCTATTGTCCATTAACAAGGCAGCTGGTATTTGCAGCCCCGCTGAATAAATTTGGGATCACGATGAACGTTTCTAGTGTCACATCATCGTGCTGTAGTCATGGCATCCAGAGATTGACCGGCGGAGGACCAGAGGCGAGGCGGCAGCAGCGGAACTGTTTTGATTCCTGTTAGAAGCTGCAAACACAAGAAGACATCTGGAGGGAATGGAGTTGTGATGCAGCTCCTGGTGTACATAATTCTATCACACGTTCTTCTGGACAGCCTCTCTGTGTATAAGTCCCGGGACACTACATTATAGTATAGATAGCCGGCTATTCTACAGCTGCTGACAGGTCTCCCCTCCGCCTTCATATCGGGGACTTAAAAGCACAACTAAACGCAACGTAAACAAAACATGGTTTTAACAGTCATGCTGATTAGAGCAAATTCTAAGCATTACCTTTGGAACTGAACTTTCAAAAGATATGTGTGTGTTACATATACATGCAATCTGAGAATATCTGAGAAATTCCTTGACTTCCTGTTGCTCACAAATACTCAAAGCCAGGTTTATACTTTTTCTGCGCCTAGCCCAACTTTTTTGCTGCTCCCTATCCATCTATGGGTAACAGCGCCCTCCCCTTCCATGTGCAACCCCCTCTGCTGTGTGTAACATCCATTATAGCAGTCCCTCTCTTTCATGAACAGCTTCCTTGAGCAGCGTTTCTTCTCTTACATATGTTGCTCCCCATTTGCAGCCTTATTTTCTAAATTCAGCATCCTCTTTTCCATGGTAAACCGCCCCTTGGGTAGCAGCTGCCCTAGACACAGGCCTTTGTTGTCTTTCCAGAAATCCAGCCCTGCAAATACTTCTTCTATAATTTCAGTCTGTACACTTAAGGGGCCCATACACTCAGCCGATTTTCTGGCCGACCGATCGATCCCGATCGATCGATCAATGGATTGCAAATCGGTTGGCCAATCGACCAATTTCGATGGATTTCTGTCGAACTGGCAGGGTGGAAAATTTAGGTCGATCTGATGAGATTGCTTATCAGTTTGCATTGGCCTTAATGGAAATCTGATGGCAAAAAAATGCCATCAGATCGAATTTCAATAGATTTCAAACTGAAATCTATTGGAATTCTATCCTGGTAAAAAATGTTCTAAAAACGCATCAGATAGATCATTAGATGCATTTCTTATCTATCTGCTGCCAATCTGACGAGTGTATGGGCACCTTAAAGGTACACTAAGCACTGCTGTGGGGGCTGCCAGGTGGCTCGACAACTTCCCTTCCCTGTTAACTTATTCCTGTATCCCACCTCGTGTGCAGGGTTGCCAACTCAATTTCTTATTTTTCCTGGACAAAATGGTCAAAAAATCTGGACACCCCAAGGTTTGGACGGACAGGGGGTGGAGTCAGGGGGCGGAGTCATTAGCGGGCTTTTTTTTTAGGAAACTTGTTAATTTTGGGAGGAAATAAACATAGCTGAAGCAGGTGATTACTGCATAAGGCTCATGTGAAACACAGTCCCACTGAACTGACACACAGTGCTGTCCTGCAGAGGTCTGCCACTTACACAATGCTGCCCCGCAGAGGTCTGCCACTTACACAATGCTGCCCCGCAGAGGTCCGCCACACACAATGCTGCCGCAGAGGTCCGCCACACACAATGCTGCCCCGCAGAGGTCCGCCACACACAATGCTGCCCCGCAGAGGTCCGCCACACACAATGCTGCCCCGCAGAGGTCCGCCACACACAATGCTGCCCCGCAGAGGTCCGCCACACGCAATGCTGCCCCGCAGAGGTCCGCCACACGCAATGCTGCCCCGCAGAGGTCCGCCACACGCAATGCTACCCCGCAGAGGTCCGCCACACGCAATGCTGCCCCGCAGAGGTCCGCCACACGCAATGCTGCCCCGCAGAGGTCCGCCACACACAATGCTGCCCCGCAGAGGTCCGCCACACACAATGCTGCCCCGCAGAGGTCCGCCACACACAATGCTGCCCCGCAGAGGTCCGCCACACACAATGCTGCCCCGCAGAGGTCCGCCACACACAATGCTGCCCCGCAGAGGTCCGCCACACACAATGCTGCCCCGCAGAGGTCCGCCACACACAATGCTGCCCCGCAGAGGTCCGCCACACGCAATGCTGCCCCGCAGAGGTCCGCCACACGCAATGCTGCCCCGCAGAGGTCTGCCACACGCAATGCTGCCCTGCAGAGGTCCGCCACACACAATGCTGCCCTGCAGAGGTCCGCCACACACGCAATGCTGCCCCGCAGAGGTCTGCCACACACAATGCTGCCCTGCAGAGGTCCGCCACACACAATGCTGCCCCGCAGAGGTCTGCCACACACAATGCTGCCCTGCAGAGGTCTGCCACACACAATGCTGCCCTGCAGTGGTCTGTGACACACACAATGCTGCCCTGCAGAGGTCTGTCACACACAGTGACCACAAGAAGCTATATGGAGGGAGAGAGGAGGGGTGGATGATAGCACATGGGACAGAGAGGAGGAAAAGCGAGAAAAATAGTAAGGGGGATGATTTTGCATTGGAATGGGGCACAAACGGTGAGACAACTGCAAAAACTAAGACAGGTGTATTCAATAATGTCCCACTGTTTTCAGCAGTGTGATTGTATTAGGACCACAACACTATGATCAGGAGGATCAGATACAGGCACTCAAATCCCAGCCTTTGCAGCTCATAGAGGGTAACTGCTTGCCACATCTAGCTGGGGGGAGACAGACACAGCAGCAGGAGAGGTGATGTGACTGCACAGCTCTGCACTTTGTGCAAGTTCAGTTCCAGAGACATAGCATGCTGCTTCAGACACAGCATGTCACTGAGCCTGCACTGCTTGTCTCTCATCTGCTCCCAATCTGAATGTAAACACAAATGTGCATAGCTGAGCTCTACCACCTCTCATGCTGTCTGTCCATTCCTCCACCCATCCATGTGGCAAGGAGCTAGTTTTCCCTAATCTTTATAATGTATAGTAGTACTAGTGCTGCTGGTTACCTGCTGCTGCTGTCTGGGGGAGAGCAACTGAGGACGGAGAGTGAATCAGCCTTTAATCAGCCTCTCTGACCTGACTGGGACCATGATGGATATCACTCCTGAAGTTCTGGACCCACGTGGTGCACTGCTCTGAACGGGAGTGTGGGGGGCGGGCTCTCTCGGCTGCTTTTCTCTGGCTCTCTCTCATTGGCTGGAGAGAGGCAGAAGCACCACAAAGAGCACTGCTGATTGGAGGGACTGGGAGGGAATAAGGAGATAGAAGCCTGGGGGTTCTTACTGATCTGCCGTGTGCTGTGTGTAGCTGCTGTTATCGCGGCTGTTTACATTTTAGACGGACGCCTTCTTAGAAGTACGGACAAGTACGGACAGGGGAAATTCCCTGTCTGTAGTATGGACTGCCCGTACTTTTACGGACGGTTGGCAACCCTGCTCGTGTGTAACAGTATTAGTGCTGATCATATATCTGCTCATCAGGTCTGACAAGTGCGGTCTGTAAAAGTGTACCTGAGACAGAGGAAAAAGTTCAATTCTACTTATCTGGGGTTTCTGCCAGCTCCCTGTAGCCTAGCAGGTCCCTCGCTTTCCTCCCAGGCCACTCCATTGTGCTGCTGTGCCCCTCCAAAAGCCCACCGACTGGACAGTCATGGGCTACTGTGGTCGGGAGCCTTCCCTGGTTGCAACAGGCAATCTATCGGAGAGGGACAGTGGCCTAACAAAGTTGACTGGGAAGAAGTGAGAGACTTGTAACGGCCCATCTTACAAGGCTCATAAAACAAATGTGGCCATCAGGATCGTGGAGATTATGGATGTGGAATCCATAATATGTGTAGCCACAAAAACACCTGATCTGGATTATCAGAGAAAGGGAAGGTAAGTAGTTGGAACCCCTGTAGTCACAGGGGGTTCTTCCCCCTATTTACACCCCTGGCCATGCCTGTGCAGTAAGCCGGAGGTACTCATTCACGTGCCCTTAGGCAGGGGCGGCCATGCTTGCGCGGTTGTGCCAGAAGAGGACCGTTGCCCTGATGTAAAGGAGGGTCCTGGAGAGCAGCGGAGGAGCAAAGGACAGCATGAGAAACTTCTGGAGGCTCTCCTTAGGTAAGTATTTTCTCTTGAGATACATTTCCTCAGCTCGGGTTCTCTTTAACATCTTAGCACTCGCTACATGATTCTGATCCGATTATGAGAATGATTACAATTAAGATTTGTTCCTCCTAAAATAAACATTTATTTTCCACTGCCTGACAGTTTATAGAAGTGAAGTGAGTGACATAAATAAAATAGATTGCGAGTTTATCTTAATACTTCCTTTTCCACTTGACTTTGGCAGGAATAGGAAGGGGATCGCTTTTAATAACTTCAAAAAGCATTCTTCATCCTGCTCTGTGTGACGGGGTGATATCAGTTTTCACGTTCATGGACTAAGTCTGGCAAGGTTAATCATATAAGTGTGTCTGTCCATTCTCGTTAGCGTACGTATTAGTATGCCGCTGGTCAGTTTGGCGCAGGGTGATTCGAATGAAGCTCACCCTGCTGAAATTCCGGGGTCCTGCTTTTGCCAGCACCTGAATTACACGTACCTGGACTACGGCATTACAGCTATAAGGTTGCCCATATCATGCACTATTGACCTGCTTCGTTCTGTTTATACACGGCTGCTGATGGAAACGCCATCATCCAATCTGACCCAACTTAGAGCTGCCATTTTGCCAGCATGGGCCAACATTCCTCAGCAGTGGTATCAGCGCCTTGTTGAGTCCGTGCCAAGCAGAATATCGGCTATGATCAGAGTTAAAGGTGCACCAACTCGTTATTAGAGGGTGTCTATAATGTTTTGGCCACTCAGTGTATATTAGCCTGAACACTAACACCCAATTTAACCATTCGGCATGCCATAGCTCATCAGGGGGGACTGTATGGCTGATATTTTTGGTGAAACCCCTCCCACAGTGTGATGTCAGGACCTAGGTCCTGACAGTTTACTGTCTGGGAGCCTTCTTGCATTGTGGGAAATAACAGCTGTTTCCAACTGCTAAGCAACCAGTATCTCCCTCTGTGCATATGTATAGCCATTAAAAACAACAACTGTTTAGCCTATCAGATTGTTAGGGGGTGTGGTTATAAATAATAGCAGCTGGTGCGGTCTAGTTTTTTTTCTTGTCTGCCAGTAGTAAAGATGATTCCATGCAGGCTGATTAGGGATCGAACAAATTACATGGTGAATAGCTATAATTTTTTTGATCTCTCATATTTTTTTAACCTTTTGCAATATATTTGATTTATTTTTCCCCTTTTTGCTAAAGTTCCACTTTAAACTCTCCGCGAACATCTGGCAGGGCATGCTGGTACTTGTGGTGTTTTTGTTTGTAGCTGGCGTTCTGTAGTGAATGATAGTCTAGCTGTCAGCAATGCTTTATCCATCCTTGGAGTGGGCGATTAACCTTCCATGGGCCCTGGACAAATACCGTCTGCCCTCAGACTCTGGCACAGCTCTTCGCCTTGCTTCCTGCCCGTTAAGCATCACTACTGATCTGAGAAGTGGGTTTTTATGTGTGGAAGTTCAGCGTGATTGGAGGGCAGTGACTCTGCCAGTTCATGAAGGTGCTGGAGCCGCACACAGCAGCTACAAACTGACTTCTCCGAGTAAATTACTGGCACATACTGCAGGTGGAAAACCTGTTTAATAGACACCCGGGGGCCGCCGGCAGCTGTGCTGTTACAGGATGAATCCAGCATTTTACTGCAAAGAACATCTGAACACAGAGAAACAGAGAAGGGGGCTGAACTTTTTGCAAAGGCTCAGAACACACAGAACTGATAATTCAGTGTTTGGTGGAGGTTGGAACATAAGTGGGCCTGCGGTCCTCTCCTGGATTTTATAAATGGAAATAATATGTATACAAAGCGCTCATCATCACTTTCAGGGATTGGAATCCACCACCAGGCACCCCGTGATGGAGAGAACTCACCCGATTGTGTGACCAGTATTAGACTGGTTAGGACTTGCATTGGGCACTCTGGTATCTCCTTTAGCCCTTGCGTGTTTCCTTATGGCGTACTGGCTCAAATAGCCTCCTCCATTTAGAAAGCGATACAACATAAAAGAACGCTCATATCTAAATGGAGAGGGCCATTTGGGCTAGTGCACCATAAGGAAACTCACAAGGGCTAAAGCAGAAACTAGAGTGCCCAACGTGAGTCCTGACCAATGGCGCAGTGGTTAGAGCTCTCGCCTTGCAGCGCTGGGTCCCCGGTTTGAATCCCAGCTAAGTCATCATCTGCAATGAGTTTGTATGTTCTCCTTGTGTCTGTGTGGGTTTCCTCCGACACTCAGGTTTCCTCCCACATCCCCCAAAACAACAGATAAGTTGATTGGCTTCCCCCTAAAAAATGGCATTAGACTACAATACATACACTACATGATACATACAGAGACATATGACTATGGTAGGGACTAGATTTTGAGCTCCTTCAAGGGACAGTTAGTAGCAAGACAATATATCCCTTGGCAAATTTTGACTTAAAGTTACTTTTATTCAACCAGCAAGTAATTTTTTGAGGATAAATTACATAGGTGTATCCCAAAAGATAATAAAATAAAAGGAAAATTGAGAGCCCAATATAGTGTAGTATGTCAGAAATGGTTGAAGGTATATAAAAGTGAGTTGAGTATACTCACAAACACGGGCTACCATTCAGGCAACCACTGTGTAGGCAGGTGAGGAGATTGAACCTGTCCCCGCTCAGGAATAAGAAGTCACTCTCTGTAGATCAGAAAAAAGGGGGCAACATCCCTCCACCTGGGGTGGACTCAGTGTAGTAGTAGGAGAACAGAGGCGCCAGCAGGATAAAAGTAAATACAAGTTTTTAAAAAATTGCTTTGAGGAAGTGGTGGACTTACCTCCATAAAACAGACACTAAGGACTGTCTAGGTGTAAACAAACACATTTATTAATAGTACCCCAATTTATCCTGCTGGCGCCTCTGTTCTTCTACTGCTACCAAAAGATAATAAGACCATGTACAAGAGGCATTATTGTGGAAAAAAAACAATTTCTCAGCTTTTATTTACATTTGAGCAAAAAGTGTCCAGTCCAAAATGATTCATACCCTTCTCAATAATCAGTAGAAAAGCCTTTATTGGCTATTACAGCAATCAAATGCTTTCTATAATCGCAGACCAGCCTTTTGCATGTCTCCACAGGTATTTTGTCCATTCATCTTTAGCAATGAGCTCCAAATCTTTCAGATTGAAGAGTCTTCTTGCCATCGCCCTGATCTTTAGCTCCCTCCACAACAGATTCTCAATTAAATGGGACAGGACTCTGGCTGAGCCACTCCAAAACGTTAATGTTGTTGTTTGCTAGTGCTAGCCATTCCTTCACCACTTTTGCTGTGTGTTTTGGGTCACTCATTGTCATGCTTAAATGTCCACTGGTTTCCAAGGCCAAGTTTCTCTGCAGACTGCCTGATGTTGTCGTTGAGAATCTTCATGTATTGCTTTTTTCATCTTGCCATTTACTGTGATTAACATCCCTGGTCCATTGGCTGAAAAACACCCCCAAAGCATTAGGTTCCCACCACCATGTTTGACAGTGGGGATGGTGTTCTTTGGGTTGAAGGCTTCTCCTTTTTTACGCCAGATGAAGGATACATCATTGTGACCAAAAAATGAAAATTTTGGTTACATCTGAACATAACGCAGAAAACCAGAAGTCTTCTTCTTTGTCCAGATGAGCATTTGCAAAGGCCAAGCAAGTTTTTGTGCGGCTTATCTGGAGAAGTGGCGTCCTTCTTGGTCTGCATCCATGAAATCCAGCAGTGTGCAGTGTCCGTTGGATTGTCTGCCTTGAGACATTGCAACCAGCAGAGCCCAGATTCACCAGGATAGCCTTGGTGGTGATCCTTGGATTCTTTTTCACCTCTCTCACTATCCTCCTGGCCAGCACAGGTGTCACTCTTGGCTTCTGACTACGTCCTCTGAGATTTTCCATAGTGCGGATCAGCTTGTATTTTTTAATAATACTTTGCACTGTAGCCATTGGAACTTGAAAACATTTAAAAATGGCCTTGTAGCCCTTTCCTGACTTGTGAGCAGCCACAATGCACAGCCACAGGTCCTCACTGAGCTCCTTTGTCTTAGCTATGACTGTCCACAAACCAACTGCAGAGAGCTGCTGTTTTTCACCTGTTGAGTTGATTAAAACAGCTGTTCCCAATTAATCAGGGTCATTAGGATGCTTTAGAACAGCTTGGACTATTTGGAATAGTATAGAACTTTAGATTTTCCCACATATTATTTGGGGGACACGTACGCTGACCTATAGTCATATTTCATTCTTACAGGCCATGCTTCACTTCAGCTTGGACACAACCAATTGAACTTAAGACTACACATTAAACTTTTTGGAGGGTATACACCCTAACCCCCCCCCCCACACACACACACACACACCATGGGCCGCAGTTTCAGTGTTTGTCATAGATGCAGTTTTCCCTAGAAATGCCACTGCCAGTATATGGATATACATAGGGGCCGCTGTTTCTCTCTCCGCACCCATATGCATGGTATACGACATAGGCTTACATGGAGGTCGCTTCTCACGGCTGGACTATTACCTGGGCAATTTGCGCTGCATTTCGTTTCCAATCTGTTGGCGGGTGAAATGGCTTGCCCTGCATGTGGTTGATCGCTGGGTTTTTGGCTGCAGCGGCTCGAAGGCAGAGCGACTTCCTTCAGCTGTAGAATTAAACTGTCAGGCAATGATGAATTGGCAGCCTCGGGTTTCTTAGTACAGATATAAACTTTACTTCTCTGCAGAAACCCAGCAGCTCCGTCTGTTAGCCTCCAGGCTGACAAAACACAATTCTCCCTTTATGGGGCTGTTTGTAGAAAGGCTTAAAGATTGCTTTTTTTCTTTTTTATACTTGGGAAAACTGTCCCTTGTGATTCTCCGCTTACCAAACACTGGCCTCAAATCTGACTTGTGTTCTTCCCAGGAAGTGGCCAGAGCTCTCTTGTTGCCACATCTGAAGTCGGCAGCGACCTCGTCTTTACGCAAACACTGAGGTGTAGACTTCCATTGAAGGTGTTTTTGACCTTTTACGATTTCCAGAAGGTCTTACTGAGCCATGGAGGCCTGTATTACATAGACCATTAATCTGACTTCTGTTCTTCCAGGGGCTTCAGTGGTTTCCTGGCCTGAAGGAGCTTAATGTCCCACCACCATCGGTCAGGTCTTCCTGTAAATGCCACAGCATAGACGTTCCTCAGGAGTTATGACCTTTTCCAGGTTCCAGAAATATCTCCCCCATACAGATGGGGGATCTCTGACCTGCAATACTGCATCTTTTGTGCACAGAGCCACTCAACCTTTTCAAAGAGCTCCATTATTTATTGCCTGGTTTTATGAAGCACCATGATATTATGCAGCTCACCGTAGAGCAGAAATGAGAGTTGACATCTATGTCTGTTCTCAGAGGAAGAAAGCAGTCCACAGCTCAGATTGGCTAATAACAAGGGGAGGGGGGAGAAAAACACGGGGTGGGGCAAACCACAATTCACATCATTAAAGAGAACCTGTAGATACGGTCAGGGCTGTTTCTTGGGCAGTGAGGGCAGGGCGACCGCCCTGGGCGCAGACCAGCAAGTAGAAGAAGGGGGGTGCAGACAGAAGGACATAACTGCTAAGAAGCTGGTGACGCGCGGTGCAGCCAAATGGAAGAAAAAAGATTACCAGCGCGATTACCTTCCTTGACTCCTCCTGGGCTGCCTGCATCAGACGTCAAGTCATCATCTCGTCACCACCGGATGATGACACCTGATGTCCGGTAGCGGTACTGCAGGCTGTCAGTACGTGGCGCCCCTGGAGGAGTCGGCTTTCCGGGCTCTCTTCGCCTGTGTGATTTCCTGGTCCCTACTTCCTCCTGGATGAGTGGCTGGTCACTAGTAAATAGGCAGATCTACTTGTGACCTGTGGCTGTGTGACAAGTCCAAGTCCATGGGGGTGGGCAGAAAGGGGGCGCAATTTTTACACCCTCGCCCTGAATGCAATTAAGCCTAGAAACTGCCCTGGATACGGTACCTGGAGAGACGCATACCTAGGTTGTTGTATCATCTTAAAACTCTGGTTGAAACAATCATAGACACTTGTTTCAAGTACATTCTCCAAGTGTATACAGGTGGCACCTGATGCCTGCTGGCAGCTTGTTAGTGGCGACTGGACATGTTGGAAAACCATACTAAACTCCATTGTTATGTACCGGAGCAGGTTGTCCTGCAGTCCTGATGACCACATCACCTCCGGAGCATAGAAAACTGGATGGGACTGGTGAGCGCAAATGCCCCAGACAAGGACTCGGGAGAAGGCATAACAGCTGGGTCGACCTGAAAACAGCCAGCACGCTTGTGGTGTGCTTCAAAGGGCGAGCCAGCTGGATTGCATCAGGATATGCAGGTCGGCAGAACTCATGCTGTAAATTCTTGGAATGCTTTGATATCTCTATGCAAGTAGAAATAGACAAACTGAAAGCAGAGGTCCTCTGTTATTGTCTCACACTGCCCGGTAGTGACAAGTGGCCATAAATACAGAGTGGCCAAAATTACAGAATTGCTAATTAGTAGCAAGGAAATGTAACAAATATGAAATAAAAAAAACTGTGCTAAAATAAATTGGCCTGGAGCACTTGCAAGGCTCTAAATAAATTGTAGATGGTCCTACTCTCTCTTTAAACACAAACTGCGCCTGCCAGAATTAGCATGGAATGAACGTACCACAATATTATATATAAATTGTTAAGATCAATAAAATAAGGTAAAATAAACATAGAAACATAAAAGTCTTTTAACTGAGTGTTCGCTATCACAGAGCCTTATGTATCAGTCAGTATTTGTGTGACAGCGCTCCTCTTCAAATGCCATCATAAAACCATACCGCAAGTGAACATCTGTGGTACGACCAAACAGAAGACATCAACAATGCTTATTGTAGGGGTTGCCTGCTTCTTCAGGTTCAATATAGCCTTTTGTACTTGTGCTTTCTGCAGCTATTGAGCTATCCATGCGGACTTAAGACCCCAAAAGCCGGCTATTTCCTTACAACGTGTACTATGCAGGCAATCGTGGCAAAGATGTCAGCACAGGGTTACATGACACTTGGACATAATATTCACCCTCAAGCACGCAGCCGCCTCGACAGTCAACTAGAACTCGACGTAATCTTTCTTCCCGCCTCTTTTTACCACAGGAGAGAACGAGGCTGAGTGGCAGGTCATTAGGACCCCCAGCATGTAAACAGAGGTTGGTGATAATCACTGTATTGTAAAATGTGGATGTATAGAAAGTGGCCAACATTTGATAGTCACCATGGGGTAGAATCTCTGATATGGGATTGCAGCCCAAGAGTATCTGAATATACCTTATAATGAGGAGGATGGCAATTATTAAAACATTAAAATATAAATTGGGTATCCCACGGAGTAAAAAGATTTCCCGCTGATTGGATAATGATTAACTAATTAAAAAATTAGGCCACTGGTTGAGGGCAATTCTATAGTCTAGAAATATAAGTTATGGCATAGGTATGCGATTAGAACATGAGCAGTAAGGAGATTGAAAAACTAAAGGGTAGTTAGTGGTTTGACCACAAGATGTCAGCACATGTACCATAGAAAAACCACTGGGTCATCACGAGGCGCCAGTAAGGCTGCGCTCCAGATAATAGCTTATGACGTAGGTGTATAGTAACGCGGAGTACTAAGAAGGAAAGCGTCAATTACGGTGCCCGTACGGGGAGGAGCCCATAGTATAAGCAACGTCGGAGCCCCTGTGACGTCAGCCCCTGATGAGTCCATTGGACGAAACGCGTAGGGCGGGACCAGGAGCGCTGACGTCACTGGGCAGCAGGAGAGAGACGCACACGTTAAGGAAGCAGTAGCTGCGGGGAGCGGAGGATCGGGACGCCGGCACCGCGAGCAGGAGAAAGATACTGTTGGGCTGTGATGCCCGAGATGCCCTTTGTCTTCACACTTACGTGAGTGCGCTGAAACTGCGCAGGCCTATCTAACTAGCAAAACTATATTACGCTATGTATGTTTTTATTTATCTTTTACAAGTGTAACTGTGTATTAAAAGTGGATTGATTCGATTGTGAACAAAGGCAGTGTAGAGGCTGTGATTTGAAGTTTGCCGCTCTAAGGCTAAGCGCTAGACCCACCTGGATTGTGAGGTGGTGTCCATCTGGTGAGCTGCTGGTGTGGAGGGGTTAATGTTCATCACGAGTGGAGCACATTGACATCACTTATGCACGTTTTGGGGCCGTGTGAACTTTGTTATTTGAGACTACAGTAATGCACTATGTGCGATTTTTATTTGTGTTTTATCTGTAGATTTGAAGAGGAGCGCTGTCACATAAATACTGATAGATGTTCCTACAGCCTACAAAAGGCGAGGTGCTCAAAGCTTTCCTCGGAATTGTCTATTTCCACAAATTTTAGCCTGAGGAAGTTAGTTTCAGCTCACGAAATCTGTCGCCAGCCACTGTCTAAAAGCCACTGTGTAAATAAATGTTGTTTTTGTTGCAATTACACATATCTTCCGTTTCTATTCTATAGTTTATAAACTATTTTGTACTTTTTTAGGTGCCTATTGTCCCCCAACTGGACCCACACAAAAAAACAGACACATTGGTTGTATTCAGGTTTGCTAAAATCCTTGCAATGTATTTAGGTCTTCTGGAGGGAATAATTTTTATCCCCCACTAAAATGTAGATACCCATTAAACTCCTAATAACCGGTTTTGGTTATACCGTTCGGAATGTCCCGGACCCCATACCGCCATATACACATGAACCAAATTTCCTTTTTTCTTTTCTATTTTTTTCCTCTTTCTAAGTTGACCCACAAGACATAGTAGTCAGTAATGTTTTCAGGAAGATCAAAAAGAAAAGAAATGTGTGGTATGATATAGTTACATTTATCAGATATCAGAGATTGAAATATGGCTACATGTATATGCGATTCTACAATCTGATTTGGTTACTTTGTTAAAGAACGAGTAACACCCATGCTAACCTAGAAATAAAAAACACATATATAAGTAGATAAATACTAGTTCTACTTACATAACAGATGTATTGCACTGTCCACGTTATGTGGACAAATTCTTGTGAATTGTATAAAGGAGAAGCAGAGAATCCTATTCTAGACAGTTACCATCTTGGTTACCTTTGAATGAAGCTAATCCTGACATAATTTCCTCCTTCACTCTTTTTTCTCCTCTTGCTAATTGTGTATTCATTACCCGCCCTCCTTCCAGAGTCTTCAGACACTCCCACTGAGGTCTATACTAGGAAGTGCACTGTCTTATGTCATAAGGAGGAGGAGAAATAAAGGGAAGAGGAGGAATATATTATAGATAAAAAAGACCCCCCAGCATGCAACTGTTTTGCCAGCCTATGGCAATTGCAATTAAAGGCCAGTGCTTCTAAGGTATGCTATAACTCCAAACCATAACAGCAGAAAAAGTTTAGAATGCAGGATAAGCATCTTTATCACTTAAAGGGGAACTGAAGTAAGAGGTATACGGAGGCTGCCATATTTATTTCCTTTTAATCAATACCAGTTGCCTGGCAGCCCTGCTGGTCTATTTCTCTGCAGTAGTATCTGAATAACACCAGAAACAAGCATGCGGCTAGTCTTGTCAGATCTGACTTTAAGGTCTGAAACACCTGATCTGCTGCATGCTTGTTCAGGGGCTATGGCTAATAGTATTAGAGGCAGAGGATCATCAGGACAGCCAGGCAACTGGTATTGCTTAAAGAGAAATAAACATGGCAGCCTCCCTATACCACTCTATTCAGTTCCCCTTTAATACACTCAGACCAGTTGCTGTTGAAATTTGATTTTTATGGTGACAATCCCACTTTAAATTTGTCTGTTGAAAATCGGAAAATAAAAACAACCTGAGATAATGTAAGGAAAAAAGTGCCCCTGGGGGTACTTACCTTGGGATCCAAAAGGCTTCCTCCTCCCAATGTAAGTACCCCTGGGGGTACTTTTTTTCACTTAAAGTGTCTCCTTAAAAAACAAATTCTTCATAACTGTGTAGCCAAGAACCAACTGGATATTTTCACAATTATTGAGCAGACGCCGCTGAACCCGTTGTGGTATGTCTCTGTGTGTACAGTATGTGGACTGGGGATATATTTTTTACTTTTAGCAAACAGTCTTGGTAAAACGCCACTTTTGCAAGAGCCAAACACAGCCTGCCTCATCCTCCTCAATGTGGTGCTGCTTAGTGTAGCGTAGCGATAACATCTACAAAATACAATACTTGCTTAATAGATTTTTTGGCCGTTTCTATTCCTAGTGATCTATTTTTCCCTAGCATTTTGCAATCAGACAGCCAAATCAAATTAAAATACCTTTGAAGCCTGGGGGCGGAGCCTGCAATGGAAGGGTGAGGACGCGCTTTCTCTCAGCTCCCGGCCATGAGCGTCTTCTATAGCTCAAACTGACCTTGAATCCCTTCCCTGCTGACCTGAAGTGGCATGAAAAGAACCAAGAAGGGTGACTCGGCCCAGCAGTGCCCTAATACCCCCTCACAAAGACCTCTAACTAGGTACTTCCAGGCACGAGGTGAGAACCAGGCTACTCACAAAATGGCGGAACAGGCCCCCTCGCCGCCGGCAATCTCAGGCTCTCTGAAGTCGGGCCCATCCGCCCTTACAAGTCTGGAGGATATATGGAGATTCCTGAAGGGGCTCCCCACCAAGCAAGATATGGAGGAACAGACCGAAAGAATAGTCGCCTCCACGAGATCCGAAATAGCCGCCATCCATGCAGATATCAATGGCCTGGCTGATCGGGTCACATCAGTGGAGGGAGACTTGGCATCATTGAAAGCGGAGGTGGCTAAGCTACGCGAAGACTCTGAGAGACAATCTACAGTCTCCCGTTCCATGCGCACCCAGATGGAGGACATGCAGAATAGAGGACGCAGAAACAATATACGGGTGAGGGGAGTTCCGGAGCATGTCTCCACGGATAATATTATACCCACGCTACGCACCCTCTTTAATGGACTTCTGAATAGACCAGCGGACCAAAAGCTAAAATTTGATAGAGCGCATAGGGCCCTCCGGGCTGCACCGGGAAGGGAGGAGCAGCCACGCGACATCATCTGCAGGCTGCACAATTATCAAGAGAAGGAGCAGATCATGATAGCAGCAAGGAAGAAAGGCAATCTGGATTGGGAAGGAGCAGCGGTGTCTCTCTTTCAAGACCTGGCACCCTCCACGCTGGCTCAGCGGCGGGCGCTAAAGCCTCTTTTGCAGTCTTTCTCCCCTGAAGAAGTCACATATAAGTGGGGATTCCCCTTTCAGCTGATGGTGAAGAAGGGAACTCAGTCTTTCTCTCTCCGCCACCCAAAGGATCTTCCGGAATTCTTCCGAGTAATGGACATCCCCACAGTGGCGGTTCCTGAATGGAATCCTGACACAATGGATTTTGCAGGGCCGCAGAAGCCACGCAAGCAACGATAAGAAGTGGGTCGAAATGTAAGTTTTGTTTCCCCTCCTCCCTGCTGCCCGCTTGATTACATACTGCCCCGTGTCCTGTGACTCCCAGTGCTCACATAATTGCAAAATGCGGCATCATCTTATGGTACCCACCACACGCAGCTGAACTCTTTCGGCGGGTCCCTTTGCCCCCCTTTTGCCCCCATGCGCACTTTGATGGACTCTTCCCCCCCACTTGCCCGAAGAAACCATGACAGAGACCTTAAAGCTGAAAAACTGCCTGAATTTACAAGAAACAATGTGTAGTGTTCTGGGCTCAGGTGGCTCTCACTCATACACGGTATGGGAGCCTGACGCCTCCGAAGATTTAATGCATGGGTGAAATGGTTGAGCGGCTCTGGTGGGGCGTCACTGGGCCCTAGCATGGGGGGTGGAGGGGAGGGGGCTTAATTGCCCGCTCCCCTCGGCTCCCCCGTTACTATGCAAGGATGGGCACCGGCGCCTCACCTCCCGCGGCATGGGGTAATGCACTCCTCAGGTAAACGATATATATATATATATGTATGCAATGGTCGTGGGGGTCGGTGGGGGGCCTCGTGTCTCTCCCGATAGATGGGGATGGCGGGATACTCTATATATTTGCTCAATGTTATGTGACTTAATGGGCTAACAGGATAAACATGCTTGTATACGGGTGGGGGAGGCTCTGGCGTGGCGTGCATCGGGTGACGCGCGGGGCGCTGTGGCGGTTCCCTGGGGGGAGCCTGGGTGCCCCTGTGTTCTCAAGGTGGCGGCAATTATGACTGCCTTCTACCACAAGCCTCTTTTAACCAAGGTACGGTGGCGCCTCGGCTCTACTCCTTCCGCCTTCCGGCGAATAGCACTACAGCAGTGTTTCTCCCTGTGCGTCACGTCACGGCGATCTCCTGGGTGGACTCCTGGGGGCGAGGGGACTTGATGTGGGTCTGGGAGATGCAGGTAGCATCTTGGGCGGGGGCCTATCCCCTATGGGACAAGCATGATGGGCCTCCCGGAGAGTGGGGTGGGCCCTCATAATGTTCCACTGTAAACTAATTTGTTACACCCTGGGGGGCCTGGGAGGGCCGGCAGGGGAGGGGAAATGTTATATTATGCTCTTCCTGCCGTTTGAGGGATAAGATACCTAGTTAACTATTAATATGCCTGAGGTTTATAATTTTTTTTGTTGGGGGGGGGGGGGGGGGGTTATAGGATTTAAAAGGGACAAAAGGTTAATGTATTAAGATGTTATTAGCGATGCGTACATGGTCGGGGCGGGGTCCCGTGACTGAGGTCCTTTCATTGAGTTCCCCTACCCCAGTGGGATTTGCCAGACATAAAATGGTGCCCATGAGGCCCCGAGGCAACGTTATCCAATGTCAGGAGACTGCTTCCTGGCGAGCACGATGGGTGAGCAACAATATTTATTCAACTCATTTGCTCCTATTGTGCTCTATACGCACTTTTCTGCGTACTTCATTTCTCTATATTTCCTCTCTGCTTTGTCTCTCTCTCTCTTCTCTACAGAATTGCTGTTCTAAACGTGGGTTGTTGGGGGGTACGGGTCCCGGGGAGCGTCTACTAGTGACCAACATTCCAGCGGTCACTTAAATTGCTGTCCTTAAATGTCAGGGGTTTGAATGTCCCAGAAAAAAGATCGGCCGTTCTCAATTTATGTCGTAAAGAGCATGCTAATATTGTGTGTCTACAGGAGACCCACTTCAAACAGCCCAAAATACCTAAACTTTATAATAAATATTACAAAACACTATACAGTAGCCCCGTCCAAGAGGCCAAGGTGAAGGGTACGGCGATACTCCTCTCTAAAGACACTCCCTTTACTTTAATTGACGAATATGGGGACCCGCAAGGTCGATTCAACCTAATTAAAGGCACTCTACACAACCAAAAAATTACTATAGGCTCCTATTATGCACCAAACACGAATCAGGTTTCCTTCCTTCAATCCTTCCTATCCCGCTTGCACTCGTTTGCGGAAGGAAGTGTCCTCCTGGGCGGAGATTTAAATCTCACCTTGAATCCATTAGTTGACTCCTCTTCGGGGAGATGCCCTGTATCTCAGAAATTATTACGAAAGTGCCACTCTCTTCTGCACTCCATGCAATTGGTAGATGTTTGGCGAATGCACAACCCCTCGGCAAAAGATTATACGTTTTTCTCCCATCCGCATAATACTTACTCGAGGATTGACTACATATTCCTTTCGCACAACCTTCTCTCGGTGTCGGCCTCTCCCGGGATAGGCAGCGTGACCCTTTCGGACCATGCGCCTGTCACGGTGGAGATCTCACTGGGAGGGTGCAGACGCGGCCCCGCCTCTTGGAGACTGAATAGCTCCCTGATAGAGGACAAACAAATATCTGAAAAAATCAAGGCTGAGATGGAGGAATTCTTCCATTTCAATGATCAGGAGGACACTTCCCCATTAATCCTGTGGGAAACGCACAAATGTTTCATCAGGGGCCTATTGATCAGGGAGGGAGCCAGGAGAAAGAGGGAACGTGACAAAGAAGTCGAACATATTCTCTCCTCTATAGCGGAGCTAGAAACAAAACACAAAAGGAGCAATTCTCCAACAGTTTTGTTAGAATTGTCAGGTAAGAGAGAAACTCTTCGGAAATTACTATTCCACAAAGTTAAATATGCAGCATCCAGGTGCCGCCGTTCTTTCTATGAATTCGGCAACAAATGTGGCTCAATGCTAGCTAAAGCCCTGAAAGACCAGCAAGTTTCTAATTACATATCTGGAATCAAGGATAAACATTCACAGCTGGTGCACAAATATGATGATATCTCACGAACTTTTAGGAATTATTATGCCTCCTTGTATAACCTTCCCCCCTCTGCTGGTGCTCCCTCCCCTGAATCTAAACGTACAAAAATATTTGAATACTTGACAAAGTCAGGCATGCCCACACTCCCTATAGAGGATATTGAAACCTTAGAAGAACCCTTTACGGAAGACGAATTATTAATAGCATTGGCTCAACTACCCACAGGGAAGGCCCCGGGACCTGACGGATACATTTCCGAATATTATAAGAAGTTTAAAAGTGTTTTAACCCCATACATGCTACAGGCTTTCAATGCTATTTCCGAAAGGCAGGGAGAAAATTTGGATTTCCCGACCACAATGCTTGCAGCGCATATCTCAGTATTGCCCAAGGAGGGGAAAGACCCCTCGATGTGCCAGAGCTACCGTCCTATTTCGCTGCTCAATGTAGACTTAAAGATCTATGCCAAGATGCTTGCGAATAGGCTATCCCCTACTCTTTGTGGCTTGATTCACCCGGACCAAGTAGGCTTTGTCCCAGGCCGGGAGGCACGGGATAACACCATCCGCACCCTGAACCTAGTCCATTGGGCAAGGTCCCAGTCCACCCCTATCCTTCTTCTCTCCACTGACGCTGAAAAAGCTTTCGATAGGGTGGACTGGGACTTCATAGAGGGTACTCTGCAGCATATTGGTCTGTCCACCAAAATGTGCAGACGCATAATGTCCCTATACTCCTCACCTAACGCTAAAGTAAAAGCAAATGGAGTGCTATCTGATAGCTTTGACATACGTAATGGAACGAGGCAGGGCTGTCCTCTCTCCCCGCTGATTTTTGCACTCTCTCTCGAACCCTTCTTATGTACAGTCAGAGCTAACCCAGACATCCAAGGAGTATCTCTTAAGAAATCCTCCCATAAAGTCGCAGCTTACGCGGATGACATGCTTTTTTTTCTCACAAATCCACATATCTCCCTACCAAATTTGGTACGGGAATTCCAGGACTATGGACTACTCTCTAATCTCTCGATTAATTATGACAAAAGTGAAGCAATAGGGGTCTTGCTTCCGGGCACATTAAAAGATACTCTGCGGACCAACTTCCCTTTTAAATGGCCACCTACAGCTCTTAAATACCTGGGCACACACATTACTCCTCATCCAAAAGACCTAATGGCCACCAACTTTACCCCCGCACTAAACCGAATTAAATCAGACCTACAAAAATGGGATAAACCCCATTTCTCTTGGTTCGGAAGGACGTGCATAATCAAAATGACAATCATGCCTCGTTTATTGTACCTCTTTCAGACTCTCCCTATATACATCCCGGCTGTATTCTTCAAACAATTAACACAGGAATTCTCTAA
The DNA here is from genome assembly GCF_040937935.1 of Hyperolius riggenbachi. Taxonomy (NCBI): domain Eukaryota; kingdom Metazoa; phylum Chordata; class Amphibia; order Anura; family Hyperoliidae; genus Hyperolius; species Hyperolius riggenbachi. The sequence continues at coordinate 53,322,555 of NC_090654.1, read as the reverse complement.
ATTCATCTGGAGAGGTCGAAAATCTAGACTGAGATATGCGCTGCAAACAGCTCCTAAAGAAATGGGGGGTATGGCGGTCCCAAACCCTGCATTATACTATGCCTCAGCAGTTTTAATTAGAATCATTGACTGGAATAGACACGCCACCCAGAAGAGGTGGGTGGAGGTGGAGGAAGAACTAGCAGGAGATAGTCTCAGCCTAATCCCCTGGCAAACTCAATCGAGGCGTACGCTAGACCCTGCCGCTGCGTTAGTTACCCATACCCTCAAGGTCTTAGCTAAATATAGATCTGGCAGACTAATTTCCCCATGGCCTTCGCCACTTCTACCTATTCTTAATAATCCAGCATTCCCTCTAGGTCTGCCCCCCCGGAGTTACCCTCCTTGGCGCAATGCCCAGCCGCTCTGCGCATATCATCTCATTCATGAGGGGGAATGGAATTCTTTACCCAATTTAAGGAACGTGTTGAACTCCCAGGCATTGGACCACTGGAGCTGGACTCAGTTTAAACATTTTCTATTGCAACAGGGTACCAGGGCTGAACTAGGAAGACCCCTCACTCTATTTGAGCAAACCTGCAGGGGATCGGGACCAATCAGAGGAACTATCTCTCTCGTGTACTCTCTGCTTAATGATACAGATGAGCCGTCCGCAGATTTGAAGTTGAAGTGGGAAGCTGACCTTAACATCTCCTTCTCAACAAAACAATGGGGGAAGATTTTACTGTTTGCCCACAAATCATCCATATCATCGAGCAGTCAGGAAGCGGGTTATAAAATCTTTACGCGCTGGTATCTCACTCCATCGAGACTCCATGCGATGTATCCCTCCATCTCTCCTAGTTGCTGGAGATGTGGACAAGATCCAGGTACCCTGTTGCACATTTTCTGGTCCTGCCCCTGTCTCGCCAACTTCTGGCTTGATATACGCACACAGATACATGCGCTGACAGATTTCCTACCACCAGATTCTCCGGAATTTTTCCTTCTCCATCATAATACATGGTCCATCAAAAAGTATAAAAAGTCTCTTACTAGACACCTAGTAAACGCTGCCAAAGCGTTGATCGCTAGACGATGGAAGTCACAAGAACCTCCGGTTTTGAGAGATTGGCTAAAGGAGGTGGATAGAATCTGCCAGCTGGAAGACTTGACAGCCACTATATATGACAGGTCAGAACAATTCTGGAAAACATGGTTCTGGTGGTTTGAATTCAAAGAGTCTCCTCAATTCACCACCCTCATGTCCGGATAACTTATCCATTCACGGCCCCCTGACACTGCTCTCAGGAATTATGGACGCCGCCGGGAATAATACCTGTGCTCACCTCCAACCCACCGAAATCTTATCTCCTCTTCTCTTCCTTTCTTTCTTTTTCCTGTCTCTCTCCTTTCTTTTTTCTTTCTGCACCAAGGCTAATATATAGCAGTAAATGATAAGTCTTAGCGCTCCCAAAAGGAAATTAAGGGATCCGTTAACTTCTAATATAGCAGGTACCTGGCTGTATGATCCCTACGGGGCACCAGGATACCAAAACTTTAAGGGTTTCCTCTTGCAGTGGATGGTCTCTAAATGCAAGTATATTATGGGGGGTGCTGTCAGGTGGTATACGATATCACCTTGATAAAGTTTATTGTGAAGCTTACACGTCTGTTCAGTTTGAAATAAGATAAGCAAGTCTTTGCTATTTTGTACTCTGTCCTTTATATGTTGAAAATAAAGAATCTTTAAAAAAAAAAAAATACCTTTGAAGCCTATTAAAAAGTGGCAGTCCGTTCAAAGGAACATTCGGGGATACAAGAAAATGCGATTTTAAAATAAAAAAATGAAAATGTAGACAAATTTAACTGCTTCTTCAGTTTTCAAAGTTCCTCTATCTACTCTATCAGTTATCGTGTGTCTTATAAAAGTTCATCTCTGTACACAGAGCCAAATATACCAGCTTATAGCTGAACCACTTTATCCACCACTACATTATATCTACATCCTCTGGGACTTCATTTTAAGCCACGAGGACGTAGATATACATCCTGTAGCTAAAGCACAGCTGTGCACGATTGGGTATTGCTCCTGTGCACACCTCTAGCACTATCTGCTGCAGCACTAATTGCTGAATTGGAATATATGTTCCCTGAGCCAATAAAATTGATTTTTACCATTACACATGCTTTTATTTTCTCAGTTCATGGTGAAAAATATACACTGTAGCATTATTTCTGAATCAAATATCCTCACCATAAATTGTGACAGGAACATAATCTAAGTTTTGTGATAAACAGTAGAAATAGCCAAACAAAATTAGTGTTTTTTATCTACAGTAGCGCTTTTTATTTTTAAACTGCATTTGGTAAAACTGAGAAATGTGTTTTTTTTTTCAATTTTTTCCCCTCTTTTTCCCATTAAAATGCACGGAAAATAACATTGTTCGAGGGACGAAATGCCATACAATGAAAGCCTAGTTTGTCTTGTAACAATGATACATTTTTAATTTAGGTGTCATAAGTAGGGATAAAGTTATTGCTGATTAACCACTTCAGCCTACAGCTTCGAAAATCTTATGCATCCGAGCAATGTTCACCTCCCATTCATTCGCTAATAACTTTATCGCTACTTATCAAAATTAATTGATCTCTATCTCGTTTTTTCCGCCACTAATTAGGCTTTCTTTAGGTAGTACATTTTGCTAAGAGCCACTTTACTGTAAATACATTTTAACAGGAAGATTAAGATAGAAATGGAAAAAAATCATTATTTCTCAGTTTTTGGCCATTATAGTTTAAAATTAATACATGCTACAGTAATTAAAACCCATGCATTTTATGTGCCCATTTGTCCCGCTTATTACACCATTTAAATTACATCCCTATCACAATTTATGGCGCCGATATTTTATTTAGAAATAAAGGTGCATTTTTTCAATTTGCGTCCATCACTATTTACAAGCTTATAATTAAAAAAAATTTAATAAGATACTCTCTTGACATGTATATTTAAAAAGTTCAGACCCTTAGGTAACTATTTATGTAGTTTTTTTTTTTAATTGTAATTTTTTTTTATTTTTTTTTTAATAGAAAAATGTATTTGGGTAATTTTAGTTTGGGAGGTAAATAGCCAATTTTAGATGTAATATAATGTTTTTTTTTATTCAATACAGGTATGTGGGTGCAGTTTACTATTTGGCCACAAGATGGCCACATTCAAAAAATTCCTAGATGCGAACGATGTCGCATCTAGGAACTAAAATGAAGAGAAGAAGTTTCCTGGGGGCAGAAATACCACGCTCTCTGATGAGAAAGCGTCGGTATTTCTGCCGGGGACTTAGATCGGTGAATGGGAATTATATTCCCATTCACTGATCGGGGGGGGGCAGCGGGAGGCAGCGGGAGCGCGTGCGGGCGCGCGCCCGATCGCGCGCACCACACGGCTGCAGCACCACTGCCTATCTGGACGGATATATGCGTCCAGATATGGCGAAGTGGTTAAATAGGGACATAGCTAAGATGCTGCTCAAAACTACTCTGGTTCATAAGGGGTAAACAAGGTCTGGATGCAAAGTGGTTAAAGCAACAGGGGCAGCCATACTATCCCAGGGGGGAAACGCACATATATAAGTAGATAAATATTTGTTCTACTTACATAACATATGTATTGTGCTGTCCACATTTTTATTTCAGAGAATTTTATGTAGTAAATAGTGAAAAAACTGTTCCAGGCATTTTCATCTTTACTGTCTCTGACTGAAGCCAATCCTGATGTAATTTCCTCCCTTACTCTTTTTTTCTCCTAGAAACTGCTCTGTCATATCTAGTTTGCTTTGTAAACACATGTGAGCACAGCATAGATCATATTTCAGCAGTTTCTGCAGAGGGGTGAGGTGTATTTCCTTTCTCAGTCTCATGTCCCACTGAACTGCCCTCAGCCAATCAGTAAGGAGCAGGAATGTGGGAGGGGAGATAACAAGCTTCCTTCTTCCTGGCAATGTACCAAATAGAGCCAGGGTGACTGAGATAAGATTTATTACAGCAGAAACATTTATGATTCGATTGGAATGCAGGGTCAGGATGTAGACTACATAATAAACACACACTTTAAAGTAAACCTGTAAGGAGGAAATATTTTTTAATTAGATACTTACCTCAGTAACCTCTGCATCCAAAGGCTTCCTGGACCCTCCTAATGCCCACAGCTGCTGCTTGGGGCCCTTTTTTTCTTTGCGGCCATGCTCGCTAATAAGGCCATTTGCATGCAAGGTGTATGCAGCTTGGAGCCAACCACAGGCACTTACTGTGGATTTTGACTGGCCTACTCCCAAGCTGCATAGATTTTGCATGAAAATTGTATGCAAACAGGAATTATTTGACCAACCTTTACTGACCATTGGTATTCTATTGGTATTGGCAGGGAGCTAAACTAGGGCCGGTGCTCCAGCAAAATAGCCTACACAGTCAAAGTAACCTACATTCCCATCATTTCCTGTCTGTCGAATTGTCCTACATCATAGAACCGACATACATGACACTGACTTACCTGTCTCCTACTCTCACATTAACCTTTCCTTGTGTAACACTAACCACCCTCTTAGTGCCTAACACTAACCCTCCACTCCTAATGACTAACACTAGCCTACCACTTCTAGGGCCTGAGTCACAAAGCGGTGATAACTCAGTTATCACACCTAAAAGACTTTAGGCGTGATAACCTTTGCACTGCTGAGTTAGCACCGTTTTGTGCTCTTTATCGCGCAACTCCGCGCGCAGCGCCCATAGGGTTTAATGCTTTGCGCGCGGGAATTTCGCGCGAGTTTCATTTTATCACGCCTAAACTGAGTTTAGGCGTGATAAAGGGCTTTTCACAGGCGTGCAAACACTTTGCACCGCTTTGTGAATCAGGCCCCTAGTGTCTAACACTCCCCCCATTACTGCCTAACACTAACCCCCTTCCTAACACCTAACACTAACCTTCCATAATGCCCAACACTACCCCCCCCCCTAATGCCTAACACTAGCCTTCTTCCTAGTGCCTAACACTAATTCCCCTCCTAATGCCTAACACTAACTTCCCTCCTAATGCCTAACACTAACCCTCCTCCTAATGCCTAACACTAACCTCCTCCTAATGCCTAACACTAACTTCCCTCCTAATGCCTAATACTAACTTCCCTCCTAATGCCTAACACTAACTTCCCTCCTAATGCCTAACACTAACTCCCCTCCTAATGCCTAACACTAACCTACCACTTCTAGTGCCTAACACTAACCCCTAATCCTACAACCTAACACTACCCCCCCCCACTCCTAATGCATATCACTAACCCTCCTAGTGCATATCACTAAACTACCACTTCTAGTGCCTAACACTAACCTCCCCCTCCTAATGCCTAACACTAACCCTCCTAGTGCATATCACTAACCTACCACTTCTAGTGCCTAACACTAACCTCCCCCTCCTAATGCCTAACACTAACCCTCCTAGTGCATATCACTAACCTACCACTTCTAGTGCCTAACACTAACCTCCCCCTCCTAATGCCTAACACTAACCCTCCTAGTGCATATCACTAACCTACCACTTCTAGTGCCTAACACTAACCTCCCCCTCCTAATGCCTAACACTAACCCTCCTAGTGCATATCACTAACCTACCACTTCTAGTGCCTAACACTAACCTCCCCCTCCTAATGCCTAACACTAACCCTCCTAGTGCATATCACTAACCTACCACTTCTAGTGCCTAACACTAACCCCTAATCCTACAACCTAACACTACCCCCCCCCCCCCCTCTCCTAATGCATATCACTAACCCTCCTAGTGCATATCACTCAACTACCACTTCTAGTGCCTAACACTAACCTCCCCTCCTAATGCCTTACACTAACCTAACCTCGTTTACCTGTGGCCATAGGCGGGTTCATCATGTAAGCTAGTACGCTGAGGCACCTGCTGGTCACCTGAAACGACTAACGGCTTTTTCAGGTGATAATTATTGAGCTCGTGTATGTAGCTTTATTACGTGACTTATTTTCTTGCAGTGAAGTTGAGAATTGATGGGCCGGAGATTGCGTAAGCCACAATAACAATTACTTTCTAGTAAACTTTACAAGGCAGACTTGAGAATGACACGTTGCTGCGGTTGTATAACAGCGGAGGCAACAGAACAGTCTCATAAATCCCTCTGATTAAATCTCTACAAATTCTGCCGTCGCACCGCTCCCGCTCTCTGCCACCGCTAAAAATACTGGCAAGAGACGTGACATCAGCAAGGCCTCGGGGGGATTATAGATGTGACACGGAGGTTGGAACGGTTGCTCATGATGAGCTAAGGTTACATTTCAGCGGTGTATTTCATCCCTCAGCATGGTCGGGTTTAAAGGAGGATTCCGCTCACCTATTTTTTTCTTTAAAGAGAGCCCGAGGTGGGCTCATGAAATTTAAAAAAAAACCTATGCTACCTGGTCCAGGGGGCTGACCGGATCAGGTACTTGCCAAAACCACTGCTCTCCTCCGCTCCTGTGGGCCACTTTCACCTTCATGACCTCTGGGTTACGACGCTGGAAGGAGAGATTGTGTCTCTCATTCACAGTGTGCAGGGAGGCGGGGGAGCAGCAGGGGGTGTGGCCAGGGAGAGCTGCCCTCTGGAAAGCTTGCAGGAACGGGGGGGGGGAGGGCATAGCGTGGCAGTGGAGGATGCAGAGAGGAGGCGGTAGGGAGGGTTTCTTCCAGTCTTCAGTCTTCTTCTGCCTTCAACTGCGTCCCACGTTGCATCATGTGACCACATTCTGAGTTGAAGGAGGAAGCATAGTCATGTGACGCAACGTGGGACGCAATTGAAGGCGGAAGAAGACGGAAGCCTGAAAGAAACCCTCCCTACTGCCCGGCTACAATTGAAGGCGGAAGAAGACGGAAGCCTGGGTAAATTTTAACCCTCCCTCACCCACCCGCCCACTCAGGTACACTTTAGGCGCGGTTCGTGTCACTACATCCCCCCCAGACCTCCACCCCCAGTGGATTTTGCCCCTTAGACTGGTCCATTCTCTTATTGCCCCAATGCATGGTTTCATCTTCCCTGCCAGTTTGCTTGGTGCATCAGCAAACTTGCAGTCCATTGAGCAGAACGTACAAAGTGGTTCCGTTCGAACAGACGGATGTGAACGGTTCCATAGGTTAACAATGGATCTGTTCTGTTTGAACAATATCCGTTCCGCGAACATTTAACGTAAGTGTGAAACGGCCCATATAGGGATTCGGGTGCTTGCTGCAGTAAAATGCAACAGTTGCATGGAAATAGGCCCGTACCGTCCATGTGAGCCTGCCCTTAATCTGGAGATATATCTGTCGTGGCGGCATGATGGGAGTTGTAGTTTTTCAGCAGGTGTTTATGTGTGTGTTTAAAAATGGCGCAGGCAAATTTTGGCGCGGGATAAAGCTGAAAGACACCTCGCCCTGCTGTGGCCAAACTCCTGCCCATGCCAAGTACTGTTCTCACTAGGGGAACATGTAATTCAGGCTCAGGCTATTGCCTTCAGCCAAATTACCTCATCTTTTTGCTAATTTGAGCTCCGGCTATTGCTGTCGCCTAAATTAGTCACCAAGCGCTGCTATATCCCTAAATTGCATTACGGCCTTTGGCGGTGCCCAAATCGTCAGCGCGGCGCCAAAATTAGCTGTTTCGGTTCCCTCTCCCTGCTGTGTAGCCCTTCAGACACAGACTGTTGTTAATGGTATAGGTTTGGAGACTGGCCGGACGCATTTGGAGGGCAGACAATGGGACAAGCAGTAATGAGGCCACTCTCTGCAGGGGGCGCTACTCTCTGCCATTGCTAACAGATGTGGCATTTGTATGGAGAGTGGGGTGAGAGTTTGGGGACTTGACCCGCTGTCTGCTTGTTGCAATGAAGCCACTTAGGGGGGCCATCGGTGGTGGTAAGGGCGGATGTGAGACTGGCACACAGGAGTGACTGCCCTCCTACAATCTCCTACAATGTTGTTAAAGTGGACCTGAACTCTTGCACAGGACAGAAGGAAAACCTAGAGAAATGCACCCTGTATGTATTTAGAGACTTTAGCCTGTCTAATCCCCCCCCTCATCTGTGACTAATAACAAGTGTAATTTGATCTCTCCCCTATGTCAGTTGACTAGCTCGGCAAATAAGCTCATTTGAAATCGCAGGATGTTAACAATATGTCTGCTTCCATAAAAGCAGGGAGTAGACACCCTGCAGATTTATTGCAGGATTTGTATCAGCTGTAACAAAGAAATGTGTTTCTTTAAAGGTTATCATGGTGTTGCTTATCTTTTACAGCAGAGAGGAAGTTCTGAGTTCAGGTCGGCTTAAAGGGACACTGTAGGGGAGTCGGGGGAAAATGAGTTGAAGTTACCCGGGGCTTCTAATGGTCCCCCACAGACATCCTGTACCCACGCAGCCACTCCCCAATGCTCCGGCCCCGCCTCTGGTTCACTTCTGGAATTTCAGACTTTAAAGTCTGAAAACCACTGCGCCTGCGTTGCGTGTCCTCACTTCCGCTGATGGCACCAGGAGCTTACTGCGCAGGCCTAGTATGGTCTGTGCCTGCGCCGTGAGCTCCTGGTGACATCAGTGGGAGCTAGAACACGGCAATGCAGGCGCAGTGGTTTTCAGACTTTAAAGTCTGAAATTCCAGAAGTGAACCAGAGGCGGGGCCGGAGCATCGGTGAGTGGCTGCGTGGGCACAGGATGTCTGCGGGGGACCATTAGAAGCCCCGGGTAACTTCAACTCATATTCCCCCGACCCCCTACAGTATCCCTTTAAATAATCTTGGCACCAACTTTAATGCAGTGCAAGGTTATATAACCAGGCAATGTGTCTTCTGGCTACAAAGAACACACCCCAGCGCACATCAGACCATTGCTGCAGAGGCACAACAACCGACATATTATCATATTGTGTTATTCTGTAGCTGAATCCGCAGCTTGTTCATAATCATCTTTTGTGCCGTTCCTAAATGTTATATTAAAGCGAGCAAACCTGGGCAAAAGCAGGTGATGATTCATCGATCAGGCACAACCCCCTGTCTAATATTGTGCGGAACCCCTAATGAGTCACCAAACAGCTGTGAGCCATGGAGGCAGGGACTGCACACGGCGTACATAATAAAAGGGTGCCTGGAAATGTGGGCGCCCAGGAAAGCCGATAGTAGAATATCGGTATATTAATTGATACTCTGCTATTAAAGTGTAAAGAAGTATTGTAAAATATTGGTTTTAACCAGTTCCTGCCCCATGACGTAAAAATAAGTCTACAAAATCCTAGATAATGCCCCCTGCACACTGCATGCGAATCCGATTCCGATTGTTAATCGTTTTTTACATGCAATTTCAATTTCCGATTTTTAATCGTTACTGCATGCTGCGGTTTTTTTCTGTGTTTTTCTGTTGATAGCATTCAGGAAAAATCGGAATCGCAAATCGGATTTGCAGTGTGCAGGGAGCCTAACACAGTTTATTTATCTCTGAGCTGATAAAAACTCTAAAGAGTTGAAAAGGAATGACAGTAAACTCCTCTGCTCCCCCCAGGGAATTCAATGGCAGGGCTAATGAGTAAACAAGTGTGAAATAAACATTCCAAGAGAAAACAGATGTAATAATTTAGTAGGGTATACAATGTGTAACTAATTACATGATGAACACAAATGAACTGTTAAAATAAGCAGGAGAGATAGACAAATAAAATGTGTGGGTTCAAAGTGTTCCCGAAATTGGATACTTACCTAAAAAGAGGCAAGCCTTAGGATCCTATTGAGGCTTTACTCGGTATTCTTATGTCCCCCGTCGCTGAGCGCGGACACCCCCCCCCCCCCCCTCGAAAATTAGCGATTGTTGCTAATACGTTTTCACTTTTCACATTAGGGCCGCGCTGCTTCTCTCCCTGTTGCCCGCGCATGCGCAGTAAGCCAGAGCCATGCTCATATGTCCACTGCGTGGCCACTCTGCAAGACAGGAAGGAGCGCGACCCCAATCTGGAGGGGAGCTGCACTCAGAGGCGGGGGACATATGAGTAACGTGGGAAGCCTCAATAGGATCCTGAGGCTTCCCTCTCTTAACCAGTTTGCATTCAGTTGTTTTTCACTTTATGCATCCGAGCTATGTTCACCTCCCATTCATTAACCTATAACTTTATCACTACTTATCACAATGAACTGATCTATATCTTGTTTTTTCCGCCACCAATTAGGCTTTCTTTGGGGGGGGGGGGGGGGTACATTTTACTAAGAGCCACTTTCCTGTAAATGCATTTTAAAAGGAAGAATAAGAAAAAAACGGAAAAAAATCATTATTTTTCACTTTTCGGCAATTATAGTTTTAAAGTAATACATGCCTCCATAATTAAAACTCACGTATTGTATATGCCCATTTGTCCCGGTTATTACACCGTTTAAATTATGTTCCTATCATAATGTATGGCGACAATATTTTATTTGGAAATAAAAGTGCATTTTTTCCGTTTTGCATTCATCACTATTTACAAGCTTATAATAAAAAAAAAAAAATGAAATATTTCATCTTTACATAGATATTTAAAAAGTTTAGACCCTTAGGTAAATATTTGTGTTTTTTTTTTTTATTGTAATTTTTTTTTTTTTAATTAAACATTTTATGTGGGTATTTTTGGGAGGGTGGGATTGAAATTGTATTTTTTTTTTGTAAATATGTGTATTTTTATTTTTATTTAACATTTAGCCTCAGTTTACTTTTTGGCCACAAGATGGCAGCCATGAGTTTGTTTACAGTGACGTCACTCGAAGCGTAACACGTACACTTAGAGCGATGTAGGGGAACATAGGAAGCAGAAAAAGCGTAGCTTCCGAGAGAAGCTGTCGCTTTTTCTGCGGGGGAGAGGAATCAGTGATCGGGCACCGTTGCCCGATTCACTGATTCGCTGGCCAACAAACTGCGGGCCGGAAGCGCACATGCACGCGCGTGATCGGCTGCGGGAACGCGCAGGAGCGCACATGGCTTCCTGGACGTGAGTTTCACGTCCAGGAATGTCAAATAGTTAAGGTATCTGATTTTGATTCCAAGTTTAGGCTTGGGATCGCTTTATTGTACAATAGAACTATTTACATTAAAGCTATAATGTATGAAAGTGGATAAATTGTGTATTTTTTCACTTTTTTCCTAATTTTCCTTTTAAAATGCATAGAAAAAAGGTAGTCACTAAATACAAATATCAGCCACAAAACGTCTAATTTATACCGATATTTTACTATAACTAAACCTAACCCTTCTCTCACACAGAACCCTCCCCCCGACGCCTAACCCAAAATGTCAACCCCCCCCCTCTCCCGCATGGACACCCTTCCTGAACGCCCAACCCTAACCCTCCAGCCCCCACAAACACTCTACTTGATGCCTAACCTTAGCCACCCCTAACGCCTAACCTGTATAGGAAAGGTAGGGGGATTACTAGACACCAGGGAACTGTAAAGCGGAGGGAGGGGAAAGCACTAGACACCAGAGAACTGTATAGGGGAGGGAGGAGAAAGCACTAGACACCAGGGAACTGTATAGGGGAGGAAGGGGGGCACTAGACACCAGGGAACTGTATAGAGGATGGAGTGAGGACCACCAGACACCAGGGAACTGTATAGAGGATGGAGTGAGGACCACTAGACACCAAGGAACTGCATAGGGGAGGGAGAGGGGCATTAGACACCAGGGAACTTTATAAGGGAGTAACTTGGGCACTAGACCAGTTTTCGATGGCGGACCACTTTGTATTTCAGTTTGACACCCCTGCTTTAAAGTGACCCTGTAGTGGAACCCTGTATATGAATCTCCTGTTATGTTCTGAGAAAGGTGTGTCTCTTTCTCCTTTTCTCCTGGCTGTGGATCCACAAGTGAGAGACTTTGATGGTGCCAAGTCTCTAGCGGGAAGCTGGTCTCAGAGCGCGAAGCCTTGTGACCCGCTGTCCTGTGATCAGAACTATCACTCTCCACATTCGGCGAAGGGGTTTATATTCGTCTTTCTACTCTGAGCAATGAGCGCTGCATATATCCGCTGATGAGCTGGCTCGCTGTAATGATTTAAATTGACAGTCTGTTTACAAGTGCATATCAACCTCATTTAATCCCGTAATGTATTAGATCAAACATCATTAAATGTATTTTTAACCACTGCCACTGAGCCGGCTGAAGTCAGTTTTTATATTAGCCTCCCATGATCCCTTGTGCACCCAAAATTAGACCTGGGCTTCTGCACTGAGTGTCTGAGTCCACTGAAAGTCAAGGGAGGGGGGCGTGCAGGCAGCCTTCAGGAAGGGAGGACCTCACCTCTCCCTCAGTAATGCTCATTTACAGTCTAAACAGCGAGTCGGGAGAGGTAACACAGGAAGGCTACCATAGTGACCATTGTATACAGATATAGGTGAAGCACAAAGGCAGGGTAGTTTTGAAACTTAATATCTGTTTGGGTTTAAGATTCCTCCCCTCCCCCTACAGTCTCAGGAGCACTGATGACATATGCTAGCCAGAGGTCCCCCCAGTATAAGGTGACCCTTAGTACCAGTATCCAGAGGAGCCCAGCCCACAGTATTAGGTGACCCCAGGATAGGTAGCCAGAGGAGCCTGCAGTATTAGGTGACCCCAGCATAGGTTGCCAGAGGAGCTCACAGTATTAGGTGACCCCGGCATAGGTAGCCAGAGGAGCCCACAGTATTAGGTGACCCCCAGCATAGGTTGCCAGAGGAGCTCACCGTATTAGGTGACCCCGGCATAGGTAGCCAGAAGAGCCCACAGTATTAGGTGACCCCCAGCATAGGTAGCCAGAGGAGCTCACAGTATTAGGTGACCCCCAGCATAGGTAGCCAGAGGGGCTCACAGTATTAGGTGACCCCGGCATAGGTAGCCAGAGGAGCCCACAGTATTAGGTGACCCCCAGCATAGGTAGCCAGAGGAGCTCACAGTATTAGGTCACCCCCAGCATAGGTTGCCAGGGGAGCTCACAGTATTAGGTGACCCCCAGCATAGGTTGCCAGGGGAGCTCACAGTATTAGGTGACCCCCAGCATAGGTTGCCAGAGGAGCTCACAGTATTAGGTGACCCCCAGCATAGGTTGCCAGGGGAGCTCACAGTATTAGGCGACCCCCAGCATAGGTTGCCAGAGGAGCTCACAGTATTAGGTGACCCCCGGCATAGGTAGCCAGAGGAGCTCACAGTATTAGGTGACCCCCAGCATAGGTAGCCAGAGGAGCTCACAGTATTAGGTGACCCTCAGCATAGGTAGCCAGAGGAGCCCACAGTATTAGGTGACCCCAGGATAGGTAGCCAGAGGAGCTCACAGTATTAGGTGACCCTCAGCATAGGTAGCCAGAGGAGCCCACAGTATTAGGTGACCCTCAGCATAGGTTGCCAGGGGAGCTCACAGTATTAGGTGACCCCCAGCATAGGTTGCCAGGGGAGCTCACAGTATTAGGTGACCCCCAGCATAGGTAGCCAGAGGAGCCCACAGTATTAGGTGACCCCAGGATAGGTAGCCAGAGGAGCCCATAGTATTAGGTGACCCCCAGCATAGGTAGCCAGAGGAGCCCACAGTATTAGGTGACCCCCGGCATAGGTAGCCAGAGGAGCTCACAGTATTAGGTGACCCCCAACATAGGTAGCCAGAGGAGCTCACAGTATTAGGTGACCCCCAGCATAGGTAGCCAGAGGAGCTCACAGTATTAGGTGACCCCCAACATAGGTAGCCAGAGGAGCTCACAGTATTAGGTGACCCACAACATTGGTAGCCAAAAGAGCTCACAGTATTAGGAAGTCAGGCATATACAACCCCCTCCCCCAGTATAGGTGTCCACATGGGGCTCCCAGTATAGGTTGCCAAAGGAGCACCCAATGTTAGCTTTCCAGATGTAGACACCCACTCACTATAGGTTGTCAGATGTGACTCCCAGTATAGCTAGCCAGAGGACCCCCCCAGTATTAGGTTTCCAGATGTCACCCCCACCCCACTATAGGTAGTCAGATGTGACTTCCTGTATGGGGAGCATGAGGACCCTCCCTTCCCTAGTATTAAGATTCCAGTTGTAGCCCCCACCCCACTATAGGTAGTCAGATGTATGTAGGTGTAATTTTACTATTTATCCTCACGCATTTTCTTCCTGACGCATACTAATAGCACGCCGAACAGGAAGTAATGTGTGTAAGTGTAATTTTGTTTTGTTACATTGACCGCAGGCATCTCATTGATGCCGGCAATCAATGACAGGGACAATTAGATTGTTGATCATTTACTGATCTCTGGGTTAACTGGTGGCGACGAGAATCTGCACTGGCGCACGCTCGGGAGCGTGCATGGCAGCGATCACGGTGACGGCCGTATATCTGTGCGGGAACTGAAGTCCTGCGGGTGAAGATATACTGCTGCAGGAGGCAATAGTGGTTAAAGAGAAACGGTAACCAAGAATTGAACTTCATCCCAATCAGTAGCTGATACCCCCTTTCCCACGAGAAATCTTTTCCTTTTCCCAAATAGATCATCGGATGAGTCTGTATGGCTGATATTGTGATGAAACCCCTCCCACTGTGAAATATCATGACCAAGGTCCTGACAGTTTGCCATCTGTGAGCCTTCTTGTAAGGGCTGGCCTTAGGTTTCACAGCGCCCTGAGCGAAACCTGATATTTGTGCCCCCCCCCCCTTCATCCTCTTCGCGCATACGCACACACAGGCCCATATGCAAATCACTTTTTCTCCTGAGATATCTCCTAGGACAGTGGTTCCCAACCTTTTTGACGTTGTGACACATCACAACAAATGCTCAGATCTCCGTGACACGTCACATATGTATAATAGAAAAAATACTATTATTATGTTTCTTTATAATAATATACTATTATTATAATATATATTACTATGTTTATTATGTTATTATGTTTCTAGTCTCTATCAGAACATGTATGCTTAAAAACAAGAAGAGAATGGAGAGCCCAATATGGTGCAGTATTGTCAGGTAAAATGAAGAGTTCAATACAATTTTATGTATATATACTCACAAACACGGGTTACCCATAGGCAACCACTTTAAATGCAGGTGGGGAGCATTAGGACCTGACCCCACTCAGGTTAAGAAGTCGTTCTCTGTAGATAGTAGATGGGGATGCACCCCTCCACCCAGGGTGGACTAGAAGATCAGCAAAAACTCGGTATACAGAGGTGCCAGAGTAGAGTGAAACGTTTTAAAAACCGCTTAACCTCCCTGGCGGTAAGCCCGAGCTGAGCTCGGGCTATGCCGCGCAGGAGGATTTCTCCGGCTCTGTTGGGGCGATTCGCCCAATTCAAAGTGCTGTGCGCGCAGCCAGCATTTTGCTAGCCGCGCGCACAGCTTGATCGCCGCCGCTCTGCGGTGATCGCCCGCACGCAGCGGCGAAAGAGGGGCCCCCCCCCGCCAGAGCCCTGCGCTGCCCGGACCAATGAGTTCCGGGCAGCGCTATGGGCTGGATCTGGTGCGCCTGACGTCAGGACGTTGGCTGACGTCCATGATGTCATTCCGATCGTCGCCATGGGGGACAGGAGAAGCCAAACAGGGGAACGCGTTATATACGCGCTCCCCTGTTTGCTATTAGTGCCGGCAACGATCGCACTAGGGGGACACATGCGCCCTCTAGTGGTGTTTCATGTAGCTACCACTCTGGTAGCTTTACATGAAACAAAAAAAAAATGTAAAAAAAAAATATTTTTGCCCATTTGAAAAAAAAAACTAACCGCCAGGGAGGTTAAAAGCAGAGGGGGATGTTAAGGTGGACTTACCTCCCTCTTACAACAAAAGAAAACTCACTTGAGTCTCGATAAAACAGAATTGACAAATAATTTATTCAACTCCACAAATGCAACGCGTTTCGCGGGCGTGACCCCGCTTCCTCAGGCAAAAATGGGAGCACAACTCAGTGGGTCAAGCAATAGGTGCTTGACTCACTGAGTTGAATAAATGATTTGTCAATTCTGTTTTATCGAGACTCAAGTGAGTTTTCTTTTTTTGTAAGAGGGAGGTGAGTCCACCCTAACATCCCCCTCTGCTTTTAAGCGTTTTTTAAAACGTTATACTCTACTCTGGCGCCTCTGTATACTGAGTTTTTGCTGATCTATCAGAACATGTATAGTTGTTTAGCATGAGTTTTACTTATAGATTTTCCACTTTCTGTTTTTTATTGCGTTGGTCCAGAAGAAGTTTATTCAGAAGAACCTTCAGCAGGCGGTATAGCCGCACTATTCTTCTTCTGGATCATTGCATTATATCTGATTCCACAAAATGTTTCAAGAAAGAGAGAGATGTCCAATCTGTGACGACCTCCCACCTCCCGTCTGCTGCGCCTCCGACTTCATCGTCTTCTGCGTGTTCCTCTCCGTGTCACTGCGGAGATCGAGGATGAGGCCTCGTAAGTCCTCTGACTCTGTCCTGTCTGTCACCAGCATGATAGATTGTCTGCCTTCTGCAGGAGGGATTTACACAGAGCTCCTCCATTATTTGCTGTCAATAAGCAGCAAAAGTTTTCTATAAATTTGGGCAGAGTCACAGAAGGAGAAGCCTCCTACCCCTTTCCCCCCAATCTTCCCAGGCCGTGCAGATTAGTCAGCTCTCACTTATCAGCCGCATGTCTTTACTCCACCACTGGGCTCTCCTTCCTGCCTCTTTTCTCTCGGGGGGAGGGGGGGCTGCATCACATGGTAAACACTAGAAGCCTCTAGTATTTATCACATGACACAGGTGGCGGGAGAGAAGATTCAGGAAGAAGAGCCCGGCTTGGCAGCAGGCCTGGATGTACATCACAATAGCCTATAGGAACAGATGTTCTGGCACCTTAAACTTAGCTCTCCACGTACCTACAACACCTCGCTGACCTGCACCCCAAATATGCTGGCTGGCTCCGCTGTCACTTCTTCCTTACTTCCCCTGCCCACAGTAGGTAGCCACAGGTGTCCCTTAATACTGAGTGTATCTCTGGCTACCTAAGTTGCTAGAGTTGCCTCTAGGTATTGGGTAGCTAGAGGTTTCCCTGACTGAAGGGAGAACTCGTCTGCTAAATGCTGAGAGCTGGGTGAGTAACCTCTCATTTATGCTTCACTTGGGACTCTGCATAGAGAAGGAGGGAGGGAGACACTATGGGAGGGAAGTAAGCCACCTTAACATCAACAGGCGCCTGTAGGCACGAGCCTACAGTGCCTTATGGTGATCCCGGCCCTGCTTAACAGACAGGTGAGTGTAAGCTACGTTGCTCCATTAGTTGTTGCGAAATCGAAAGCCACTAGCGGCGTGCCCCCTTCCAATGCATCAAGCAAAATCTTCCATCCAGGACAATCCATCGAATCGATCAATTTCAGCTGAATAACAATCGAGAATTGTTTTCTGCACCGATTTCTAGCAGAATAGATCAAATGATTGAATCGGTCAGATATTGATGCAGAAAAAAAAATCTGACCGATCTCTCCTGCTGGATGGAAAAAGTCTATGTCTGGACAGTGGCTGAATAGTGTACTGGTTAAAGAGAAACCGTGACCAACAATTGAACTTCATCCCAATCAGTAGCTGATACCCCCTTTTACATGAGAAATCTATTCCTATTCACAAACAGATCATCAGGGGGCTCTGTATGGCTGATATTGTAGTGAAACCCCTCTGACAGGAAACTGTGAGGACCATGGTCCTGGCAGTTTCCTGTCTGTGAATCTCATTGCATTGTGGGAAATAGCTGTTTACAGTTGATTCCAACTGCCAAAAATTAAGCACCAGCTACTTCCACTGACATCACCTGCCAGCAGTAAACATGTCACCATGTGATCAATGTCAGAATGTAAATCAGGGAGAGGAAAGATTTTACAATGGGCAAACACTGACTAAATCATTTATACACATTTATTGTAAAAATGAAGCACTTTTTTTTACATTATTTTCACTGGAGTTCCTCTTTAAGCACTCTGCCTCTGACACAGACCTGTGTTCGAATTTCGGCTCTTCCTTTTCAGTAAGCCAGCACCAATTCAGTGAGGAAACCTTGGGCAAGACTCCCTAATGCTGCTGTTGCTTGTAGAGCGTGCCCTAGTGGCTGCAGCTCTGGCGCGTTGAGTCCGCCAGGAGGAAAGCACAATATAAATATTCTATGTTCCATTGGGACTGCTTCTTAGAATGATCCTTTACTATCCATTCTTGCGAGTGAAACAATAGTTTATTATTTAAGGTTACGTACTGCGGCTGTGGCCTGTGTTTGATGGAAATCTTGCGTGTCGGGACCTACAAACCGTCATCTTCGCTCACTATCTACAATTAGCCTCCCGGCCCTACGTGGGAAACGGAACCTATAGTCTGATTTCTATTCAAAACCACCCGAATGCCAACCGCATTGGCTCCAAACTGCCATGTTCTTATCAGCCCATTATTATCAGTTTCTATTCAAACTACATTATGTGGTTCCTGTGATCACCCCTGATATTGTTAGAGGGACGAGAAGTTCCGGAAACTGAGATCTTTATAAGATTTAGACTTACGTCTGATATGCTGCCTTATGGGACAGCCTGCCATGGCCAAGCCCTGCTCCACAGCACCCTCTTCTGTCCGCGGGCAGCAGCACATGCTTGCGTCCTGCTGTAGCTAGGAGACTATATTAAGATTTGTCCTTCCTTATTTTCCGCTCTCTGTTTATAAAAGTAAACGGAGTGTCATACATTAATACATGACCCTTTTGTTTCAATCCTTCCTTTTCCCATCATCATTGGCAAGAAATGGTAGGCGTTTTGCATCTAAAAACTTCCAAACCATATTATAATTTTTAGTAATGAATTTCATGCCTGTCATTTTTCTGGAATGGTTTTTCAAAGCCCAACTTAAGAATCGCAATTTCATGAATACATGTTATTCCAGATGCGGATGGTTTGGAAAGTGGAACGAGTGTTTTGGGGCTTTTACGGCTGTCTTTGTGCCTGCTGGGAAGGTGTTACCTCACTTCCTGTCGCTGGAAGCTGCCATTATGTCAGTATAGCCCTAGTTTAGGTTCTGTTTTGTGCAGTCATTATGTGATAGGTCACTTTCCATATTTAATGCATAGCAACTGTGTTAAGAACGCCTGAATTGGGACAACCAAAGTGGATTTTCAGTTGCCACTAGGGCAGTTTTTTTGCGTTGCGTTACCCTTTCTGCACGCAGGATAACGCAACAGCAAAGAAAGTGTATGGGGCCAAGTACACTAACCGCGGTGTGTTATTCTTATTATTCGTGGAATCACCACCAACCCGCTGCAAACTCATCAGCATGTTACCGTGTGACTTCGGCAACGCAGTAGCGGTGGAATGCAAGGAAGTCAATGGGCGGCGCAGAAATTTAAAATTTGTTGGCAGGGACGCACATGCGTGGAATGATACAAATATGATGGGGAAGCCAAGAATCCCAGTGACATACTTCCTGTCCAGCAGGGAGTATGTCACTGGGCGGGGGCGGAGCTATGCATATGACCTTGTCGGTGCACTTTGTAGAGTCATGTGATTTTTTTGGGACGGGAGGAGGGGTGCAGATCATTGCACTGCAACACTGTGGCCAGGTGTAAAACTGGCCTCAATCTTGCTTCTGTCGCAAGGAGTGTTCTGCGCTAAAATAATTCTCAAAAGAATAGTACCACGTGCAACGCGCCAGGCGACAGGAGCGAGAATGTGTGCAGACAGGACCACACGTGCATAGTAGTTGCAGCTAGAATTCCAGTTGCAGCTCTTTCTGTGGGGACAGGGGCACATAGGAGAGGACTCAGAGGGACCTGACAGACCAGAGGGGCTGAAAGAAACCCCAGGTAAATAAAACTCCACTTTTTTTGACACAGTAAAGATGAGCTTTAAATAAATAATTGAGAGAAATTAGTGGTTTTTTTTAGCCCACTGTGAAATATAGCCTGCCCATCTGTAAACTGGCAATCTCCAGGGTCAAGTCCACAATATTTGACCCTCCTAAGCTTGAAATTTTTTGACTCAAGTATAAGTCTACCAAGTAAAGTTCATGGCAGCACTTTGGAACCAGGAGGCATTAACAGTTGCACTTGGAGGAGGGATTAATGACTGCACCGCATACAATATTGCAGCCATTAACCGCTCCTGTCCCTTAAGTGAAGCCAATAACCCCTCCAGATTCCCAAGTTCAGCAATTATTCACCCCCCTTCCTGCAGCCCAGTATTCCCCTCCCCCCCCCCCCGCCCCTTTCCTTGTTATTTGTTGTGGCCAGGACTTTCAGACCTGTGTTTTTTTGGCATTTCCTTTATCAAGAAAGGGTCACTAACCATTGGGTAATTTGCTGCAATTGGGTATGTCAATAATAGTACACACTTTACTCAGTGTGCTCAGTGTTGCATGTGACTCATGTATAAGTCGACCCCTATACTTTTATTTAGTGAGTCATACCTAAATTTCTAGACTTATAGTCGAGTATATACAGTATGTCATTGCACATGAATAAGTCACAATTTCTCTCCAGAACAGTGTGCGGATGTTCGTTCTAAGAAGAATACAAAAAATGCAAAAGCAGAATCCAGCATACAGAAAATTGCATGCTTTTTCGATAAGGACAAGTGTGCATGACTCCTAAGGGCTCTTTTTCACTAGTAGCATATTTGCGATACGATTCCAATCGCTTGCGGATCACACAACACTAGTTACTTTAAAAATATAATGAAATCCATGGTGAACGTTTCTATTCACCCATCACGTCTGCTGCATTTTTTGCGCCCTT
Organism: Hyperolius riggenbachi; assembly: GCF_040937935.1. Lineage (NCBI taxonomy): Eukaryota > Metazoa > Chordata > Amphibia > Anura > Hyperoliidae > Hyperolius > Hyperolius riggenbachi. Next base: position 53,301,826 of record NC_090654.1, on the reverse strand, counting down.
TAGCTCTTTATCAAAGTAAAACTCGCATAGCAATTGTGCTGCTTTTTTATTTTTTGTGACCCGGCAACATTTTCTCAACAGTTTTTTTTTTGTGTGTGTGTCTCATCGCAAATGCACCACAATCGCACCGCCTTTGCATCGCGCAATCGCTGCATTGGAAATTGCGTGATTGTGATCACATTTCTCTGTGAAAAAGGGTCCTAAGGTAATCGCAAATGCGCTACATGTGGGATCAGTGAATAATGGCGCCCAGCGCCTATGCATAAAAATGGCACCGCATTAAAAAGATACGCTTATCGCTATTTATCGTTAGTACTGCATAATAATGGTGCACAGGGAAATAAGAAGAAAAACGGCACACAGTAAGGGCCCGTTCACACTGCACGCGTTTCCAGCCGCGTTTTGGAAACGCGTGCAGGTGGCCGATACGCACGACATCAAACATTGCATAGAGTGCAATGTCTGATGTTCACACTGCATGCGTTCCGGACCTGTGCGGTCCGGGAACGCATGCTGCACGCAGATTTTGCTAAAACGCGTGGCTGTCCCATTCACTTTTCAGGGATGGGATCAGCCACGCAACGCACACAAACACGGATGGCCATGCGTTCGTACGCGTTGCAGTCCGCACGCGTTCCGCACGCATGGCCATCCGCATTTGTGATCTGAACGGGCCCTAAGGTTATTTATCAATAGTGCCGTTCATATGCCAAACAGCAGATGTTATTGCGCACAGTAACGTTATTTATCAATAGCTAGCCTACATAAGCCAAACTGCAGACGTTATTTAACTGCAAAACGGTGAATGGATTTAATGTAACACTGTCAAGGTTAGGGTTGGGCACCACTGGGGGGTCTTAGGGTTAGGCACCACTGGGGGGTCTTAGGGTTAGGCACCACCAAGGGGGTGGTTAGGTACAGGAAGGGTTCTGTGTGAGAGTAAGGTTAAGGCCCATACACACGTTGGATTTCCGCGAACGACGGGTCGTTTAAACATCCCGTCGTTCCGTTGTTCGCCCGCTAAATCGGGCGTGTGTACAGACTGTCGTTCGCTTGATAAGGGTGAGTTTGAGCAATCCGCCGGGCACACGCCCGATTTAGCGGGGCGAACGACGGAACGACGGGATGTTCAAACGACCCGTCGTTCGCGGAAATCCGACGTGTGTATGGGCCTTTAGGTATAGTTACAGTACAATATACACCACCAGGGGGGTGGTTAGGGTTAGGCACCACCAGGGGGGTGGTTAGGGTTAGGCACCACCGGGGGGGTTTAGGGGTTAGGGATAGGTACAGAGAAGGTTCTGTGTGTTAACGCTAAATAACGATAAGGCTTTAACGCTGAATAACAATAAGGCTTTAACGTTAAATAGCGATAAGCGGCAAACGGATTAGCGGCAACACTGTGCGCCATTATTCACAGGTGCCATTTTCAGATGGATGCCTACATGTACCATTTTCTGAGCGCTTTGGCTCAATGGAAGGTATGGAGAATTCACAAAGCCCTTGAAAAAGTGCTTTGTATAGCGATTTCCCAAGCGCTTTTATGAATGAATACAATGGGCTTTATTCACTAAGACAAATAGCGTGTCTTATCAGATTCAACTCCAATAAGGCACATTAACTCTGATAAGGTGTGTTAACTCTGATAAGGCGTGTTAACTCTGATAAGGTATGATATTTGTTTTAATGAATCAAGCCCATTGTATTTATTCATTTCCGAATCGCTCAGCAAAACTGCTTAGAAAAGCACTTTTCTAAGCGCAAAGTGCAGAAAAAAGCGATTTTAAAAAGCTTGCGATAGCGCTGGCGATTTATAATGTGAACATAGCCTAAAAGTTATAGCTATTTTTCGTTCTTATGTACAGGTAGTCCCTGGTTAACGAACAAGATAGGGACTGAAGGTTCGTTCTTAACCTGAATCTGTTCTTAAGTCAGAACAATGTGCCATACTGTCCCCTGTACCTCCTCTGTGCCTCCAGTGTCCCCCTCTGTGTCACCTCTGCCCTCTGTACATGCCTATACAAGTTTAAAAGCCATTTTTCCTTTGAATGTTTTAAAATCGATTTTCTCAAAAACTACAAGTTGAGACTTGTTTTGGGGCTTGTTCCCATGGAAACACTGAATCCATGTCGTTCATATCGGCGGGTCGTTTGTAAGTCGGGCGTTCATAAGTCGGGGACTACCTGTATGTACTGTACTGTGATTATTAGATAGAAAATCTATATGTGATTCTGACAAAATGTTACAACTAACATGTTTTCTTCTGTCTGCGTCTGTTAGGTATAAACTCACAATCCTGTTTTTATTTTCAATTAGTTTAATTTCTGATTCTTGTACAAATATTTCTGCCTGATGTTTTTGTGCCAGAAATGTAATTCAGTGCTCTTTGATTTTAGCTGTATTATCCTAGGTATGCCTGTGGTTTTTTTTATTGACAATCCTGACCTTTTTTTTACGCCAGGACTCTGAATTTTTCATCTTATAATGGTTATATTTACGAGCGCCAACATAAAACTATTTAATTTTCTTTCTTTCTCAGGGGGCTGTTCTGACATTTTTATAATGTTTGTATCCTTTCTTTTTATTGTATTTTGTCTGTGTTTGTGATTGGCAGAAACAGTGGTGCGCATCTGCTATGAGACAATGTGAGGCAAAGTGTCAGCCTCAGGTACTGCTAGGCCAGTTGTACGGGGAAGGGGGGCAGTGCAGATTTTATTATTGGGCCCCCCAATGCCCCCCCCCCCATTCTGTCCAACACTCTGACTAGTGATCCCTGGTTTGAATGGGCTCTCCTCCAGTTTGCTTCCTCGTTCTACAAAGAAGCAGCGCATGCTCTGTCCACTTGCACTCCCTGTAATTTTGCACTCCTGCCTGGATGTTCATAGCAGCTGATAGTGTTCTGGGCATACATAGTTCAGAAGTGATGCTCATGTATGAACAGCACTTGTCAAGTACGCATAGCCATAACATTGCCAGCCTCAGCTGCTGTACACATCCGGGCAGGAGCAGGAAATTACAAGAAGTGTGAGTGGACAGAGCATGTGCTGCTTCTTTGTCCTCTGTGCGACTGGCTGCAGTCGGAGCCACAAACAGGTGGCAGGGAGCGTGAGTGGCCAGAGCATGCGCTGCTTCTTTATCCTCTGTGTGACTGGCTGCGGTCAGAGCCACAAACAGAGGACAGGGCAGTGCAATGGAGAGAAGCCCATCCAAGACAGAGAACAGGTAAGTAGAAGGATCCCAAACTACACATGCTGGCATAGATGTAGTGTCAGTTCAGGTGTACTTTAAACAGTGACAATTTAGCACTTAGAGGGCGATTTAAGACAAAGCAAGGAAGGACAGATCTTAAATGGACTCAGAAGGAAGTTTTGAAATAGGATGATACCATTTATTGACTAACTTGAAAGAAAAAGTCCTGCCGCTCTTTTACTTTTACCACCCAAGGCCATTTCCTTTGTGGCCTTCCTAGAACTCTGTCTCTGCCCCCCAGCACTGAATATATTATATTTGTTAATGAAGGTACATATAGAGGTCAGGCCAGTGAAAAATTGTGCCCAGCACCGATAGATAAAAATGGCGCCCCATTCACTTACATTATCAAACGATATTTATCGTTTTAAATGTTAAAAAATGGTGCCGACCTTTTGAACGTAATTTGTTTTAAAACCTGCTTATTTTTGTTCTGCCTGAACGTTATTTATCGTTTTAAAGGGATACTGTAGTGGGGTCGGGGGAAAATGAGTTGAAGTTACCCGGGGCTTCTAATGGCCCCCCACAGACATCCTGTGCCCGTGCAGCCACTCACCGATGCTCCGGCCCCGCCTCCAGTTCACTTCTGGAATTTCTGACTTTAAAGTCAGAAAACCACTGCGCCTGCGTTGCCGTGTCCTCGCTCCCGCTGATGGCACCAGGAGCATACTGCGCAGACCAAAGACCATACTGGACTTGTGCAATACACTCCTGGTGACATCAGCGGGAGCGAGGATGCAGCTGCGCAGGCGCAGTGGTTTTCAGACTGAAATTCCAGAAGTGAACCGGAGGCGGGGCCGGAGCATCGGTGTGTGGCTGCGTGGGTACAGGATGTCTGCGGGGGGCCATTAGAAGCCCTGGGTAAGTTTAACTCATTTTCCCCCGACCCCCCTACAGTATCCCTTTAAGCCCTGCTTTGCAGCCGTTTGGAAAATGTCTGCCCGCTGACTTTAACGTTTAATAGCAAAGCCCCCTTAAAAGATAGAAACACCAAGTTTGCAGGGAATGTAAAGAAAAACAGTGGGAACAAGAGGAACATTTTTTTTTTCAAAAAGACCTTATACTTTTTGAGAAAATCGATTTTAAAATTCTCCTTCTGACCGTGGGAAAATTAAACGTCTGCTGACTTTAGCGGTTAATAGCAAAGCCCCCTTCAATGCCAGAAACACCAAATTTGCAGGGAATTTTAAGAAGAACAGTGGGAACAAGAGGCAAAAAATTCAAAAACACCTTGTACTTTTTGAGAAAATAGATTTTAAAAGTTCAAAGAAGAAAAAAACGATACATTTAAATGCCGCTGGTCAAAGACAGAGTGTGGGAAATATTTCCCAGTAGTTAATAGCAAAGGCCCCTTACATCCTAGCAACACCAAATTTGCAGGATATGTTAAAAAGATAGTGGGAAACAATATTTAAAAAAAATAATTAAAATTTAGTTCAAAGAAAAAAAACGATACATTTAAATGCCGCCGGTCAGCATGTGGGAAATATTTCCCAGCAGTTAATAGCAAAGGCCCCTTACATCCTAGCAACACCAAATTTGCAAGATATGTTAAACAGATATTGGGAAACAATATTTAAAAAAAAATAATTAAAATTTAGTTAAAAAAAAAACCTGATACATTTAAATGCCGCCGGTCAAAGACAGAGTGTAAGAAATATTTCCCAGCAGTTAATAGCAAAGGCCCCTTACATCCTAGCAACACCAAATTTGCAGGTTATGTTAAAAAGATAGTGGGAAACAGTTAAAAAAAATGGGGGGCGGGGGGGGATGTTCTGAGTGTAGGAAATCTGAAAAAAATGGCGTGGGCTCCCCCCTTCCGAGCCTCTGTAACCCCTTGTCCCCCATGCAGGCTGGGATAGCCAGAATGCGAAGCCCCAGCCGACTGGGGCTTCGCACCCTGAGCTATACCAGTCCGCATGGTCCATGGTATGGGGGGACTCCTGGGAGAGGGGTGGACAAGGGCTTGAAGGGAGAGGGGAAGACTTGGCCGCCCAAGTCCCCCGGAGCCCCCCATACCATGGACCATGTGGGCTGGTATAGCTCAGGGTGCGAAGCCCCAGTCAGCCGGGGCTCCGCATTCTGGCTATCTCAGCCTGCATGGGGGACAAGGGGTTACAGAGGCTCGGAAGGGGGGAGCCCACGTCGTTTTTTTTTTCTGATTTCCCACACTCAGAACATTTCCCAAAAATATATATATATATTTTTTAAAATATTGTTTCCCATTATCTTTTTTAACATATCCTGCAAATTTGGTGTTGCTAGGATGTAAGGGCCATTGCTATTAAATGCTGGGAAATATTTCCCACACGCTGACTTTGGATTTTTAAAATCGATTTTCTCAAAAAGCTTTCATTGGAATGCGTTAGTAATGCGTTAATTTGACACACCGCACTCCCCCAGTGTGAAAGGGGCCTAAAGGTGGCCACTTATGATACAATTTGCTGAACGATTGCTGTTGAACAATTCTCGTTTGATCATTTATGAACAATTCTTCGGAAATAATCATTTGTGACCACAATGGAAAAAAACTCCTGACCAATCCAATCAGATTAATTAAATCGATCAGATTTTTGAATCGATCCCACCAAACTGATCAGATTGGTTAGGAGATTTTTGTCTATTTCTGATCATTCATACGAAGAATCGTTCATAAACAATCATTCGGCAAATGTTATCATTTGTGGCCACCTTAAAGCAAACCTAAAGCGAAAAAAACGTATCTGTCTTTGACCATATATGTGTAGTATGGATAACAAATAGAACATTAGTAGCGAAGAAAAGAGTCTCATATTTTTATTTTCAGTTATATAGCTTTTTTTTATTTTTATAACAGTGCATCATACTGTCACAGTTGCAGTTTTAATAGCACACTCTGGCCCATCTGCAATACATTTTTTCTCCTGGGTTTGCTCCTAGGTGATATTTTTAAACTTGTCAATAAAATTCCTTTTAACCCACCAGAAAGTAAGAAAATACTTGAAGAGAATCTGTAATTAAAAAAATCCTTCTCTGGGGAATACTACCTCAGGAGCCTCTGGATCCTAAGGAGGCCTCCTCCGTCCCTCTGTCCGAGTGCTGGGACCCCCCCAACTGCGGTGAGGTAAATATTTACCTACCACGATCCTGAGCAGGCGCACTAGCCGCGCTTCTGCCGGGTGAAGGTGGAAATAGCCGAGCCCAATCGATTCGCTCTACTGCGCAGGAGCGAGTCCTTTGCACCTGCACAGTAGAGCGGATACGATGGGGTTTGGATATTTCCGCCTTACCCGAACAAAGAGCTGCCACTGCGCCTGCGCTGGATCGCGTGAGGTAAATATCCCCGCTTGTCAACCCGGCTTGTCGAGGAGGTTTTGGGGGAGCCAGCGCAGGATCCCCCAGGCTATTGAGGACGGGGAAGCCTCATTGGGACCCTAAGGCTGCCCCCTCCCGAGGTAAGCATCCCCCAGAGGGTTTTTTTTAACGGCCGCGGCGGCAGCCCCAGGGGCGCCTAACGCCAACTGGTGTAAAGTCCTGGGGCTCTGTTTTGCAGGAGATCGCACGCACGCTGCGTGCGCATCTCTTGCTCAGTGGGCGGTGCGGAGCTCCGCCTTCAGTCTCTGAGCGGCGGAACCGCAGTCTAATTCCATTGTACAGTGATGCGATCAGCAGCAGCGCTGTACTGGGGACAGCCATGTGACACGGCTGTCCCCTCCTGAGGCACAGAAGTGATCGGCTGTCATAGGCTGAAGCCTATGACAGCTGATCACAGGGATTGGCTGGTGGGTGGAGGGAGGGAGGGAGGTTTACAGTAATAAATTAAAAAACACCTTTTTATAAAAAAACAACAACACATAAACACAAACAAACAAACATCTGGGGGCGATCAGATCCCACCAACAAAGAGCTCTGTTGGTGGGGAGAAAAGGTAGGGGGATCACTAGTGTGCTGTGTTGTGCGGTCCTGTAGCCTGGCCTTAAAGCTGCAGTGGCACATTTTACATAAAATGGCCTGGTCACTAGGGGGGTTTAACACTGAGGTCCTCAAGAGGTTAAATTACAGAGTCTCTTTAAAATAATTTTGATAGCATTTTTAACCTACTTTTTGTTACTCTTTCAATTGCAAAAGTAACTAAAATAAGTCTAAACAGAAGATGAAAAATGATCTCCTAGGAGATTACGCAGGTGTGAAAGTTAAATGCATATGGCCCTCTGTCTTTTAAACTATAAAACAAAGCAGAAATAATGACCTTTTGCACTTTCCTGCAGCAAAACCTTATCTCAAGCTGTCTCTCACTGTTTCTTGCTTGTTAAGTGCTGCAGAAAACAGGACCGTATTGGATCAAAGAAGCTCTTTTGCATAGATAACGACTGAAGTTTTTTTTTAACTTTTCCTGTACTGGAAAACAATACAAGACCCTTTTCTTTGCTACTAATGTTCTATTTCTTAGCCGTGCTACACATACAATTAATTATCTCATAAGTTTATTTTCACTTCAAGTTTGCTTGAAAACTGGTTGGAAATTGAATTGTCTACCAGCATTTTATTGTGGGAGCCGGGTCTGCGGATGCCTCTCTCCTGCTCAATTATCTTTGTAGTTTGTCTGTACTTTACATGATTATTAGATTGCGATCTGCCTTGTTGTTATTAATTATGCTTTTATATGCAGGAATCGTGGGGCGTACAATTTCTTTCCGTTTAATGTTATCCTCACTGCTCCCTGGTAACTCGCGATACGCGGAAAATGTGTCAGGAGGCTTGTGGGCAAACACTGCCATCTACAGGCCATCGGCGGAGATTCTCATTTTCATTCAGCATCTTTTAAAGGGGAACTGAAGAGAGAGGTATATGGAGGCTGCCATGTTTATTTCCTTTTAAGCAATACCAGTTGCCTGGCAGTCCTGCTGATCCTCTGCCTAATACTATTAGCCATAGCCCCTGAACAAGCATGCAGCAGATCAGGTGTTTCAGACTTTAAAGTCAGATCTGACAGACTAGCTGCATGCTTGTTTCTGGTGTTATTCAGATACTACTGCAGAGAAATAGACCGCAGGGCTGCCAGGCAACTGGTATTGATTAAAAGGAAATAAATATGGCAATCTCCGTATACCTCTCACTTCAGTTCCCCTTTAATTAAGCAGTCTGTGCTAAACCACACAGGCTCATGTAGCGTGAGGTTTGCTGAAATCCTTGCTTGCCAGAATCAGAGTTATTAGAATTAGATGCTGCCAGAGAGAGACATTTTATAGCTTACTGCTCCTTTTTAGGCAGGTAAGCGATGACATTTTACTGTATCCCCCACACTGCGATTCAGCAATGCTGCACACATGGCTGTTTTTAGGCATAGGCAAACCAAGCAGATGCATAGTGTGCCACAGGGTTATTCTCAGCACACTCAGCTTTAGGCCTCGTTCACATTGCGTTCCGATCGCGGTTGTGTTTGCGTTGGACTTTTTTTTACACTTTTTTCCCCCTTCCCAGCGATTTCTGTGAGTTGGGAGGTTTTGGTAAACGTTTTTGTAAACGGTTTTGCAGTGCGATTCCTTTTTTCACTTCCTGATGTCAGATTGAAATACAATGTATTTATTCTTACAAACGCTCACGCAATCGCTGCACAAAGCGATTTTTTTCCTATACCTTCCATTGAGGCAAATCGCCTCAAAAATGTTCCAGGCGGCGCTTTTCTGATCGGAAACAAAATGCTCAGATGTGAACTCTCTCATTGAGAATCATTGCACAAGCGCTTTCAGTGCGATTTGGAAAAATCACCAGCGCTTAAAAAAAACCTCCAAAAGCGCCTCCAGTGTGAACGAGTCCTCATGAATTTTTTTATACATCATTTCTAGTTCCATTAAAGTGGACCTGAACTCTTGCACAGGACAGAAGGAAACCATAGAAAAATGCACCCCGTATGTATTTAGAGAGTTTGTGTCTAATCACAAGTTGTGATTTCATCTCTCCCCTGTGTCACCTGACTGCCACAGCAGATAAGCTCATTTGAAAGCGCAGGCTGTTAGCAATATGTTGGCTTCCATGAAAGCAGGACGTAAACACTGCAGATGTATTCTAGGATTTGTATCACCTGTAGCAAAGAAATGTTTTTCTTTAAAGGTTATAATGCTGTTGTGTATCTTTTAGAGCAGAGAGGAAATTCTGAGTTCAGGTCCTTTTTTTAGAGAGGGATGGATGCTCATTCACAAAGGAGCCCTGCATAGCAAAACACTAGTATGGCAGGTGCTATTTATGTGCTAATTAACCTCCCTGGCGGTCTATTAACCACTTTGTCCTCCTTGACTTATAAAAACGTCAAGGAGGACAGGCGCGCTCCCGCGGCCAATCGTGCGCGTGCATGCGCACTCCCGGCCGCGGAGTCGGTAGCCACGGAATCAATGTATCGGGCTATGGAGCCCGATCATTGATTCCTCTCCCCCGCTGAAAAAGCGTCAGCTTCTCTCGGAAGCTTCGCTCTTTCTGAAGCTGTGTCCCTCTAAGCGTACATTGTACGCTTAGAGTGACGTCATGTAAACAAACTCGAGATTGCCATCTTGTGGCCAAAAAGTAAAACTACAAGTAAATGCCAAAAAACATTACAATACACCAATATTTCCCCAAATAAAACACTTTTATATCCCACCTACCAAAAATGCCCACATAAAATGTCTAATAAAAAAACAAAAACAATACTATAAAAAAACAACAACACATAAATATTTACCTAAGGCCCCGTTCACACTTGCGGTTTTGTCAAAACCGCACCGGATGTCCGGACCGCACCGTATCCGGACCGGACCTGATCCGTACGGTTCCTATCCGGATCCGGTCCGGATCCGGTCCGTTTGCATCCGGTTTCCGTGCGGTGTGAACACGGTTGCGGTCCGGATCCGGTTTCTTAAGGAGATAACAACCTGTAAATACCTGGGGTCTGGGAGGTCAGCAGAAGGGTCTGGGGTCATTGTTGGAGACAGGTGGACGTGTGGAGACCATCCGTGGATACAGAGACTGCAGTTGGGACCATGGATCCAGGCATTTTTCGTATACCTGGGAATTCTCTGTTGTTCGCCTCCTCGTTATCAGACTTATATCAGACATGTTGCTGCCTAGAGCTCCAGCATGAAATCGCTGCTGCCCCACTCTGTGAACTCCATGTGGTCCCCATCCAAAATGCATAGGAAGTGGGGTAGAACGTCCGGTTCTTGTAGCCAGTGTGTTGTGCGCTCTCCGGTTCTCATTACTTTGTATTGGCCGGATGGTGCAGTCCGGCTCCGCCCCGGATACGGCTGCCGGAGGAGCCGGACCAAAAAATAGCGCATGTTGGAACGGACGCCAGAGTCCGGATCCGGTCCGGCTCTGGTCCGGCAGAACGGACGCATGTGAACGGACGCATAGGCTTTCATTGCTATTGCCGTGCGTCCGTTCCGTCCGTTCTGCAAGCGGTCCGGCTCCGGCACGGCGATTCCGGACGGCCACCGCTAATGTGAACCGGGCCTTAGGGTCTAAACTTTTTAAATATCTATGTAAAGATGAAATATTTCTCTCTATTTTTTTTTTATAAGCTTGTAAATAGTGATGGATGCAAAACGGAAAAAATGCTCTTTTATTTCCAAATAAAATATTGTCGCGATACATTGTGATAGGGACATAATTTAAATGGTGAAATAACCGTGACAAATGGGCAATAACAATACGTGGGTTTTAATTATGGAGGCATGTATTATTTTAAAACTATAATGGCCGAAAACTGACAAATAATGAATTTTTTCATTTTTTTTCTTATTCTTCCTGTTAAAATGCATTTACAGTAAAGTGGCTCTTAGCAAAATGTACCCCCCAAAGAAAGCCTAATTGGTGGCGGAAAAAACAAGATATAGATCAGTTCATTGTGATAAGTAGTGAGAAAGTTATAGGCTAATGAATGGGAGGTGAACATTGCTCGGATGCATAAGCTGAAAACGACTGAGATGTTAAGTGGTTAAAACCACCAGGGAGGCGGCGCAGCACTTTTTAAAAAATTTTTTTTTGTAAATCATGTAGCTAGCCTAGCGCATTGTCTGATGCTGGGCATACACGGCTCGATTTTGCCGCTCGATTCTCCTGCCCACTTGATTCCCCCGCTCGATCGATTCCGCATGCGAATCTCTTATCTTCCGCTCGTTTTTCTTATCTTTTTCCATTGTCCTCCATGCAGAATCGAGCGGCGAAATGATCAGGCGGGAGAATGGACATGCCGGAAATTATCTATCGAGCCATCTAAATGGCTCAGGATTGAGACATGTATTCCCAGCATAAGGCCTCTTTTCCACGGACTGTTGTTAGGCAGTGAAATGCCTCTCAAACTCACACAACTGCTCACTGCTGCCTGGTAACTGTTCATTGCTGCCTGGTAACTGCTCACTGCTGCCTGGTAACTGCTTGCTGAGCACACAGCTCAACAGTCAGTGGAAAAGAGACCTTACCTTCTCTCTTTAGTGGTTGTCAAAGGGACAATATAGTGACCTGTAAAGACCCAGGCTAAACATAAACAGTATAAATGGCTGCACGCCTCTCATAACAATTATAGTAAGAAAATAATTTGTAATCCTTTATAGACTATTTTTCAGAAACAGCATCGTTGTGAGAAACAACAAGTGTATTCACAAGGGGATGTTAAATTCTGCATTGGGCTGAGAGCCCTTGTAAAATTGAGAGTTATTTAAATTGGGTACAGTGACTGATAATGACTTGTGGAGCTGTGTATGAATGTAATGCAGTGCGTGTTTATGTGAACATGTCTATGAGTGTGCAGGTCCCTGGGTGTTTTAACCACTTAAGCTCTCAGTCGTTTTCACTTTATGCATCCGAGCAATGTTCACCTCCCATTCATTAGCCTATAACTTTATCACTACTTATCACAATGAACTGATCTATATCTTGTTTTTTCCGCCACCAATTAGGCTTTCTTTGGATGGTACATTTTGCTAAGAGCTACCTTACTGTAAATGCATTTTAACAGTAAGAATAAGAAAAAAAAATGAAAAAATTCATTATTTGTCAGTTTTCGGCCATTATAGTTTTAAAATAATACATTCCTCCATAATTAAAACCCACGTATTGTAATTGCCCATTTGTCACGGTTATTTCCCCGTTTAAATTATGTCCCTATCACAATGTATGGCGACAATATTTTATTTGGAAATAAAAGAGCATTTTTTCCGTTTTGCATTCATCACTATTTACAAGCTTATAATACAAAAATAGAGAGAAATATTTCATCTTTACATAGATATTTAAAAAGTTTAGACCCTTAGGTAAATATTTATGTGTTTTTGTTTTTTTTATAGTAATGTTTTTAGTTTTTTTTTATTAAACATTTTATGTGGGCATTTTTGGGAGGGTGGGATATAAAAGTGTTTTATTTGGGGAAATATTTGTGTATGGTAATGTTTTTTTACATTTACTTGTAGTTTTACTTTTTGGCCACAAGATGGCAATCTCGATTTTGTTTACATGACGTCACTCTAAGCGTACAATGTACGCTTAGAGGGACATGGCTTCAGAAAAAGCGAAGCTTCCGAGAGAAGCTGTCGCTTTTTCAGCGGGGGAGAGGAATCAGTGATCGGGCTCCATAGCCCGATACATTGATTCCGTGGCTACCGAATCCGCGGCCGGGAGTGCGCGTGCACGCGCGCGATCGGCCGCGGGAGCGCGCCTGTTCTCCTTGACGTTTTTATATGTCAAGGAGGACAAAGTGGTTAAGCTTCTGTACTGTGAAAGAAAAAAACTGTATTTCCACCTCTTACTACTGGGCAGTCTAAATAAGACTTCATACACGTTATTCTCATAACCGCAGTTTAGTAAATATACCTCAAAATTGGGCAAGGATATGTGAGTGGCTGGATAGTGTAATGGTTAAGGGCTCTGCCTCTGACACAGGAAACCAGGGTTCGAATCTTGGCTCTGCCTGTTCAGTAAGCCAGCACCTATTCAGCAGGAGACCTTAGGCAAGTCTCCCTAACACTGCTACTATAGAGCACGCCCTAGTGGCTGCTGCTCTGGTGCTTTGAGTCCGCCAGGAGAAAAGCGCGATATAAATGTTATTTGTCTTGTCTTGAACAGGCCCACAGGAAAGCAAGAGACTTTAGTGTGAGCCTGCCCTTCCATTAAAGCTCATTTAAAGTAGTCTGAAACTCAGCATTTGTTGTAAAAGATTATTTACAGCATAAAATCTACTACCACAAAAGTAAAATGAATAGCAGAACAGCATTCAAACAGTTAAACACAGCACTTTGTACTTCAGTGGAAAGCTCCTTGCTTCCAGGGGCAGCTTCTGGCCTCATCCGAAGAGGTGATAACATTATCTTTTGTCAACATTCCTTTGCCAGATACATTAAGTAAACATTAGCAGACTGCCGTAACTGAGCTGTACTGAGCTGAGAAGCAGAAAGAGCTGATGACTAGATAGATTTTAATAGATAAATACAGCAGCTATGCAATAAAATGCAACGGCAGCTTTCTGAGCAGATACACTGTACTGGGAATTTGTAATTTGTTAACAGACTTTGTACAAAAGCAAATATAGTAACTGTATGGATAATAAAAAGTAGGAAAACACATTTTTATTGAATGTGACTTCAGAGTTTTATCCCACTTTAACTTTACTGTGACGTTGCATGATTCAGTCCTCCAGAAATAAGGACTGTCTGTGCTCCCCTGTTGCTGCAAGAATCAGATTCCGGGTCCGTTTCCACTAGCCACCGTGCGTCCTGTGAAACGTGTGGCGGCACGTCCTTACTGTGCGAGTTCGCAGCCGAACCACAGAAGCCGTGCTATGCATGGGATTTGCTGCCTGCCGCATGAATAAATGCTGCAATGAATCATTAGGGCAAGCGATTCGGACGCGGCAGCATTATCCCCTATGGCAGAGTTTCGCCATGTGATTTGCTTGCGGGGAAACTCTGCGGATTCGGCCCGATTTCGGCAGCAGTGGAAACGGGCCCTCAAGCTTTCATTGCACTCTCCCTCTCATGGAATGATTGCGCTACAATGAGGCCGTATGGAGAATACTGATCTCAGGGATATGGGAGGCCACGCTTTCCTGTAATGGTGATAAATCCATCTGTAAACTGCATCTGTTCTGCTAATGTGTGTGCAGGTCTGTTACCTTCCGTTCATTAATGCCCATTAATCACTGTACAAACCAAAATCAGCCAGTATTGCTGATCTCATGTTGTGTATATCCCTCCCCGTATTCCCTGGGAGAAGGAGAACTCTACAAGAAGTGCCTGGTCATGTCTATCATTGGAAAGGTTTCTGTGACTTTGCTGGTTAACCACTTAAGGACCACAGTCTTTTCGCCCCTTAAGGACCAGAGCCTTTTTCTCCATTCAGACCACTGCAGCTTTCACGGTTTATTGCTCGCTCATACAACCTACCACCTAAATGAATTTTGGCTCCTTTTCTTGTCACTAATAAAGCTTTTTTTTGGTGCTATTTGATTGCTCCTGCGATTTTTACTTTTTATTATATTCATCAAAAAAGACATGAATTTTGGCAAAAAAAATGATTTTTTTAACTTTCTGTGCTGACATTTTTCAAATAAAGTAAAATTTCTGTATACATGCAGCACGAAAAATGTGGACAAACATGTTTTTGATTAAAAAAAACCCATTCAGTGTATATTTATTGGATTGGGTAAAAGTTATAGCGTTTACAAACTATGGTGCCAAAAGTGAATTTTCCCATTTTCCAGCATCTCTGACTTTTCCACCCACCTGTCATGTTTCATGAGGTGCTAAAATTCCAGGATAGTATAAATACCCCCCAAATTACCCCATTTTGGAAAGAAGACATCCCAAAGTATTCACTGAGAGGCATGGTGAGTTCATAGAAGATTGTATTTTTTGTCACAAGTTAGCGGAAAATGACACTTTGAGACAAAAAAAATAAAAAATAAAAAATTCAATTTCTGCTAACTTGTGACCAAAAAAATGAAATCTGCCACGGACTCACCATAGCCCTCTCTGAATACCTTGAAGTGTCTACTTTCCAAAATGGGGTCATTTGTGGGGTGTATTTACTGTCCTGGCATTTTGGGGGGTGCTAAATTGTAAGCACCCCTGTAAAGCCTAAAGGTGCTCATTGGACGTTGGGCCCCTTAGTGCACCTAGGCTGCAAAAAGGGGTCACACATGTGGTATTGCCGTACTCAGGAGAAGTAGTATAATGTGTTTTGGGGTGTATTTTTACACATACCCATGCTGGGTGGGAGAAATATCTCTGTAAATGACAATCTTTTGATTTTTTTTTACACACAATTGTCCATTTACAGAGATCTTTCTCCCACTCAGCATGGGTATGTGTACAAATACACCCCAAAACACATTATACTACTTCTCCTGAGTACGGCAATACCACATGTGTGGCACTTTTTTGCACCCTAACTGCGCTAAGGGGCCCAAAGTCCAATGAGTACCTTTAGGATTTCACGGGTCATTTTAAAAAATTTCATTTCAAGACTACTCCTCACGGTTTAGGGCCCCTAAAATGCCAGGACAGTATAGGAACCCCACAAATGACCCCATTTTAGAAAGAAGACACCCCAAGGTATTCCGTTAGGAGTACGGTGAGTTCATAGAAGATTTTATTTTTTGTCACAAGTTAGCGGAAATTGCTTTTTATTAGTTTTTTTCACAAAGTGTCATTTTCCGCTAACTTGTGACAAAAAATAAAATCTTCTATGAACTCACCGTACTCCTAACGGAATACCTTGGGGTGTCTTCTTTCTAAAATGGGGTCATTTGTGGGGTTCCTATACTGTCCTGGCATTTTAGGGGCCCTAAACCGTGAGGAGTAGTCTTGAAATAAAATTTCTCAAAATGACCTGTGAAATCCTAAAGGTACTCATTGGACTTTGGGCCTCTTAGCGCAGTTAGGGTGCAAAAAAGTGCCACACATGTGGTATCGCCGTACTCAGGAGAAGTAGTATAATGTGTTTTGGGGTGTATTTTTACACATACCCATGCTGGGTGGGAGAAATATCTCTGTAAATGGACAATTGTGTGTAAAAAAAGCAAAAGATTGTCATTTACAGAGATATTTCTCCCACCCAGCATGGGTATGTGTAAAAATACACCCCAAAACACATTATACTACTTCTCCTGAGTACGGCGATACCACATGTGTGGCACTTTTTTGCACCCTAACTGCGCTAAGGGGCCCAACGTCTAATGAGTACCTTTAGGATTTCACAGGTCATTTTGAGAAATTTCATTTCAAGACTACTCCTCACGGTTTAGGGCCCCTTAAATGCCAGGACAGTATAGGAACCCCACAAATGACCCCATTTTAGAAAGAAGACACCCCAAGGTATTCCGTTAGTAGTACGGTGAGTTCATAGAAGATTTTATTTTTTGTCACAAGTTAGCGGAAAATGACACTTTGTGAAAAACTAATAAAAAGCAATTTCCGCTAACTTGTGACAAAAAATAAAATCTTCTATGAACTCACCGTACTCCTAACGGAATACCTTGGGGTGTCTTCTTTCTAAAATGGGGTCATTTGTGGGGTTCCTATACTGTCCTGGCATTTTAGGAGCCCTAAACCGTGAGGAGTAGTCTTGAAATGAAATTTCTCAAAATGACCTGTGAAATCCTAAAGGTACTCATTGGACGTTGGGCCCCTTAGCGCAGTTAGGGTGCAAAAAAGTGCCACACATGTGGTATCGCCGTACTCAGGAGAAGTAGTATAATGTGTTTTGGGGTGTATTTTTACACATACCCATGCTGGGTGGGAGAAATATCTCTGTAAATGGACAATCTTTTGCTTTTTTCACACACAATTGTCCATTTACAGAGATATTTCTCCCACCCAGCATGGGTATGTGTAAAAATACACCCCAAAACACATTATACTACTTCTCCTGAGTACGGCGATACCACATGTGTGGCACTTTTTTGCACCCTAACTGCGCTAAGAGGCCCAAAGTCCAATGAGTACCTTTAGGATTTCACAGGTCATTTTGAGAAATTTCATTTCAAGACTACTCCTCACGGTTTAGGGCCCCTAAAATGCCAGGACAGTATAGGAACCCCACAAATGACCCCATTTTAGAAAGAAGACACCCCAAGGTATTCCGTTAGTAGTACGGTGAGTTCATAGAAGATTTTATTTTTTGTCACAAGTTAGCGGAAAATGACACTTTGTGAAAAAATCTAATAAAAAGCAATTTCCGCTAACTTGTGACAAAAAATAAAATCTTCTATGAACTCACCGTACTCCTAACGGAATACCTTGGGGTGTCTAATTTCTAAAATGGGGTCATTTGTGGGGTTCCTATACTGTCCTGGCATTTTAGGGGCCCTAAACCGTGAGGAGTAGTCTGGAAATGAAATTTCTCAAAATGATCTGTGAAATCCTAAAGGTACTCATTGGACGTTGGGCCCCTTAGCGCAGTTAGGGTGCAAAAAAGTGCCACACATGTGGTATCGCCGTACTCAGGAGAAGTAGTATAATGTGTTTTGGGGTATATTTTTACACATACCCATGCTGGGTGGGAGATTTCTCTCTGTAAATGACAATCTTTTGCTTTTTTTACACACAATTGTCCATTTACAGAGATATTTCTCCCACCCAGCATGGGTATGTGTAAAAATACACCCCAAAACACATTATACTACTTCTCCTGAGTACGGCGATACCACATGTGTGGCACTTTTTTGCACCCTAACTGCGCTAAGAGGCCCAAAGTCCAATGAGTACCTTTAGGATTTCACAGGTCATTTTGAGAAATTTTATTTCAAGACTACTCCTCACGGTTTAGGGCCCCTAAAATGCCAGGACAGTATAGGAACCCCACAAATGACCCCATTTTAGAAATTAGACACCCCAAGGTATTCCGTTAGGAGTACGGTGAGTTCATAGAAGATTTTATTTTTTTGTCACAAGTTAGCGGAAAATGACACTTTGTGAAAAAATCTAATAAAAAGCAATTTCCGCTAACTTGTGACAAAAAATAAAATCTTCTATGAACTCACCGTACTCCTAACGGAATACCTTGGGGTGTATAATTTCTAAAATGGGGTCATTTGTGGGGTTCCTATACTGTCCTGGCATTTTAGGGGCCCTAAACCGTGAGGAGTAGTCTTGAAATGAAATTTCTCAAAATGGCCTGTGAAATCCTAAAGGTACTCATTGGACGTTGGGCCCCTTAGCGCAGTTAGGGTGCAAAAAAGTGCCACACATGTGGTATCGCCGTACTCAGGAGAAGTAGTATAGTGTGTTTTGGGGTATATTCTTACACATACCCATGCTGGGTGGGAGAAATATCTCTGTAAATGA
This sequence comes from Hyperolius riggenbachi, assembly GCF_040937935.1. Taxonomy (NCBI): domain Eukaryota; kingdom Metazoa; phylum Chordata; class Amphibia; order Anura; family Hyperoliidae; genus Hyperolius; species Hyperolius riggenbachi. Next base: position 53,283,287 of record NC_090654.1, on the reverse strand, counting down.
CAATCTTTTGATTTTTTTTACACACAATTGTCCATTTACAGAGATATTTCTCCCACCCAGCATGGGTATGTGTAAAAATACACCCCAAAACACATTAAACTACTTCTCCTGAGTACGGTGGTACCACATGTGTGGCACTTTTGTGCACCCTAACTGCGCTAAAGGGCCCAAAGTCCAATGAGCACCTTCAGGCTTTACAGGGATGCTTACAATTTAGCACCCCCCCCCCCCCCCCACTTGCCAGGACAGTTAACAAACCCCACAAATGACCCAATTTTGGAAAGAATACACGCTAAGGTATTCCATGAGGGCCATGGTGAGTTCATAGAAAATTTTATTTTTTGTCACAAGTTAGCGGAAAATGACATTTTGTGGGAAAAAAAAACACAATTTCTGCTAACTTGTAACAAAAAAATAAAATATTCTATGAACTCACCATGCACCTAACGGAATACTTTGGGGTGTCCTCCTTCCAAAATGGCATCATTCGTGGGGTCTGTCCTGGCATTTTAGGGTCTCTGCAATCATTACATGTATGGCCAGTATTAGGAGTTTCTGCTATACGCCTTATATTGGGCATAAGGGTAATGCACTCTGGGCTGAAAGGAAAAATGAACGTCAAACAATCAATCAATCAATGTGGATGAAAAAATATCTGCCAAAAAAATTTTGAAAAAAATAAAGAGGGGAAGGCGTCTGCCAGGACATAGGAGCTGCCGCCCCAAAAATCCAAACCCACCAGCTCGTATGCCCTGGCAAACCTGATTTATCCATTCACACCGATCGATGTGGATGAACAAATCATTGCCAGAGTTCTTTTTTGATACAAAGTGTTTGCAAAGCATATGAATCCCCAACACCACTCCTCGGCCCATATGCCTCGGCAAACGTATCTTTTTGACTGCGGAGGAGAAATCTCGTCCTGCAGCGCTACATGCACCGACTTGTGTGTAAGCTGACAGACGCGCAATGTTCTGTCAGGATGCACCATCAGTGCTGCAGCTGATTGGTCGGTCTGGATAGAAAAAAGAGAGAAGAAAAAAGACAAAACAATACAAAAAGGAGGGGAAGGCGTCTGCCAGGACATAGGAGCTGCCACCCCAAAAATCCAAACCCACCAGCTCGTATGCCCTGGCAAACCTGATTTATCCATTCACACCGATCGATGTGAATGAACAAATCATTGCCAGAGTTCTTTTTTGATACAAAGTGTTTGCCAAAGCATATGAAACCCCAACACCACTCCTCGGCCCATATGCCTCGGCAAACGTATCTTTTTGACTGCGGAGGAGAAATCTCGTCCTGCAGCACTGCATGCACTGACTTGTGTGTAAGCTGACAGACGCGCAATGTTCTGTCAGGATGCACCATCAGTGCTGCAGCTGGTTAGTCGTTCGCTCGGTCCACCTGGAAGGTTATTGGATGGAAAAAATACAAAAAAACCCAAAAAACAAGCAAGCAGCAAAGCAATTACTTCATTAACATTAATAAACTTTGAACTTTTTTAATAAAAAAACTTAACATTGCAAACCAAACATTAACTTCTTTGCTTACCTGTTTTTTTGTTTTTTTTTGTTTTTTTTTTAACTTACCTCCCGAGGACAAACCTCTCCTCCCCCATGGAACAATGTGCGAAGTGCAAATCGCACAGAGTTGTGGCGAAGTACATTACGCAATTTGTCCCAAGTGAAAGGAGAGGTTTCTGGCAGCCCTGTGTATTAGGGTCTCTGGAAACCCGATGTTTGGTTTCACACTGCATATTGACATATCCGGTGGGTCGAGCCCGCCGCACCGTATAGTCCAAAACAGACCTTCAGGCAATACCACAAGAGTAGCATTCGGCCTAGTAATGAACTGCGTCGCCATAGACCAACATGACTTCCGGGCCGATCGATATTGCCACAGAAGCCACGCAGTAACGTGGGCATGCACTAGCGTTAAGTCAAGCACTTCTGGCGTAGGGGGGGACCGCAAAGTGTGACTTTTGCTAGGCATTTTGCCCTAACGCATCGCAGCAGTGTGAAATAGCACTGAGAGACCCTTGTGTGCCTACCGCTGTGTGTGGAGTTCCCTACTCTCTAATAGTGTACCTGCTCGTGGTACCTCTCAAAACACTCCCCTAGGCATAGGCCAGGCTGGTCAGGACAGGTGGGACAATAAACAGTGGTGTCACGCCTTATTCCAGCCCTGCTGCAGACACAACAGCGTTTTCTTCGGATTCGTTGACCTGGGGTACTCGGAATTGGATAGGCGTAATGCCTTCCATGCAGCCGGCTAGTTGCATCTTGGGGTTGGGCCACGGCACCTCCTGGATACAGGAGTTCCATCACGATCTGTTTATTAAATTTAATAAACGATCCAGTTCTCCCAGCCTTACTGTAGAGAACAAAGCTGTTGTAAATTGCCAATTGAATGAGGTAAAAAGACACTTTTTTATACCAGCGTCTTGTTTTTCGGGCAACTAAATAGGGCGCTAACCTCTGGTCATTGAAATCCACCCCTCCCATGTTAGTATTATACTCATGGACGACAAGGGGTTTTTCAATGACCTGAGTTCGCCGTTGAATTTCAACTGTCGTGTCTGCGTGAATGGTGGACAGGAAGTAAACCTCCCTCTTGTCCTTCCATTTCACCGCGAGCAGGTCGTCAGCACACAAGGCGGCCCTCTGCCCCCGTTCAAGTCTGGTGGTAATGAGCCGTTGGGGGAAGCCCCGGCGACTAGGCCGCACGGTGCCACAGCATCGGATTTTTTCGATTTTTAAGTGCTGAAAGAGGGCCACACTTGTGTAATAATTGTCCACAAAAAGATGGTACCCTTTCTGGAACAAGGGTGACACCAAGTCCCACACAACCTTTCCACTGCTCCCCAGGTAGTCAGGGCATCCGACCGGCTCCAATTTTGAGTCTTTTCCCTCATAGACCCTAAAATAAGATGTATAGCCTGTGGCCCTTTCACAGAGCTTATAAAGTTTCACCCCATACCGGGCGCGCTTGCTTGGGATGTACTGTTTGATGCGAAGGCGCCCGGTAAAGCGTATGAGGGACTCGTCTACGCATATGTCCTGGTCAGGGGTATAAGCATCTGCAAATCTGGATGACAGGTGGTCTATGAGGGGTCGAATTTTGTGGAGCCGGTCAAAAGCAGAGTGGTCACTTCGATGACAGGTTTCGTTGTTATTGAAGTGCAGGAAGCGCAGGATGTTCTCAAATCGTGTCCTGGACATGGCAGCAGAGTACAGGGGAACATGATATGCTGGGTCCGTAGACCAATAAGACCGCAACACATTCTGCTTTACTAGTCCCGTGTGAAGGAGAAGGCCCCAAAAAATTTTCATTTCGGAAACTTGGACTGGTTTCCACCGAAAAGGCTGGGCAAGGAACTTTCCGGATTGGCGGTTATATATTGTGTGGCCTTACGGTTGGTCTCTGCCACAATTAAGTCTAAGAGATCCTGGGTGAAGAACAGATAGAAAAAGTCTAGGGCCGATCCTAGATTATCTGTCTCCACCTGGACTCCAGACTGGGCGGTGAAAGGGGGAAGTACGGGTGCGGCGGAATCAGGGGATTGCCAATTTGGGTTTGCCAGCAACTCTGGTAAACTAGGGGTAGTACGGGCCCGTCTTCTTGGTGGCTGCGACTGGGATCTTACTGCACGTGCCACCGAACCAGTTTCAACTTCCATGCTGGTGCTCGCCACTTCACCAGGGTCTACGGAAGTACTGGTGCTAGGTCCAGGAGATGTTGTGCTGCTGGTGCCTGCCCCACCATGAAATCTCAGACCAGCACGAACACCACTCTGCTGCCCTTGAGGCCGATCCTGCGCCACCTGCGGTCCAACAACATGGGGTGTGGTACGCCTGGCTTTAGCCGGGACCTCAACCTCGTCATCACTTTCGGTCAGTGAGACACTGCTCAATTCAGGTTCAAACTCTGACCCGGAAGATTCGTCGAATGAGGCGTCCCAATCGTCCTCATCCGACTGGGCCATGTACCTGAGAACCTCATCATCGGAATACCCCTTTCTTGCCATGGTGGTCTGCTAAATTTAGGGGGTATTCCTCTGAGACTACCCAGAAAAAAAGAGCACCTACCTAGCAAAAGGGAGTATTTGAGAGGTAGAAAGCTGTGGTCACTGAGTTTTGATAAAAAAATAAATCAAAACTGAGGTTTACAGTGCCACAGCTATTGTACAGTGTTTTTTTGCAGTGATCAGAAAAAAAATTCTGTCACTGCGGTGGGGCGGGCTGAACGCAAGTGCAGGCGAACGATCAGGCCTGATCGGGCAAACACTGTGTTTTTTGTGTGGATCCTAGTGACCCTAATAGATCTGACTGCGATCAGTAATGATCACTTACAGATACTATATAGTACCAATGTTGATTAGCGACAGTGATGACGCTAATTAGTGACTGTGGTGCAGTGGGCTGAGCACTAACTGACACAAAGGGGCCTAGCTAACTGGCCTAACTGCTAACACTAGTGATACTAAAAAAGTGACAGTTTTCACTGATCACTGTTTTTAGATCACTAGGATAGTGACAGGGGGGTGGTGGCGAGTGGGGAATCAGAGGCAATCAGAAACAATCACAGGACAATCAAAGGCAATCACAGGGCAATCGCAGGCCAATCACAGGGCACTCAATTCACGGGACAATCGAAGCCAATCACGGGACAATCAAAGCCAATCACAGGGCAATCAAACCAATCACGGCACAATCAAAGCCAATCACAGGCCAATCAAAGCCAATCACAGGGCAATCAAACCAATCACTGCACAATCAAAGCCGATCACAGGTCAATCACAGGCCAATCGAACCAATCACGGCACAATCAAAGCCGATCACGGGACAATCAAAGCCAATCACAGGCCAATCACAGGGCAATCACGGGACAATCAAAGCCAATCACGGGACAATCAAATACAATTGCAGCACAATCAAACTGAATGTCAGCACAATGAAATACAATTACAGCACAATCAACTACAATGCACTGGGAAGGTGATTGGGGGGGGGGGGGGGGGTTCTGAGGGCGATCTGAGGGTTATGGGGGGTTGATTAGGTGCCCGCACGGGGCAGATTGGGTCCTGATCTGATGGGTGGCAGACACAGGGGGTGACCGATGGGAGATCAGTGAGTGATTACAGGGGAGAATAGATGTAAACAATGCACTGGGGAGGTTATCAGGAGGGTCTGAGGGCAATCTGAGGGTCTGGGTGGGTGATCAGGTGCCCCCAAGGGACAGTTTAGGGTCTGCGCTGATGGGTGGTGGTGACAAGGGGTGATAGACAGGTGATAGATGGGTGATAGACAGGTGATCAGTGGGTAAGGCAGCTATATAGCTGTATACAGCATACAGGGGGGTGGTCTGGGAGGGGGGTCTGGGGGGATCTGAGGGTAGGGGGGGTGATCAGGGGACCCTAGGGGGCAGTTAGGGACCTAACCTAGGGGATAGCGTCCCTAGATAGTGACAGGGAGTGATTGATGGGTTCTTAGGTGGGTGGTGGGGTGCTAGCAGTGGTGTGCTGGGGTGGTCAGGGGGGGTTTTGAGGGCTGGGGTGGGCGATCGGGTGGTCTGTGTGGGGCAAAGTGTGTGCTTTTCTACTTATCGGTAGGCTGCCTGTCCTCTCTGATGGTCGCACGACGAGTGACCATCAGCGGAGGAGGCAGCCAGTATAATACACTTTGTTACAATAACAAAGTGTATTATACTCTCCTGATTGGCCGGATCGCTGCATTTGAAACCCGCCGGCGCTGCTAATTGGCCGGCGGGTTTCCGTGCAGGGTGGGCGGATCCTATTGCCGGCGGCGATCGCGTCATTGATGACGCGATCGCCGCACAGCCACCGCTGATGCCGCCCCCGCCGATGGGCGTATTGCGGTCGTTTGGGCCCGGACTTTGCCGCCGCCCATCGGCTGGGGGCGGTCCTCAAGTGGTTAAAGGACTTCTCCAGGCAAACCTGTCCATTAATAAAAGGACATACCATATACATCCAAGGCAAACTTCTTATTGCTGGTGAATGGACAAGATCTGTGTACTTAAAGTGAACCTCCAGACTAAAAATCTACTCAGCAGCACTAATAAGGCTTGGTGTTTCTTTAACAGTTTTAACAGCATCAGAACTTTGTTTTTCAAATCAAGCCTAATTTTTAGCTGCTAATGCTGGGCATAGACTGTTCGTTTTTCTTTATCAATCGAGCCGCTGATGGCTCGATTGATAATATCCGACAGGTCCCATCACCGCGCGGATCGATTCCCCGCTCGATACCCACGGACGGACAATAGCGGAAATCGAGCGGAAGATAAGGAAGCGCCCACGGGACGAGCGGGAATCGATCCAGGCGCGAGTGGGGATGCGGCGGGAGTCGATCCGGTGGCTAATCAAGCCGCAGAAATGAACCGTCTATGTCCAGCATTAGAAGCTAAGCTCCGCCCCATCAAAGAAAACTGCCTGGGCATTTTTTGCCTGATGCTGTTCAAAGTATGATGAGATTTCTGATGTTGTTGTTCTCGTTGCCTAGCAGCTGGGAGGGGTGATCAGGACACAGGACAGTTGGAACTGTGTCTCATGCTCCATCACCTCCTTTCAACCAAAAAGATGGCTGCCATCATGAAATCAAACATTTGCCTGTTCTTTTAAAACAGGGTGTGTAAACGATTATATTACCTATCTATTTTAATTAACATAACTAATGTAACTTAATGACAGTATGTTTGTTTAGGCTGGAGTTCCTCTTTAAAGTGAACCTCCAGACTAAAAATCTACTCAGCAGAACTGAAAAGGCTTGGTGCTTCTTTAACAATTTCACAGCATCAGAACTTTGTTTTTCAAACCAAGCCTAATTTTTAGCTGCTTAGAAGCTAAGCTCCGCCCCATCAAAGAAAAATGTCTGGGCATTTTTTGCCTGATGCTGTTCAAAGCATGATGGGCTTTCTGATGTTGTTGTTTTCGTTGCCTAGCAGCTGGGAGGGGTGATCAGGACACAGGACAGTTGGAACTATGTCTCATGCTCCCTGTCACCTCCTTTCAACCAAAAAGATGGCTGCCCCCATGAAAAAGATGGCTGCCTCCATGAAATCACAAACATTTGCCTGTTCTTTTAAAACAGGGTGGGTAAGAGATTATATTACCTATCTATTTTAATGATCTTCCTGAGTGTTTGTGGGTTCCCTAAGTTCCACATACCAGTCACATACAGACAAGTTAATTGGTTCTTTCAAAATTGGCCTTTGACCATGATAGCCACATATGACTAAAGTGGGGGATAAATGGAATACATTGTGAACTTCTCTGAAGGGCAGTAAGTGGCATGACTGTCTACTCTGTAAAATGCTAGGGAATATGTCAATGCTATATAATAATACAAAAAATAATGGCTAGTAACCCCAATGTTCTTTACCTAAAAGGGGAGCAATAAAAGTCTAGTAATAAGTTTTATGTATAAAAAACCCCTCTGATACATGAACCGGTCTGATTCCTTGTCTTTGTTTCATGCAGCCTCAATGTTCATCATCGCGATGCTCCTGGGAAGTCTGAACAGCTGCTGCAACCCCTGGATCTACATGCTCTTCACCGGACATCTCTTCCATGATCTCCTGCAACGGTTCCTCTGCTGCTCTGCGCGGTACCTGAAGTCCAGGCAGCAAGGGAGCGACCTGAGCGCCAGCAGGAAGAGTAATTCCTCAACCTTCGTCTTGAGTCGCAAAAGTTCAAGTCAGAAGAGTATCACTCAGCCATCTACAGCATGACTACTGCCGCCCACTGTTGGGCAAACAATTGAGAAGGGATGCTTATCCTGAATGAGAACCTCCTCACGAGACATAAGTAGACAAGGCATTGGGAACTACAAGCTGTAGATGATGGACCTTGCCTTGGAGCTGATGTTAAAGGGTGAAACTTAAGTTAGGCTAGACAGAAGGGTGAAAAAACCAAAAATGTTTTAGATAAAGATAACGTTCGACTGTTATGTTACTGTCCATACCTCTTCGAACTAATGCCAGCATCTTGCAGTTCTAAGGATGTATTTTGTTCTATGTAGACTAGATGTTCCTCAAACTCCTGGAAGATATGAGGCATCCATGAGTGGAGGTGGAAGGGGGGACGAGTCAGTCTATATTATCTTTTCTATGAAAAATGCCTCCTAGCTTCTTTTAGATGTGCCTACTCCTTGCCCTTCCCTACTGTCCACTGGTAATAGCATAACTACCAGGTGCACATTTTCCCACTTAGTGGGGCAGATTTAACAAAACCAGTACCAGAAGAATTGAAACAAAAGTGGCACATAAAAAGTGCAGAAGCATAGAAAGTGTCTAATTTTCTTGGTGCTGGTTTAGATAAATTTGCCACAATGTATCTTGAAATCAATGTTGTTTAGCTCTATGATACTGTATTTGAAATTATTTTTAGGATGTACTCATATTCTTCTTGATGATTAAAAAAAAAAAGGGGGCCCCGTAAACATTGGCTTATTTTTCTTTAAACTTTCCCAGACATACTTATCATATTATAGACTTTAGTGTAGGATTATGATTTAGTATTGCATTTTAGAGAGATATAAGCTGAGGGCAAGGAGCATGTCTATCTTAATGGAGCCAGGGTTTTTTTTTTCCTTTCGGTGTAATTTATATTATGTTTAGCAACCACCGAGAATGGGAACTTGAAAACCTTTAGGAATGGTAGAACAGGTCCTTGAGGGCAGGAGAAAGCAAAACGAGAAAAGGATCTATCTGTAGACTTTGTTGATCTTGCTGAATGGGGTGAAGAAGCTGAGGGATATCACAATTAATCTGTGTCATATTATGGAAAAGTATTTTAGGACTTCAAAGCTTTTAAGAAGCTGAGAAGCTGAACTTGAATAGCAAAACTTTGGTCATGCCACTAGCCTCTGGTGATTTGATGTAAGATCTATTTAGCCAGCTATTGTTGGGTCAGTAGTTCCACATGAGGTGACATAATAAGCCCTCAGAGAAACCTTCAGTTCCATTAAGCTCCAGCTTTATCATTCGTTCCCGATGCGTTGACAGAAAATGGCATCTGTTGAGTCACTATCTACCAGTGAGTTGACAAAATGGTGTCACTGATGTCATGAATCAGCAACAACTTGACACACAGCATAGCTATGGCTTGACAGACTTCTTGTGCTGAACCAATTTCCTGGTGAACAGTCATAAAATGGCTCCAGTAACGTCAACAGTTCACATGAACGATGTTATCCCTGACCCTAACCCATGCCATCTTACTGAAAACGACCGAGCCTGGACAGATTGCTTTGCCTCATGGCCTTGGTGATGTCACTGCCTTCCAGCCAGCTAACACAAAATATCCAACTTTGAAGGCATCACAGACTTGGGCGTGGCAGTACCAGTCAAAGATATTGGATGGTGTGGAACATGACTGTGGTCTGATCATAACTGCTGCCCTCTTGCACTATCACAAATCACCCTGTATAGGATCCACAAAATATACTCACCTGTATTCCCGGCACAGTCATGTCTGGATCACAGCGCCCCCTCTCTTTCCTACGCAGCCCTCACATTGCTGGATTCTTCAGCTATCGCTTTGTAAAATGATGTGCAATATTTTTATGACGTGTTTAGTGGCCGCCACCGGCAGCATTGAATGACGCGTAGCGTGGAATGCTTTCTCAAGCAGCCTGGCCCATCAGGGCAAACCGAATATGCCGAAGAGTTTATAAGAATGTAAGAAAGAAGTCGACTCTTTTAACTCCTGTTTTAATTACTTTTCAGAACTCATTGAAAGTGGAGACACTTCTGTAAAGTGGAGCTGCAGTCAATACTTTTCTTGTTATATTTTGGATTGAATGGGGAAGGGCTAGAACTTTTACTGCTGTCTGTGTCTGTAAAGTAGATGTCCGGTCATTACTTTTTTTTGGGGGGGGGTTAGGTTTGAATTGGGTTTTTATTGCTCTTTGTGCCCTGTTTGAAGACATTTACTGCATAGCTAACCTACAAATCTGTGTTTTTAGAGACATCCTTTCAATAATTGGGTTTAAGTTGGCCAAAAATCTGGTTGCACAATTTTTGTCCAATCATTCCTGTCATGGTTGGGCCTTATTTAAAAATCACTCAAATATCTTCAAGACCCTTTCACACTGAGGCAGTGCTGTGCAGCATTGTCGCTGCAGCCTACCACAGGTATTGTGAGTCGTTAGGTGAACTAGCGGTGTGCTGCGCCGGAAGTATCCTATGTAACGCGAGCGCATATCTACGTTATGTGCGGTGGACCGGGAATCACGTAAGTCTATAGCGACGCACGTGTTTTAAACCGACCCTCCATAGTTTTACACATGCGCTGAAGCGTATTTAAGCAATACACTTCCTTGCATGTTAATGATTGCCCAACAGGAAGTGAGCGACACTTCCTGCTTGGCCATCTGCCTGATGGGGATTACCGCGTTAGTACCGTTAGAAGTTCGAACGAAGGCCTGTTTTTGGTGATGCAGCCCCCGAGCTGCACCACACCGCTACCGGCAGTTGACAGTCTAAAACCGCCCTCAAGCTGTTCCATCCCACTACAGATGGTCAGTGAGATGCAAATATTTTTGAGTTGATGCAGCATTTTGCAAATTTTGTATGCAAAGATACGCAGCTTGAACAAGAATCAATCAACTCCTGCTGAGATAAAATTCCATTGGTCCATTTGTCATCTGCATAAATTTGCATGCAAAATTATTTGCATTTCATTAACCACCCCTAATCGTCAAGGGGTTGCTAGTAATTCTGGCTTTCATTCATATTTTAAGATAATTGTATGCATCTTGGAATTGGGCCAGGAAGTGCATTTGCATACAATTTACATGCGAGGTGGACTTGTTAGCATCTCAGTGACCATTAGGGATGATCAATGAGATGCTAATTCTTCTGAAATTATGCAAATGTATGGAGTTTGAAAATGGACCAATCAATTTAATCAATTTTAACCCAGGTTTAAATTGATTGGCCCATTTTCAAGTTGCGTATATTTCCATAAAAATTTGCATCAACTCAGAAGAACTTGCATATCTTTGATCATCTCTAGTGACCATCTCGAATCAATAGCTGCCATATCTGATGGATAACACCACACCTGAATCTTGTACACACTGTCAATGAATGTCGCCCTTAGCATTGGTTGCTTAATCGTTAGGCTGACATTGCAGGGAATGAGCCCTGTACAGATACACTGTTAGGCTACAGCCAGGTAGCATTAGCATGTACTGAGGGGGGAAGCGGCAATGCATGAGGGAGCGGTGTTCAGCAAGGCAAATAAGTACCAGCACAAAGGGCTCATTGGGCAGCTGCACACATGCTAGATTTTTGGGTGAGACAGTCCTTAAAAGGAACCTAAACTGAGAGGGATTTGGATGTTTCCTTTTAAACAATACCAGTTGCCTGGCAGTCCTGCTGATCTCTATGACTGCAGTGGTGACTGAATCACACACTTGAAACAAGCATGCAGCTAATCCAGTCTGACTTCAGTCAGAGCACCTGATCTGCATGCTTGTTCAGGGGCTGTGGCTAAAATTATTAGAGAGACGGGATCAGCAGGAGAGTCAGGCAACTGGTATTATTTTAAAAGGAAAAATCCATATCCTTCTCAGTTTAGGTTCCCTTTGCAGAACGCAAGTATATGCTTTTTTTATCCAGCAGTCCAAAGAGAAAGGCAAGCCGGGCACCAATAGTTTGCAATTCACCAATTTATTTCATCCCACTCATAGACAAACACAGGCAACAAGTAGCTGGTCTGACAGCCATTTCGCAAGCTAAGCTGCTTGCTTCCTCAGAGACCATTAGAGCTAAATGACACACACATTTAAATACCCAAACAATGTGATCAATGTGCGCGCCGGAGGCTCGGGGCGGTATCCTGGACACGGGAACCGCTCGGCAACAGACCGGATTCAGCTGTGGTGAGTCCCTCCCCCACTAACTCAGTCTGTGATCACATTGTTTGGGTATTTAAATGTATGCATTTTTACACGTTTGCAGTTCGCATCTACAAAACGCATATGGGTTTTGTATGCATTTTCAATGCGTTTTTACATTGTGTTTTATGCAAATCACTTGGAAGACAACAGGAAGCGGAAATACATCACAATATTTAAAAAAAACAAAAACGCATGAATAATGCATACAAAACGTAATATTGTGTCCCCACTCCACTTTCTTTATGTGCGTTTTTGATGCGTTTTTGAACACCATGCAACAAAAGTAGCGTTTTTAAAAACGCACGCATACAAAACATATGCGTTTTTTCATGCGGCCCATAGACTTCCATTAGCGGCAAAAACGCAGTGTTTTCCTCAACGCTTGCGTTTCTGCGAAGTGTGCACCTATCCAAAACGTTTTGGCTGGAAGTAGAGCAGGGTAATCCACCGAGCAACCTAGGCAGGTGCCTGGGGCCTAGTGGGAGTCAAGGGGGCCCACCCTCCACCTTCTCTGACCTCTCTCCACTTCAGCTTACCAAAAGGACCACAAGGTGGCCCAAATCTACTACTTTGCCTATGGCCCCATTACATCTTCGTCCATCTCTGGTTGGAAGCCCACTTTAATTTTTCAACACTTACTTTTCCATGATCTGTTCCTGAAACACGGTGTGTGTTTAAAGTGTACCAGCGATGACAAATACTTACCATTTTATACATACCTGAGGCTTCCTCCAGCCCAGGGGCGTAACAATAGACCCTGCAAGGGATGCAGCTGCAGGGGGGGCCAGAAGCTGCAGGTGGCCCCGTGAGGGGGGGGGGGGGGGAGAGTTTCATTTTCCCTGTTCTTAGAGACTGACAACTAAGGGTAAGGAGAAAAACAATTTCTGTTCTCTACACAATTTTTCTAATGACTGCATGTGCTCAGCCACTAATAAGGAATCATACAAAGTTTTACAGACACAGATCTGTAGACAGTCCCTATTCAGTGTTCAGCAGGGTCAAGGGGGGCCCCCATCCATCCAGGGTGGCCCAATGAGTTTTAGTTACGCCACTGCTCCAGCCCCATGTGCACGGATCACTCCCATGCCGCCGTTCTCCGCTGCCTGCAGCTACGGTATCGGGTCCCGTAATTTCTGCCACAAGGGAAGTGTGCGCTCTACGTATCTTTCCAGCGGCCACTGAAGAGATACGTAGAGCGTGCACTTCCTCTTGCACAGACTGGCTGCGACTGGCCGAAGTAATAGGACCCGATACCGTATCTGCACGCAGCGGAGGACAGCGGCATGGGAGCGACCTGTGTGCATGGGGCTGGAGAAAGCTTCAGGTATGTATAAAACGATAAGTATTCATCATCTCTGGTTTCCTTTAACACTGATATATTTACGAGATCTGTTTGTGTTGTGATGATTTATCTGCAGAGCTGCTTGGGATTTCCAGACATATAAAATCTCTTTATTGCTCAATATGTACAAAGTAGAACATTTGTTTTTTTATTTAATCATTACCATCTAGACTCAATCCAGATTTTGAACTGTAAACTTTATTACTACTCCAACTTTAAACACAAAAAGCCTCAGCTGCCAAGCAGTAAAATGGGGATTGTGCCTGGTGTAGCATCTCACAGGCAGGGTCAGTTCTTGCTACAATGCGGCCCTGGGGTAAAAGTAACTTGGGAGGCCCCCTGATGCCACCTTGCAACCAAATCACCCCCAGGGCCCCTTAGCTGGCTGCCAGGCCAGATCCAATTTCCCCCATCACACAATAGCATTAGGTGTCCATCATATGTCCCCTAAATAGCATTTTGGGGGTTTCCATGAGTCACCACAACTGGAGGGGAGGTGGTACCTTGGGGGGCCCCCACAGGCTCTGGGGCCCAGGGGCAATTGCCCCTTTGCTTCTATGGAAGCGCCAGCCCTGCTCACAAGGCTGGATGCTACCCGTTGCACAATCGGCCGTACATTATATGCACAGCTTGCAACATCCATCAATATAACATGATGGTCTCAAAGGGTTGATCAGAACACCTCCAAATGTCCCCTCCCCTTATAAGTCTGTGAGGGAGCGGGGGCTGGGGGGGTCAGTAAGCGAGATGGAGGAATATGTCCTGAATTAATGGAGGGTGTAATTAATAACGATAGAGAAAAGATCTGTCATCTATCATTGTGCCATAATAAGGAAGCGGTGGAATGCGACGGCCCCGAATCATTCCCAGATGTTACACGCAATGCTTCCTGCGCTTCTCCGTACCCGGCGCGCAGCTGTTCCATGTGCTGCAAACCATGAGAACAAAACATGGTAATAGATTAAAGGAGAACTCTTGACTGAGGTTTCATTGGATCGGGCATTGGGTAGGAAACAAAACATTTGTCATTTCTACCTGGTAAAAACAATTGTCAATAGAGATTAACTACAAAAATGTTAAAGAGAATCTGTATGAAAAAAAAGTGCTCCTGGGGACTACTTACCTCGGGCTCCAGGATCATAACATTCCTGTGTGAGCTTCGCACTTTGGGCTCAGGTGGAAATAGCTAAGCCTGATTGGATCCATTTTACTGCCCCTGCCTTGTAGGGCAGTTCTGATCAGGCTGGGCTATTTCTGCCTGAGATTCTTTCATTTTTCACACATGCTTTCTCACTAGGCACAGGGCAGACTCATGACATGTGAATAAGTTAGGAACATGCTCAGATGGCTTTCATCAGGGCGAGGTATGGATTGGATGTGGCCCAGGCTATGGCAGGGCTTATGAGAGAGGTGTTACCAAGTACTAAGTTGAGGCTGGATTCACACTTGGTTGCGTTGCGCTGAGTTGCGTCGCGTTGCATCCCATTGAAAAATAGATGCGTTGTGTTGAGTTGTGTCGCAGCATGCAAGGGTTAATCCAGCCTCAAGGAAACCTGAGGCACACCTCAAGTGAAAATCTGAGAGGAAAGCCTCTGGATCCTGTAGAGGCTTCCTACGCTGTCCTCCGACCTCCACCACTGCCCTGCATTCTCCAAAACATCGGGGCCACGCCTCATTTCTGGCATGACTGCACCCAGGCTAGTATGGCTGCGTCTGCACAGTAGCACGGTGCTTACTAGGCGCAGTCATCCTTGCTTGCGACATTCCAATGAGCCAAATCGGAATTCTTGGGGGGGGGGGCAACGTTTGACAACAGGGGACCAGAGGAAGCCTCTATAGGACCCAGAGGCTATCCTCTTCTTAGGTAAGTATGTTTTGTTTTACCCAAAGTTCGTCTCCCATATACTATAAGTTATGGAGAGCATGAGAACCACTAGGATTTTTTATAGTGGCCTAAAATGAACCAAATGCCCCAATACTATTAACCAAAATAAAACATTGTAAGGTTTGACTCACGTCTGAGCCGAATCTCCAACGGCCAACCAGAGTGAGCAGTGCAGTGTTGGTTCGTTGTGGTCCGCCTGGTGTCCAGGGCAGGGGCTTCTATGGAAGACACATCCGCTTGTCCGGAACAATTGTGCAGATCAGGACTTGCTGATCTGCTGATTGCAGTGGGACAAAACGGATCCGTTGCAGAGTGACAAATGTGAACGGATCTTATTAAAGGACTTACGAGCCCAAATAGCGGAAAAAAGATAAGTACCTTAATCAGTTTTAAATGCACGGAGGACGCCGTCCGCGCCCTCCGTGCAGTTCCGCCAGGTCCCCGCAGTCTGATCGCCCCCCGTGCCGCTCCCGACCCCACAGACGGGGTCGGGCTCCCCTTCCTCTCCTAAGATGGCCGCCGGAGCCGGCCGCAGCTGCGCAGTCTGCATATGCGTTAGTGCGGCTGCGCAGCTCTAGGGCCCTCCCCCCCCCCCCGATCCACGCACAGTAGCGTGGATTGAGGGGGGAGGCCCTAGAGCTGCGCAGCCGCACTAACGCGTATGCGGACTGCGCGGCCGGCTCCGGCGGCCATCTTGGGAGAGGAAGGGGAGCCCGACCCCGTTCGTGGGGTCGGGAGCGGCACGGGGGGTGATCAGACTGCGGGGACCCGGCGGAACTGCATGGAGGGCGCGGACGGCGTCCTCCGTGCATTTAAAACTGATTAAGGTACTTATCTTTTTTTCGCTATTTGGGCTCGTAAGTCCTTTAAAGAGACTCTGTAACATGAAAAACATCCCCTGGGGGGTACTCACCTCGGGTGGGGGAAGCCTCGGGATCCTAATGAGGCTTCCCACGCCGTCCTCTGTCCCACGGGGGTCTCGCCGCAGCCCTCCGAACAGCCGGCGACTGTGCCGACTGTCAGTTCAATATTTACCTTTGCTGGCTCCAGCGGGGGCGCTGTGGCGACTTTCGGCACGGAAATAGACGGAAATACCCGATCTCCGTCGGGTCCGCTCTACTGCGCAGGCGCCGGAAACTTGCGCCTGCGCAGTAGAGCAGACCCGACGGCGATCGGGTATTTCCGCCTACTTCGGCGCCGACAGCCATCAGAGCGCCTGCGCAGGAGCCAGGAAGGTAAATATTGCGTCACCGCTGTACGGAGGGCTACAGCGAGACCCCCGAGGGACGCAGGACGGCGTGGGAAGCCTCATTAGGATCCTGAGGCTTCCCCCACCGAGGTGAGTACCCCCCAGGGGCCGTTTTGTCGTTACAGTTCCTCTTTAATGACTTTATAGCATCTGTCAACTTTGCATTTTCCACTCCAGCAAAACATCCAAAAAAATGTCTATTTTGTTTTCTGAACTGAGTCTCAAGTGCCTTTCTTAAAACAGAAAGCATTTGTGGATTTCACCTCCACGTGAACACGAAGTAACATCCAAAAGCCTCAGTCCTTAATTAATGTATTGTGGAGATAACTTTAGTAGTTATACCTGTCTATACACACACACATTCCCCCTCCCCCACCTCCACCTTATCTCTATAGTTCACAAAGTCACCAGCCAGTGTAATGATGGTGTTCAGGGGTGTAGCGTGAGCAAGGCGGGGCACCCAGCAAAACTCAGCCAGCCGGGCCTCCCTGCATACCCCCCACCCAACATTGCTGTGTGTTCGGTATGGGGACAGATGGCTTAGCCGGGGGCTAAGCGGGCCCGGTCCTGTGCAATGTGCAGATCAGTGGAAGCATCTTACATTGGCTTCTTCTAGCAGGGCAACATGTCCTTACTCCTCTCTTACCTGTAGTTGCTGTACGGCCTATCTCCTTGCGGTTCTTGATGCCCATCACGTGACATGCACAGACGGGACACAGAAGATTGTTACAGTGAAGAGAGGAAGGACAAGTCACTCTGCTGGAACAAGGTAATGTATGACGCTGGCGCTGCACAGGAACAGGCCCCCTTAGCCACTGGGTCCCCTCACAATGCCGGGGGTCGCTATGGTTACGCCCCTAATCATGTTGGTGAAGGCAGAGTAAGGAAACGAATAAGCTATTGGAGGTGTTATACGGCCCCATGTTTAATACATCATGCTGGTTTATACATCCACCTATCTGTATATCTGTATGTATGTGAATGTACTGTGTGTAAATAAATATGCTATGCCTATTGTCTATTTAAGTAGAGCACTGGGCTCCTAAATTTTATATCTATATTCAGAAAAAGAGTTATAAAACCTAAATATTGTAATATATTTATATGTATATGTATATTCGGCCCAGTCTGTGGCTATCAGGACATCTGAAGTTTGATGCTTAACAGTATTTTGCAAATCAGGCCATACACCATACAATTCTGGTTGTCCAATCCTGTCCAGTTTGACCCCTACCAGCAGTAGTCTTATCTAATCCATGTGACTTGTGTATGTTCAGTGTTTTGGCCCTTACCCTGGCCATACACCATGCAATCTTGATTTTGTTCAATCTTGCCACTTCCATCCATGTAGTATGAGAGCTTGCCAAAACAATCCGATTTCAATCTTTTTACCCTTTTAATAGATAGATTGTACAATCAAGATTGTATGACCTCCCTTACACTATACATTTGGTAACATTAGACAAGATTTCACAGCTAAGGTTGTATGTTGTATGGCCTGCTTAAGAGTGCTTGAGTCCCCACCCAAGTATCTTGTCATAGTACCTTTTGAGTAAAAAAGAATTGCTTATAGCTATTTTCCACAAAGCAGTCATGTGATCAGTGTACTCCGTTTCCTTTAGCTGTAGACTGACATACAAAGTGCAAGGCTGTAGCAGTCCAGGCCACACCTCTTTCCGTAAGGGAATTCAGGAACTCACATTATTACTGCACACCATGCTCCACCCTCCAGACTAGGGAGGGGCCTGAGGAGTAGTTATGGTCATATCTAGGAGAACTCTTGGAGAGCATGTGATTTTGTTTGATCACCTGATACATTTGCATAGCTCTGACTTGGCTGATCACATCCTGCTTTAGCGCATGATCATCATGGCTAGCAAATCAAAGACTTACATATCACTTGACCAAACTGATCACATGCTTCTCGATGAGTTATCCTAGTTGGAGAAGGAGAAGAGTGATCAAGTGACCTTTTAGATCATTAAACATGTTTTTGCTTTTTAACACTAAAGTTATTGTGACAATGTACTAATTTGGGGTGAAGGGTTTAATGCTTTATTCCAGGAGGTGGACCTTGAGTGAATTATTACAAGCCAGATGTGTATATAGAGTGTTGTCTAGGCAGAAAACTAATATTTCAGAGGAGCTTGAGACATCGGGGAGGTATGAGGCTCTCCGTGTCTCCCTGCTGTCTCCAGTTCCTCGTGAGGCTTTGATTAGTTGGCCAACCGATAGGGCATGTAAATACGAATTTTTATGAGACACTTTTTGTGCTGAATCATTTTACAGATCACTGGTTTACGTTGAGAGTTTTATTTTACTTGCTGTCCAGTTTTCAGATCTCTTTATCTTTAATAAAGGCTGTTCTTGGAGACCTGATTGCGGTGTGAAGAATTATTCCGGTTTGTGTCTTGTGTGTAAAGCTGTGAATCCCACCAACACTCCATTATCTATCCAAAGAGGGGGCATCTTGCTAAAGTAAAGCTTTAGATATTAAAAGCTGGATATTAAATAGGGATTGCTGTATCATCAGGGCCGGATTTACCATAAGGCACTGTAAGCACGTGCCTACAAGCGCCTGATGATAGAAAGGCGGCACACTCCCCTCCCTGAGCACCTCCCTCTTTCCCTATGCAGAGTCCTTATGAGAGTGTAAATTAGAGGTTACTCACCCAACTCTCTGCATTCCACTGACCAGATCTCCCTTCAGTCAGGGGCACCTCTAGCTACTTAATACAGAGGTTCCCCTAGCTTCCTATTACTTGGGGGCACCTCTAGATACTTAATATTGAGTTTATTTTTGGGTACCTAATACTAAGGGACAACTGTGGCTACGTTATGGGCAAGGGAAGTAAGGGAGAAATGACAGTGGGGACAGCTAGCACACTTGCAGTGCAGTTTGGTGGGGGTTTGAAGGTTTATGGAGTGCGAAGTCCAAGGTCCCAGGACATCTGTGCCTATAGTAGTAGTAGAAGACAAAAAACACAGGAGGTCCGGGAGCCCAATCTGGTGCAGCACGTTATTATGTACAGCAGGGGTCCCCAACCACCGGGCCGCGGCCCACTGCCGGTCCGTTGGCAGTGTCCAGCCGGGCCGCGGCGGGTCTGTCATCTTGCCCCTCCCCCCCGCGGCCGCCGCTTCTG
Source organism: Hyperolius riggenbachi (assembly GCF_040937935.1). NCBI lineage: Eukaryota > Metazoa > Chordata > Amphibia > Anura > Hyperoliidae > Hyperolius > Hyperolius riggenbachi. The sequence continues at coordinate 53,263,741 of NC_090654.1, read as the reverse complement.
TTACTTTATGAGCGGGCGGCCGCTTCCGGATTCCCCCATGCGCGCTCTCCTCCATGAAGTACTATCTCCTCCTATAACAGCAGCGCGTCTTGCGTCTGCTGTAAGGAGGGAAGGAGGCGGGGCAGCGGCTTCCTGTAGCGGCGATATGCATCGCCGCTACCATGGGAACCGCTGCCCCGCCTCCTTCCCTCCTCACAGCAGACGCAAGACGCGCTGCTGTTATAGGAGGAGATAGTACTTCATGGAGGAGAGCGCGCATGGGGGAATCCGGAAGCGGCCGCCCGCCCGCCCGCTCATAAGGTAACAGAAGCGGCGGCCGCACCATTTACGCATACTGGGCACTATACTAGCTATAGCTGGGCCACTATACTAGCCATGCTGGCCACTATACTAGCCATGCTGGGCACTATACTAGCCATGCTGGGCACTATACTAGCCATGCTGGGGCACTATACTAGCTACACTGGGGTAACTATACTAGCCATACTGGGGCAACTAAACTCCCTATACTGAGGCAACTATGCTAGCTATGCCGCCGCACCCCAGCCCCTCCCCCCATAACCCGCTGCGCACGACACTGTCCACTAGGTCGCGCGCGCAATACCCCCCCCCCCCCCCCCCCCCGGCCTCGGAGAAAAATTTGGTCAGTAAGTGGTCCCCGGGCTGGAAAAGGTTGAAAAGGTTGGGGACCCCTGATGTACAGGATTGCTTTTATAAAGTCAATCAGTAGTATACTCACAAGAGTGGGTTGCTAATTGAGGCAACCACTCGTTTTCGCTGGTGGGGAAGTACCGTCCCCAGTCGGCCTTTATTCTTCTTTTGGTCGCTCCCCAAAAAAGGTAGATCCGTCGGAGTAGTTCCGACGTACATCTTCCCCTTGGATCAAGGGGCACTAACTAGTTTTTGGTAGGGTAGGAGGCGCCCGGCAAAGTGATTCAGATCTATGTGATTCTATATGGTAGGTACAGCATTAAGGAAACAAAATGGTGTGATCCTACCTTCTAGATGTCCCTTATGGGAAATATACAGATCAAGTCGTATACTTGTATAATCGAAGTTTATTGGGGCACAGACAACGCGTTTCACGGTCAAAACCGCTTCCTCAGGTCAATAGAGGTGCCTTAAGAGTTAAAAGATACAGCGCTCAGGCACAATTGTTATAACACATAGTAATAAATGAGAATCATATAGCGTATAGCATATAAAATATAAAACATAACATATAAAATAAAAAAATATATATATATAAAATAATAATAAATAAAATATATAAAATATTAAATGTTTAAAACAAATGCAGCTATATATGTGCTATATCAGAATCTAACCTATTGGCTCATAATAACTATATTTCATCACTTTGGTGCAACACTGTATAATAGTAGGTGAGATATATATTTAAGACCATATATATATATTATATGTAACAGATAATATAGTTATTATGTGCCTGAGCGCTGTATGCTATCTTTTAACTCTTAAGGCACCTCTATTGACCTGAGGAAGCGGTTTTGACCGTGAAACGCGTTGTCTGTGCCCCAATAAACTTCGATTATACAAGTATACGACTTGATCTGTATATTTCCCATAAGGGACATCTAGAAGGTAGGATCACACCATTTTGTTTCCTTAATGCTGTACCTACCATATAGAATCACATAGATCTGAATCACTTTGCCGGGCGCCTCCTACCCTACCAAAAACTAATCTGTGCCTATAGGCTCCTATTATGTGAATCTGGGCCTGTATCATGGATGTCAAACTCCAGTCTAGGTCCTAGGTCCTCACACATTTTTTGCACAGCTTAAATTAATGGATGGGACTGTATTAGGAAAGCCGTGGCTATTCAAGCAGAACACATTTCTCCATTTTTCTATCCATCCTAAACACTGTCATGACTATGGCCTTCGTGGACTGGAGTTCAACACCTGTGCTGTAGATGGAAGAGTAGGCTGCAAATGGAATAGAGAGGCTGCAGATGAGAACATAGCTCCCAACTTTTTGAGAGGGTCACATTAAGACACGCTCCTGCAGCCACACCTCTAACCATGCCCCCACCACACCCCTCACCATTCATAACACAAAGAAATCAGAATCAAAACGTAGTTTCATCAATCAAACCACCGGGGCCGGCTCTAGCTGGCTCAAATAAATGTCTTGCCCCCTCAAGCAGGAGGGGTGGCAGCGCAGAGAAGAGGGAGCGGTGGGCACAGTAGTGGGGAAGGGTGGCATCTCCTCCCCTTCCCTCACCTGGGGCTCCCCCTTCCTCTCTCCCCCCTCCAGATTTGAGCGGCTGGCAGCGGGCGGCGGCAGAACACTTCCTATTCCTGGCACAAAGGAGATCTGTGCGCTGCTACTGACTAGACCAGAGTAGCGGCGCACAGATCTCCTTCGCGCCGGGACTAGGAAGTGTTCTGCCAGCCGCTCAAATCTGGAGGGTGGAGCGAGGATGGGGGAGCCCCGGGTGAGGGAAGGGGGGGAGACGCCCCCCCCCCTTCCCCACCGCTGTGCCCACCGCACCCTCTTTTCTGCGCTGCCGCCCCTCCTGGGGACATCTATACACCTGGCTATACTGGGGACACTGTAAGTCCTGGCTACCTAAACTGGGAACATCTATAGACCTGGCTACATATACTGGGGACACCTATAAACCTGGCTACATATACTGGGGATACCTATAGACCTGGCTACATATACTGAAGACAGCTATACACCTGGCTACATATACTGGGAACACCTATAAACATGGCTACATATACTGGGGACAGCTATACACCTGACTACATATACTGGGGATAGCTATACGCCTGGCTACATATACTGGGGACACCTATAGACCTGGCTACATATACTGAGGACAGCTATACACCTGGCTACATATACTGGGGACACCTATAAACCTGGTTACATATACTGGGGACAGCTATACATCTGGCTACATATACTGGGGGCAGCTATACATCTGGCTACATATACTGGGGACAGCTATACACCTGGCTACATATACTGGGGACAGCTATAGACCTGGCTACATATACTGGGGACAGCTATAGACCTGGCTACATATACTGGGGACACCTATAGACCTGGCTACATATACTGGGGACAGCTATAGACCTGGCTACATATACTGAGGACAGCTATACACCTGGCTACATATACTGGGGACACCTATAAACATGGCTACATATACTGGGGACAGCTATACACCTGAATACATATACTGGGGACAGCTATACGCCTGGCTACATATACTGGGGACACCTATAGACCTGGCTACATATACTGAGGACAGCTATACACCTGGCTACATATACTGGGGACACCTATAAACCTGGTTACATATACTGGGGACAGCTATACATCTGGCTACATATACTGGGGGCAGCTATACATCTGGCTACATATACTGGGGACAGCTATACACCTGGCTACATATACTGGGGACACCTATAAACCTGGCTACATATACTGGGGACAGCTATAGACCTGGCTACATATACTGAGGACAGCTATACATCTGGCTACATATACTGGGGGCAGCTATACACCTGGCTACATATACTGGGGACACCTATAGTCCTGGCTACATATACTGGGGACAGCTATAGACCTGGCTACATATACTGAGGACAGCTATACACCTGGCTACATATACTGGGGACAGCTATACATCTGGCTACATATACTGGGGACAGCTATACACCTGGCTACATATACTGGGGACACCTATAAACCTGGCTACATATACTGGGGACAGCTATAGACCTGGCTATATATACTGGGGACACCTATAGACCTGGCTACATATACTGAGGACAGTTATACACTTGGCTACATATACCGGGGACACCTATAAACCTGACTACATATACTGGGGACAGCTATACACCTGGCTACATATACTGGGGACAGCTATACACCTGGCTACATATACTGGGGACAGCTATACACCTGACTACATATACTGGGGACACCTATAGACCTGGTTACATATACTGGGGACAGCTATACACCTGGCTACATATACTGGGGGCAGCTATACACCTGGCTACATGTACTGGGGACACCTATAGACCTGGCTACATATACTGGGGACAGCTATACACCTGGCTACATATACTGGGGACAGCTACACACCTGGCTACATATACTGGGGACACCTGTAGATTTGGCTTCATATACTGGGGACAGCTATAGACCTGGCTACATATACTGGGGACACCGGCTGTCTGTCATTATGTGCATTTACTGGTGAAATGCTGTCTGTCATTATGCGCATTTATTGGTGAAAGGCTGTCTGTCATTACATGCATTTACTGGTGAAACGCTGTCTCTCATTACGTGCATTTACTGGTGAAACGCTGTCTCTTATGTGCATTTACTGGTGAAACACTGTCTCTCATTATGTGCATTTACTGGTGAAACACTGTCTCTTATGTGCATTTACTGGTGAAACGCTGTGTCTTATTACATGCGTTTACTGGTGAAAGGCTGTCTGTCATTATGTGCATTTACTTCATTTTTTTTAATGTAACTACGTTAGCTGGTATAACTACATTACAGTTAGCCCCACCCACATGATGTCATGACCATGCCCATTTTTCACCGTGTCTAGAAAAAATGTGCTCAAACATGATGCCCCCTTCACATTTGTGACTGCCCCCTCATATGTGCCTGTCTAGTCTATCATCGTTAGATTTTCTTCATTTAACATTTGAAAATACGAAATATATAAATTCAAACGATGGAAATAAAGTTTAGAGTGAATTAAACACATTTTCAGGCGAAAAATACATATATTACTTATACAGATCTGTATATTAATCCTGAAAGAAGGACAAAGGAAGAGGGACAGAGGGTCCCAAACAGGGACTGTCCCTCCAAAAGAGGGACAGTTGGGAGCTATGATGAGAAGCTGCTGCCCCTGGGATCTGCACATGAAAGAGATGGGCTGCTGTACATGGATGTTACACATGGCAGAGGGGCTGCTCATGAAATGGGGGAGAGGTGCTGTAATTGGAGCAAAAAAAAGTTGGCCCAGGGGAGGGAAAAGTATAAATCCGGCCTTTGCAACTTCCGTGAAGTGTGGTACTATAATGCCCAACACCATGTTACTCTATGCCAGTGGTGGCATAGCTGGTTTTATCTGTCTGTAAGACCCTGCTGTTCAATGATCACTTTTTAATTCCCTTCCCCACTACCTTACTTGTGTAGCCCTCAAGCCCACCATCTTTTCTTACTCCTAAGGGCCTTCAACTTGAACCTACCACCTGGCCAGAGAGCCATGTCGCCAAAGTACCCAGACCCACCTCCAGCTAGTTACAGTGTGGGCAGCGGTGGCAAGATACATACCTTCCGGAAGTGACGTCACTTCCGGAAGTGAACCGCTAGAGCGAGGAGTATGCGGTGGAACGCACAGAAGAAGGTATGTATCTGCCCGCCGCTGCCCGCTGCCCACACTGTAACTAGCTGGAGGGGAGCGCAGAGGGGAGAGCCCCAAGGTGAGGGAGAGGGGGGGAACTTCCCCTCTCCCCGCCGACTGTGGCCAAGGCTTTCCCCTCATACTGCCACCCCTCCAGCCCCCACAAAATGGCCCTGAGCGGGGCCCAGGGAGGGGGGAGGGGCCGCAATGATTTCTGGAGGGGGACCTGATGGGGCCTGAGACCTCCTTCTCACACAATGCATCTGAAGACCTCACGCAATGCTTCTACATTGCTGCATCCCCCTCCCCGCCACATCACACACAAAAAAACATGCCCCTCTGCATGATATGGTGGGGGTAATATATGTCACCACCCATAACAGCTACCGATGCCTTTCCACCAATCAAATCTGCAACCCCCCTTTCCCAGTGGTCACTGAAGGAGGCCAAACCACTGAAGGAGGCCACAATGAGCTAAGGAGCACCACCCCTAGATCAAAGGAAACCGCTTTTCTTGCCTCCTCCCAGTGCTCCCATCACTTCCTGATGTGAACGTCCGCTGTTACAATGAGATGGAGTGCAAGGGACCAGGAAATAAACACATGCAGCGTGTGGATCCCTTCAATGTATCGTAACCTGCTCTACATGCTTCTCCCCGCCTGACTACCTATACTGGAGGCACCTATGCCTGGCTACCTATACTAGGGGCACCTATACCTGGATACCTAAACTCGGGGCACCAATACCTGGCTATCTATACTGGGTGCACCCATACCTAGATACCTATACTGGGGGCATCTATACCTGGCTACCTATACTGGGGGCACCTATACCTGGCTACTTATATTGGGGGAACCTATACCTGGATACCTATACTGGAGGCACCTAAAACTGGCTACCTAAATGGGGGGCACCTATACCTGGCTACCTATACTGGGGATACCTATACCTGGCTACCTATACTGGGGACAACTACACCTGGCTACTTATACCCGGGGCACCTATACCTGGCTACCTATACTGGAGCACCTATACCTGACTACCTATATTGGGGACTATAGTTCGCTACCTATACTGGAGGCAAATCTGGCCACCAATCATAGGGAAGAGCTTATACTTAGGGGACAATAGGATGCCTATACCAGGGGTGGAGGTGCCTACATCTGGCTACATAGTACTGGGGGCCAATATACCTGGCTATCTATACTGGGGCACCTATACCTGGATACCGATACTGGAGGCACCTATACCTGTATACCTATACTGGGGGCTTCTATACCCGGCTACCTATACTGGGGACAACTATACCTGACTACTCATACTGGGGGCACCTATACCTGGCTACCTATACTGGGGTGCCTATAGCTTGCTACCCATACTGGGGGCACATCATTTGCTCCTGTGCTCCTCTCTTTCTCCTTTCCTGGGGCTCAGTGGTCGAGCAGTGTCATTCCAGCGGCATAACTACAAACCATGAGGTCCTCAACATCTCATGGTGACTGCCTATCATATATCCACTTTAACCCCCCCCCCCCTCCTCTAGTAAGTATGGCCACCAATCCGCACATGAGGCCATCATATCCCCCTCCATCCCCACAAAAAGTGCAGCCATTATTTCCTCCCCTGCAACTGCTGTGAAGAGGAGAGAGCAGATAGTCTGGTTCGCTGAGCAACTGCGCATATCAGTGGGCTACCAGGCAGGGCTAGATCATCCACAAGGCAAACCTAGGCAGTTGCCTAGGGCCTAGAGTAGAGCGTAGGGGTCAAATCCGCCAAATCTTACTGAAAAAAAGGCAGGTAATCATCAGTGGTGGGCAAACACTGCTATCTTCCTTGGGGCCTTATTTCATCTTAATCTTTTTCTGCTACTAGGGGGAGTCCTAGTGGGGGGCCAGTGCAAGTGAGGAGAAAAGAAAGCCAAATTTCACTGACTGCAAAGAAACTGTGTTTTATAGCACTGGATTATTAACTTTTACCAGGAAAAAAGGAACATAGGTGAGTTCTGAGTAGGGTTCATACTACAAATACACCACTGCTTCATAATATGTCACTTCAGGGACACTTGAAGGAAAGATGCAAGCTGATTAAAAACAACAAAAATCTACTTACCCGCGGCGTCCTCCACCCCTGGCAGCCGTCCTGTGCCCTCGCCGCAGCTCTAAATCCAGCCGGTGGCCTGGGGCTCCCTCCGGTGCAGGAGCAGATTATTTGTTTTTTATTAGCTCAGACCTTCCTTTTGAATATGGCCATACATCAGGCGACTTGGCGGCCGATCAATTATCCAATTAGATTATTATAAGGGAATTGGAGGAAAATCTGTGCCGCCAAGTGCATGCCCGACCGACAATGCAACGAAAATTGGTTGCATTCTCAAACACGCATGCTGCAAGATGATGCTCGATTGCGCAGCGGTAACGGCGTACAATTTCCAGACGATCGGCGAATGTGACGAAACCCCCGACACTGTCCCCGATTATGTAATTGTCCCTCTAGTGCCCCGTGTAAAGTGTATACATTACCTGTCTGCGGCCTGCACTAGTCCCTCCCCTGCTCCGGGCGCATTCCCCTCTCCATACATGCACGCCCCACGTGGTTTCCTAGTAAGGACGCACGTGTGATGTCTAACACTCACGCCCTTACTAGGAAGCCACGTGGGGCGCGCGTGTATGCAGTGGAGGAATCCCAGAAGCCAGTGGGGGACAAGCGGAGGCCGTGGAGAGGTAATGTATTGACTTTATACGGGGACATTTACATTAGGACGGCACAGGGTTGGGGTGGCAAGACGGACGTATGCGGCACACAAGGCCGATTCCCGAGAGATTTCATGCTGAAATTGATGGGGAATCGGCCTGTGGTGTATGGCAGTGGCGTACCTAGGGCATTTGACACCCGGTGCTGGGTATTATAAACCCCCCCCCCCCCCACAAAAAAAAAAAGTAAAGGGGCAAAAAAATGGGCGGCGGCAAAAAATGGGCGTGGCCATGACCGGATGAGGGCGGAGCTAACTGTAATTTGACGTGAACCCGGGTGAGAGTGATATGGAGGCTGCCATATTTATTTCCTTTTAAACAATACTAGTTGCCCTGCTGATCTATTTGGCTGCAGTAGTGAACTGAATCACACCAGAAACAAGCATGCTTTTTCAGGGTCTGTGGTTCAAAGAATTAGAGGCAGAGGACCGGCACGGCAGCCAAGCAATGATTGGAGGCGCAGAAGAGGCATGTGATGGCGACGCAGCGTTCCAGGCTGATACGCGGAAGTAACGTGAGTATTCTCCGCACCAGCCTGCTCTTTGCCCACTGCCCCCGGCCTGCTACCCGCATTTTTGGGGGGAGAAGAGAGGCAGAAGGAGGGGGACCCAGGTGAGGGAGGGGGGGGGATATTTCCTCCCTCCCCGCCGCTATCCCTGCTGTCACCCCTCCTCCTAGCGCTGCTCTTCCCCTCCTTAGTCAGGTGTAGGGGGGTCGTGGCGACACCCCCTGGTTGTCTGGCACCCGGTGCGCCACGCCCCCCTGCGCCCTTAGGTAGGAACGCTACTGGTGTATGGGCAGCTGCCAGATCTCTCTCTCATCAGATTTAGGCTCAACACACACCATACAATCTTAGTTGTTCAATCTTACCACTTTCATGTAGTATAATAGCTTATCCAATCAATCATTCAAAGTATTTTCAATGTGTTGGCCCTTATACTACATAGATTTGGTAAATCTGTACAACCAAGATTGTATGGTGTGTGGGCTTTTTGGTCTCCTTCAGCCCTTGATACATTCCTGGTGGTTCTGGGTCACCCTAAGCTGCCTGGGTATCCCTGTAGAGTGGGGAAATGTAAAATCCCCGGCCAGTTTTTATTGCAGTCCCTCATTTCTTGTCCCGAGAACTACCAGCACAGCTCCCAACAGTCCCTCTTTGGGAACCAAGTCCCTGTGTCCCTGTTTATTCTTCATTTGTCCCTCAGTAAAGGACTGATGTACAGAGGATCTTCTAGTACTACGGCTTATGGTGCCCATACACAGTACAATTAAAACATTTTATTTTCCTGTTTATTCGACCAAAACGATTGAATACAGTAAAAATTGAAAAAAAAAAATTTTTTTTGATCGAGAAAAAAATACTACATAGATTTGGTAAATCTGTCCAACCAAGTGGTGTTGAGCTTTAGAGAGAGATTTGTCTCTTGGTCGAATCTGCCCATACATCACTAGATGTATGGCTGCCTTAAAGAGACACTGAAGCGAGAATAATTCTCGCTTCAGAGCTCATAGTTAGCAGGGGCACGTGTGCCCCTGCTAAAACGCCGCTATCCTGCGGCTAAACGGGGGTCCCTCAACCCCTAATCATACCCCCCCCCCCCCCCCCCGGAAAATCAACGACCAAATTGGTCGTAGATTTTGCTGCTCCTAGAGGCAGGGCTAACGGCCGCAGCCCTGCCTCTCAGCGCGTCTATCAGCGGCGCATCGCCCGCCTCTCCCCCGCCCCTCTCAGTGAAGAAAGACTGAGAGGGGCGGGGGAGAGGCGGAGATACGCGCTGACAGACGCGCGCGGGGCAGGGCTGCGGCGGTTAGCCCTGCCTCAATCAGGAAGAGATCCCCGGCTGCACGGAGGGGATTTCGGGGTGTAAGGGACCCCCGTTTAGCCGCAGGATAGCGGCGTTTTAGCAGGGGCACGCATGCCCCTGCTAACTATGAGCTCTGAAGCGAGATTTATTCTCGCTTCAGAGTCTCTTTAAGATTGTGTACACACCTGCAATTTTATTGGCCAAGTGGGAATAATGCCCTCGACTTGATTGCCAATGGGCTAAAGGGGATTGGGGTTCACTGTACACACAATAGATTTTTCTACAGAGACGGTTGTTATTTAATTTAGCTTGTGTATGTAGCTGCAGTAAAAGGTCACTATTACTTTAAGGAGCCTCCTAAAATTCTGTAAACAGCGCAGCAGGTAATCTCTGCTATTTATTATGGTCAGTTTATGGTCATTTTGATGCTGTTTATGAACCATAAAATTAGCTGTCTCTGTAAGCGCAGTTGCCTGGAAAAGGGCTTACGCTGGGGTTTTGTGTGAAGGGCAATCTCCGCTGGGGGGTGCAGTGAGGACGGCGGGAAGGATGGCCAGCTAGTGAGTGTTTCCAAGCGAAATCCGCTGTAAAGTTTACAAGAATACAATATTTCCCAGACAAGCTGTGCAGCAACCCCACACTGCCTGTGATGTGCGTTTATTCACACACTGCCAGTCACCATGCTGCTGTGTGGTCACAGGATGCGCAGGGAACCTGTCTGCAATGCTTCATAAAGGACCACTATCGCGAAAATTATGAACATTTTAAATACATGAAAACATATACTGTAAATAAAAAGTACATTTCTCACAGAGCTAAATGAGCTATAAATTACTTTTCTCCTATATTGCTGCCACTTATAGTTAAAAGTACAAATCTGACAGAACTGACAGGTGTTTGACTAAGTCATCTCTTCATGGGGGATTCCCAGGGTTTTCTTTATTTTCAAAAGCACTTAGTAAACGACAGATGCTGCTCAGTCCATCTGCCAGACTAGTGTGCAAACAGGTAGGGAGGGCGACTTGCATCTGTATAAATCTTTTACAGGAATCGCTTTTGTAAAAAATAAATGAAATACTGAGGATCCACCATGAAGAGATGGACTGGTCAAAAACCTGTCAGTTCTGTCAGATTTCTACTAACTACTGTAAGTGACAGCAACATAAGAGAAAAGTAATTTATAGCTCATTTAACTCTATAAGAAACATCTATCTACATATATAATAGGCTAAGTGCCTCAACCTTCAAGCAAGAAGAAATAGCGCCCTGCCCCCAGGGCCGGTCCAAGCAAGAAAAAGGGGCCGGGCCAAGCAAGAAGCTCCCTGCCCCCCAGGGGCGGTCCTTCAGGCAAGAAGAAGAAGTAGCGCCCTGCCCCCAGGGCCGGTCCAAGCAAGAAAAAGGTGCCGGGCAAAGCAAGAAGAAGGGGCCGGGCCAAGCAAGAAGAAGAAGTAGCGCCCTGCCCCCAGGGCCAGTCCAAGCAAGAAAAAGGGTCCGGGCAAAGCAAGAAGCTCCCTGCCCCCCAGGGGCGGTCCTACACTTGCCGCCGAGCTGGAGAGGGTAGTGGGCAGGAAGGGGGTATTGGGCATAGCGACGGGGGAGGGGGGGGAGGTCGGAGGGGGATGACTCACCTCTTCCGCGTTCCAGCATGCGTTCCACTGTCGTCACTTCCTGCAATGCCGTCCACTTACAATACAGTGGGCAGCATTGTAGGAAGTGACGACAGTGGAACGCACGCTGGAACGCGGAAGAGGTGAGTCATCCCCGCCCGCTGCCTCTTACTAATAGCGGCGGCTGCTGCTCAGCTTAAGCTCGAGGGGGAGCGCAGATGGGGGACCCAGGTGAGGGAAGGGGGTCCAACCCCCCTCCCCGCTGCTGTGCCCAATACCCCCTTCCTGCCCGCCACTCCCTTATGCGGCATATGCTACGCCGTGAGTCGGATAGTACTTCTTATTTGTTTTTCTTGTCATGTATTTTACATTTTACAATATTTCGTGATAGTAGTCCTATAAGTGGCCAGATGGATCGGGGATTGCAACCAACAAACTATCATGTCCCTGATCCATCTGGCCGCATCTGAAATCATTGTTTGCGGTGGCTGAAACGAACAATCGTGTAAAGATCGTTAACACGATTGCAGCGAACCTGCATAAGTCAATAAGGATTGGAACGATCCTCAACGACTTAATCTGACCTGTCGGTCGTTCAAAAAGGAATGATTGTCGTGGGTGGCGTGTGTCAGTCAACATCATTTAACGAGTTTTTGTTGAATACTACTGTGCTATATCACAAAAAAAAAGTTTTCTCAAAAAATCAGCATCCCTTCATACAAACATTTCTCTGCCTGCAAAACTGGCTCAAACGGGCTTCTTAGTTCTTAGTGACTCTTGGGGAAACTGGCACATAAGAACACTGAGACTGTGTTTTTAATTTGCTAAATCAAGGGTTTGCACATTGGGGTCCCACACCTTAGCACGCAGTAGTTTTTTGCTTCGTAACTGCGTGATTGGCAGATTTTGGGCAATTTCACGTTTACTTTTGTTTAGTAAATGAGCCTCTCCCGCTTCTTTTCTGTCTTGTTAGAAATTGATGGCTGTGTGTGGGATACAATGTAAAGAATAGATTATTTGCATGAAATGGTGAAATGGCTATTGTACCCACCCTAGCTGCTAGTGATGTATAGGAACGCGGTACTCTCTGCGCTTCCCTGTGTCACAGCAGTCTGGGCAAAGCGAGGATTGTTGGAGACCGAATGCATAAATGTATGCTGAAAAAATGTCAGATACAAAGGAGGCTATTTATGGAACTGGAACAATGGTGGCGCTATTGCTTATGGGACTGGCAGCAAATCACCCTCCCCCTTCCTTTAGAAACATATAGTTAAAGAGACACTAAAGCGAAAAAAAATATAATGATATTATGATTTGTATGTGTAGTACAGCTAAGAAATAAAACATTAAGATCAGATACATCAGTCTAATTGTTTACAGTACAGGAAGAGTTAAGAAACTCCAGTTGTTATCTCTATGCAAAAAAGCCATTAAGCTCTACGACTTTCAAAGTCGTGGAGAGGGCTGTTTTCTGACTTTTATTATCTCAACTGTTCCTGAACTATTTACTTTTCATCTGCCAGAGGAGAGGTCATTAGTTCACAGACTGCTCTGAAAGAATCATTTTGAATGCTGAGTGTTGTGTAATCTGCACATATTATAGAATGATGCAATGATAGAAAAAACACTATATACCTGAAAATAAAAATATGAGAATATTTTCTTTGCTGCTAATCTTCTAGCAATTATTCATAGTACACAACCAATTCACTATATCATATTTTTTTTTTCGCTTCAGTGTCTCTTTAAATGGGTTGGTTTCCAGATATGAAAGCCACAGTAGCAAAATCAGATTTCAAAAGCCTTGCACACTTGTAAGGTCTTGCTTCCACTATACATATAGTGCACATTTCGGCAGTGCATATAGTGTGCAACACGCAAGAACGGCAGAAGTGTATAGACAGCCCTTCTACCGTTCCTATCATATGCGCTGCGCAGCAGTATGATGCGCAATTGCACTGCTGCATGAATTTTTTTAAGAATTGCAGCACTGACCCATTTCCTGTAATGAATGGGATCAGCAGCGCAGAATGCATGCGATCATAAGCGTTGTGTTTGTAAGTTGGGGGGAGGGGTTGGCAAGGGGTGGTCCCGGGCAAGGAACAGGAAGGGCTGGTCCCGGGCAGAGGAAGTAGGAGTTAGAGATGCGAAGTTCGGATCTTTTCAATGATCCGGATGATTCGAATCGGATCATTGAAAAGATCCGGATCTTTGATCCGAATCTCGGATCATTTTACAAGGGAAGCATTCGGGGGTGAAATGACTGGCAGGACAGGAGAAGGGGAGGGGGGTGGACACACAGAGAAGGGGAGAAGATGGACAGAGGGCAGGGAGTGGACAGAGAAGGGAGGAGGGACGAGCAGAGAGCAGAAATGTTTGTTTGCACACAATACCCACATGCTGCAATCACATGCTTTACATATATTTCACCTATATGTTCATCTGTATACTCCCAACTCCCATTCCCCAAAGCATTCCCAGAAGTGAAGTGCAGCTGTTTAGAGCAGTGCAGGAGGATCATATTGCTCTGCAATCACAGTGCCTGCCCTGTCCTAGCCCAGCATGCTGCCTGTAACGTTACTGAGCTGTGCCAAAAGTTTCCAATGTGTTCACTGTGCACAACTACGGAACAGACAGCCTATAATGAGCAGCACATTTCAGCCAGTATGTGTGCTCTACACACATCTGGCAAGGCTGCCTCCCCTTCAACAGAGCGATCCATCTATGCTCTGCTTCCAGGACCCCGCTGCCCGCTGAGAGGGGGGCGTGTCGCTCCTGGCCCTGCCCCCTTTGCGATCCGAATCTCTCATTTTGATGATTCGGATGATTCGACTCACAAAATAGATTCGGATCAAAGATCCGAATCATTCATGATCCGGACAACACTAGTAGGAGTGGAGTTGGGACACAGGTAGAAGGAGGAAGGAGTGAAGTGCAGCCCGCAGCACCTGTTTTCAGCGCCAGCATGGAGGATGTAGAGAGCCTTCTGAGGCTCGTCAGGAGCGAGACAGCCGCACAAGGTCCGCAGTGGGTTGCGGAACCGTTGGCGAGGTTGGCAGGAGGCGACGCCGGCAATTCGGCAGGCCGCACCAGTGCCCGCGTGTCTAGGCCACCCGACAGACTGAGTCCCACATCGTGTCCCTGCCGGCGAAGGAGGAGCGGAAGTTTGCCTCCGACCTCACCTGAGCCCCCTAGTAAAAAAGGTAAAGGGCAGGGCAAGAAGGGAGCGAGCGGGAGGAGAATCCCAGACAAGATGGCGGCCGCAGGCCCCATCGGCGCCACGCAGAAGACAGGGGGCCACTCCTCAACACGTGGACAGCAGCAAGCGGCAGCCTCAGCTGCACATAGCATCCCCAGCACAGGGCCTCAGACAGCAGGGGAGGCAGGCCATTCGGGGGTTAACCCCTCAGCTGCCACTGAGCAGAGGTGGAAGAAAACCCAGCAGGCTGCTAAGAAAAAGGCTGCACCAGCAAAAGGGAAGTCAGCACCGGCAAAGGAGACACGCAGCCAGGGCCAGCCCGTCACTTTTTGCAGCCTGAGGCAAATTTAGCAGAGCTGCTGTGTGGGGGAGTTGTGGGAGTGAGTCAGCCAGTGGCCCCCCAGTCCGCAGCAGTCAATGACTCTAATGTGGTAGCCCTTATATAAGGGACGCATTGCGTACGCCCAGCCAAAACGTATTGCAGTCGGGATCACCGGTACAAGCTTGGACCGGTCCCGGCCCGGGGAGTTGGCACAAGCAGCACCTGCTGCTGAGCCTCAGTTGGTCGCTATAATGGTAACACAGCAGTAGCCACAGTTACATCAGGGGTAACGTCGGTACAGGCGGACGCAAGAGATAAAGAGATAGAGTTAGTCCGTTTAGCCGATACGACAAGAGGGGAGTCATATTTATGTGTCGGTGGACCTTTGGGTGCGCATTTGAAGCTGGAGATGCGCAAAAAATTTAGAAGGGTGAGTATGTCGAAATATTCTCACTCCTCTGCTTAAGCAAGTTTAATTTGTATTGTGGAAAACAAGATGAGAGTAAGAAAGATGAAGAGGAACGTAGGAGGTATAGGTTGATACCGAGGACTTTGGAGGAAGGCATTTGCTATATTTGCGAGCGTACTAGGAGAAAAACAACCAGAGTGTTGCTCGGCATTGTTTTGTTACCTGGATACAATAGGCGAGGCCCACAGAGTATATGGGGGAAATGCGTGGTTACGCTATGATGAACATTTCAGGCAGTCAAAAGCTTTTCACCTTGCGATGAAATGGAATCATAAAGACATCAACTTATGGAGGAGTCTGATGCAGTGGCATACCTAGGGCATTTGACACCCGGTGCTGGGTATTAAAAGACACCCCCCACCCACCATAAAAAAAAAAAGAAGCAACTGTGGCATGCTAAACGCGACACAGCGGGTAATGCCAGGTGTAGGGTCCCCCCCCAGTGTAGGTAATATAGTTGCCCCAGTGAAGCAAGTATAGTTGCCCCCAGTATAGCTAGTATAGTTGCCCCCAGAATAGCTAGTATAGTTGCCCCTGTGTAGGTAATATAGTTGCCCCCTGTATAGCTAGTATAGTTGCCTCCAGTATAGCTAGTAATGTTGCCCCCTGTGTAGGTAATATAGTTGCCCCCAGTATAGCTAGTATAGTTGACCCCAGTGTAGGTAATATAGTTGCCCCCAGTATACATAGTATAGTTGGCCCCTAGTATAGTTGCCCCCAGTATGGATGAAGCTTGGAAGGAGGGGTGGTGGGGAGGGGGGCCAGAACCCCCACCTCCCTCACCTGGGTCCCCTCCTTCTGGCGCTTCCCCACCTCCTAATTAGCAGCAGCTTAGAGAAGCGGGCAGGAGTGGGCGGAGAGGACTTACTCACCTGCTTCCTGCGTTCCAAGTGATGGCGAATAGCGTCATCGTCACGTGACACTGGTCTCCGCCTTCTCCACCGCTCACTGTGCTTCCTGATCAGTGGAAGCACAGTGAGCAGCAGAGAAGTCAGAGACCAGTGTCTTGTGAGGATGACGCTGTGCGCCATCGCCTGGAAGCAGGTGAGTAAGTATTCTCCGCCTGCTCCTGCCCGCTTCTCAAAGCTGCTGCTAATTAGGAGGGGGGAAGCGCCAGAAGGAGGGGACCCAGATGAGGGAGGTGGGGGGTCTGGCCCCCCTTCCTGCCGCTTTCCCCGCTACCCCTCCTTTCTGTTTTGCTTCCCCCTCCTGCACAGGCCCCTGCGGAAGGCCTTGGTGATGCCCCTGGGGCGTCCGACACCCGGAAGGTTTTGTTATACCTAGTTTTGAGGTGGTGGGTTCTAACCCTCCACACTGTAATTTTAAATCAGTTGCGAGTTATCCAGAGGTGGTGTCAGCAAAATTTGACAAGGAGGTAAGTTTGGGCCGCATGGCGGGTCCGTTTCCACAACCCCCAGTTGATGATCTAGTGGTTTCACCATTAGGGCTAGTGCCGCAGAAAGAGCCGAATTATTTTCGTCTCATTCATCATCTTTCATACCCAAAGGGAGCCTCGGTAAATGACGGCATTTATCCGGACGCAGCATTGGTTTTATACGCCTCATTTGACTCAGCAGTGCAGCTAGTGAAGCGAGGGGGTCAGGGGGCATTAATGGCTAAGACGGATGTCGAAGCAGTGTTCAGGTTGTTATAAGTTAACCGAATAGTTTTTGCTTGTTAGGTTGTTTTTGGGAGGGCCGGTATAATATCGATTGCTGTTTACTGATGGGGTGCTCCATTGCGTGCGCGTATTTTGAACGTTTTAGTTCTTTTATTGAATGGGTGGTCAAGGAGATTTCTGGTGTGCAGACAGTCATCCATTGTTTGGATGATTTTCTGGTCATCAGCGGAAGGGAGTCAGTGGACTGCGCTTATCTGTTGGCGACCATGAGGCAGATTTCTGATAACTTTGGCATTCCATTGGCTGAAGAGAAGACTGAGGGCCCTCAGCCTATCATGAAGTTTTAAGGCATCGCAATAGATTCCATGGCCATGAAATGCAGGTTGCCGCAAGAAAAGCAGCTGATTTGCGGTCTCACATTGAGATGGTGTTAGCTAGGAAAAAGGTGACTCTTCGGGATTTACAATTCCTTCTCAGAAAACTGAATTTCGCCTGCAGAATCATGCCTATGGGGCGTATTTTCTGCAGGCGTTTAGCAATGGCCACGGCAGGAGTAAAGTTGCCACATCATCAGATACGATTGGTGGCAGAACACAAGGAGGATCTGTGCATGTGGCTCCTTTTCTTGGCTGACTTCAATGGTCGTTCTATGTGGATGGAGGAGAGTGTAGGGAACCACGACTTGGAACTCTTCTCCGATGCAGCAGGATCTTGTGGTTTCAGCGCTTATTTTGCGGGTAAGTGGTATGCGGAGCGGTGGCCTGACAAGTGGGTGCAATTAGGTTTCACAAAAAAATTTGTTATTGTTGGAACTGTTTCCGATTTTGGTGGCCGTAGAATTATGGGGCCCCTTGTTGTGAAATAAATGTATCCGTTTCAATTGTGACAATCTTGGAGTGGTAACAGCAGTGAATCGACTATTGGCTTCATCCCGGCCGGTGGTACGGGTGTTACGGCGATTAGTCCTCAGCTGCTTGAGCTTTAACATGTTTATTTTTGCTGTGCATTTACCTGGGGTTGAGAATGAGGTGGCTGACGCTCTTTCTCGATTGCAATGGCAGAGATTTTGGAATGGCGTGCCGGAAGCGGAACCGCAGGGGGCTCCATGCCCCCGGTCCTTATGGGACATACCCTTAAATGCATAGAAGAGTGGATATCTAGATCATTGTCGGCCTCTACATGGGCGGCGTACATGGCTGTATGGGGGCAATGGAATGAACTGTCCCGACAAGCTGGAGGCTGCGGTTCCGATGAGGAATGGTTGTATCTGTTATTTCAATTTATGGTTTAGATCACAGAATAGGGTTATGCAAGACGTCAGAATCAGTGAGCTAGTTAGCTGGAATACGAAGCATGATGGGGGGTTAATGCGCAGCAAAGTGTGTAGGACTCCGGATAGAGGTTTATTTGCGCAGGTCAAAGACAGATCGCTTAGTTGAGGGCCGAACCATATAATTGTTTCCGGTGCCAAATTCCTTGGCCTGTCCAGTACGTGCAGTGGAGCAGTTTTTAGAGGTGCAGATAGGATCAGAGGGTACTTTTCTGTGCCATGCGGACAGCTCTTTGCTCTCAAAGTATCAATTTGTGGCGGTTTTTCGAAAAGCACTGCTCCATTTGGGCTATGTGCCCAAGGAGTATGCTTTACATTCATTTAGGATAGGAGCTGTGATGGAGGCAGCAAAGTGGGGCCTAGGCAATGAGCAGATTAAGCGCATAGGGAGATGGGAGTCATCTAGATTTTTACTATATATCAGACCGCACCTAGCGGTTTAAAAACTGTAAGTGGGGGTTGCATGCAGATGCATTTACTGGCTAGGTTGCTTGTTAGTGTTTTTTGGTTTCTGTTTTTGTTCTGTTTAGCCGGTCCAGTCGCCCCTTTGTTGGTATGGATTCTAGGGCATTCTTATGTCGCACGGGGTGCCCGGAGAGCTGTGGTATGACCTGATGGACGTCAATTAGGTATTTCCAGGCCAACAGCGAATTTAAGATAGATTGGGATTGCCGGGATGCTTTGGGAAAAGGTACTATCAGAGATACACCGTTTCATGGCTCTGGACAGACCCCCTGATGTTTTGGTTCTACACGAGGCAAATCATCCGGGATATGAAAAGTGTTATGTTGAGGATTCGCTCTACATTTCCCAACACAGTACTGGTATGGTCGGAGATCATCGGTCGGGGCACTTGGAGATTGGCACGGTCTGTTGATAGGATCAACAGGGCCCGAACGAAGCTTAATCGTGATTCGTGACATGTCAAGATTTGTTATTAAAAACGGTGGTGTGGCGGTGAGGCATATAGAGTTAGAGGAGGATGGGGATGGAGTCCATTTGAACGCCATAGGCACAGACTTATGGACTCTGGCTTTGGAGGAAGGGATTCAGAGGGCCTTTTTGTTGCGGGCTGTGCAAGGGTGAGGTATCTCCCTTGCATGTGGGTGGCTGGGCAAGGTTTCCGGAGGATGGAGGTAAAAACTGGTTTGAGCACTTTCACACGGGTGATTTCCACTTGGTAAGAGGTATCATAAGAAATTTGGTTCATGAAGGGCATGCAGCTGTCCCCGAGTTGGCGGTGTGGCTGGGGGCCAGAGTATGGCTGCATGTCTATGGTGTTTTTCCTGATGATTCGGTCATCGGTTTAACCTCCGGAATTCCTTGCCTTGCAACGTTTAAAGTTCTTGTTATACGAGTTAAAATTGTTTTATATTAAAATGTTGTAAGGTAATAAAAATATTGGGCTGCACTGCCCTAATTATTCCATTGTCAATTGCAGTTCTGGTGTATTTCTTATTTAGTGCTAAGAAAGAGGGAGTTCATGTTCTTTGGTATCAAAATGGACATTGCTGGTTGTGCACCTGTCAAGCACATGATGGAGGGCACGAAGGGCATATCTTACCTGGGGAAACGGACTACCTAATGTGGGGGGGGCATAACTTATACTGGACTGGAGGTACATCTGGCTATTGGGGCTGCCTTAAACCTGGGGCACACCTGGCTACCTACCAAATACTTGGGGTACATCAGGCTACCTATACTGGGGGGGGGGGGGATGGGGGGACCTACCTAATGCTGGGGGCACATCTGGCTATCTTTACTGGGCAAGGGGTCCTCCTAATACTGGGAGCACATTTGCTATCTACCTATAGTGGGACGGGAGCAATCTGGGAGGGGTTCCATCTCAGATTAACTTTAAGGGAGAAGGTCAATGCTTTTGTTGGGGGACATGATCCATAGTTACATCGCTGTATTGTATCAGCTGAGGAATCTTTGCCCTACACAGGATGGATATATACATATTACTGAGAAGAGCTACAACAGAGGATTTATATCAGGACATAAAAATTTAGCACACTCCATAAACGGCGCAGAGCAGCGACATCTCCCGTCAGAGATAATTCCTGGCAGTGCATTTTCATTCTGGCAGGTAATGAATTTTACATTCCAAGCAATTTATGTCCTATAGCTGGATAATATGGATTACACCGATACTTTCCCCAACGCGTGTCACAGGCACTGACACTCACTGACAGGTACATACATTTGGCTCTTATTTATCCATCAGTGGCGGAGGGAGAACATGTAGGCCAAGCATTACGGCAAGACTGCTGAGCTGCTTTCTATTGCATCCTCTATAATAAAATCCATGTGTCCTTGCGTCTTCTCCTGTACCTGTGTCCGTGCGTTTGCGCTACTACCTATGTGTGGCATGCTGGTGGACGTTGGAGAGCAGGAGGACAGGTGCAGGGGGAGTGCGGTCGTGCAAACGCGGCCGGGGGTGTGGCTTGCGGCATGGGCATGAGGGGGGTCACCACTAAGCTCTAGCGCCCGTTTTAAACAGACAGGCTTATGCCTACTAGTCTTATATAATAATGCCCGTCGCTGCATCTTCCTGTGTCCCTGCCAGCTGCATGGCACACATACGTGTGACACAGCCGTGGGTGGGCTTCAGGCAGCAGTTGCGGATGGGCGCGAGGCATGGAGACGCAGCGCGGCTGTGGACTAACGCCCGTTAAAGCGGACCTGAACTCAGAACTTCCTCTCTGCGCTAAAAGATAAGCAACAGCATAATAACCTTTAGGCTACTTACACACCAAGACGTTGCGTTTTAGGGGACGTTATGGTCGCTTAACCTCCTTAGCGGTAACCCCGTGTGTGACACGGGGTAAGCCGCCGGAGGGTGCCGCTCAGGCCCTGCTGGGCCGATTTACATACTTTTTTTTTTTGCTGGACGCACCCGATCGCCGCCGCGCGCCCGATCGCCGCTATCCGGTGCGGCGCGCGGCCCCCCCCCCCCCCCCAGAGCCCTGCGCTGCCTGGCCAATCAGTGCCAGGCAGTGCCAAGGGGTGGATCGGGTCTCCCAATGACGTCATTCCGCCCCGTCGCCATGGCGACGGGGGAAGCCCTCCAGGAAATCCCGTTCTTTGAACGGGATTTCCTGATCGCCTATCGCCGGAGGCGATCGGCGGGGCTGGGGGGATGCCGCTGAGCAGCGGCTATCATGTAGCGAGCCCTCGGCTCGCTACATGATTTAAAAAAAAAAATTTAAAAAAAAACTGCTGCGCTGCCCCCTGGCGGTATTTTTCATACCGCCAAGGGGGTTAACGTGCCCCTAACGCAACGCATGGTGGTGCGGGAGAGGGCGTTAGAGTGAGCCGCATCAGGTGGCTCTATCCGCATAAGGTCTCCCAGGGTGGCGCAGATTGGCCGGCGGGACCACGTGATGCGGAGCGAGACACTCCGCATCACGTGGTCCCGCCGGCCAATCAGCGGCCGCCAGTGCAGTGCATATTAAGTAGCCATGTACGCGGCTACTGTAGCGGCATCTCCCCGCCTCCTCTCCGCCCCCCACTGAGCATGTGCAAACAGTCTAACGCGGCTAAAGCCACTAGAACGCACAGCATGCTGCACTTTCACTACAACGTGCAGCGTTACATGTAACGCAACGTGGGCAGTGTGAACAGCCCACTTGTGTTACATTGCTGTGCGTTGGGGGAGTGTTGCAGGTGCACTAACGTGCGCCTGTAATGTCACTGTGTGGAAGCAGCCTTAAAGAAAAACATATACGGCTGTCACAAATCCTGCGATAAATCTGCAGTGTGTCTACTTCCTGCTTTCATGGAAACAGACGTATTGCTAATATTCTGTGCTTACAAATTAGCTGTGGCAAAGGACATTCCTGAGCTGACACAGCTGAGAGATGAAATTACAGTGATGATTAGACACAGATGAGGGGGAATTAGACAGGCTAAACTCTCTAAATACACTCAGGGTGCATTTCTGTCTGTTTTCCTTCTCTCCTGTGCAAGAGTTCAGGTCCACTTGAAAAAAACAGGCAGGTTTTTTGACTAGTGTGTCATAAATGGTTACATTTACTAACAGTGCGTTGCATCGGCCTCCGTCACCTCTCCCCCATCACAGTGGCAATTAGTCTCTATGAGACCTGGCACACTACCCGCAATGCGGTGGAAGTGGATTTGATGACGCACAGGTGATATTGACTCTGCTGTGCGTTGCCGAGTGGTACCGCACGCCCGGCAGGTGTTAGCATTAGAGTCAATGGGATTCATTCACAAAGCCATGATAACTGTTATCACGAAAAAGTGGTTTGCGCGTGTGAGTGTGTTTTTGCAAAAAAAATATTTGCATTGCAATAACGCGAATTTTCACGCATTAACGTTCGCTTTGCGCGATAACGCAAATTTATCATGTTAACGTGTGAAAAATTTGCCTTATAACGCAAACACAAATGTTTGCGTGCGATAACCGTTTTCATGCTAAATTTCACACGAAGCACTTTTCACAGCGTGATAACAGTTACCACTGCTTTGTGAAACAAGCCCAATGGCTCCACAACAATCTATTTAGACTGCTGTGGTGCGGCATGCATGCGCCGATTGGCTAAAAAACACTGATGTACTTCCTGTCCAGCAGGGAGCATGTCACTGAGTAGGGGGCGGAGCTACGCATACTACCCTGTCGGTGCACTGTGCTGCGGGGTAGTGTGCAAAGGGAAATGGGGCAGTGCAATTGTCCTGCGGTGATTTCCCTGCCACAGGATAGATGCACTGCACCATATAACAGAAAAAAAATCGTTTGGGATAAGTTGTCCTGCGTCTCTGTCTGTGACACTTTTTAGGAACTATGCAGACATGCAGGGCCAGGCCGAGGCAGAGGCGAGAGAGGCTCCAGCCTCAGGGCGCAGTGTAGGAGGGGACGCAGAACTTACTCAGCTATCATTCCACTATTGTGTTTGAAGAAGAGAAAAATAAGAGAAGGGGATACATGGCAGTGACTGCAAGCCAGATAACTAGAGGTTAAGGGGTTGGGGGCCCTGGGGCTACTCTTACTCTAATATTATTATTATTTATTGTATTTATAAAGCGCCAACATATTACGCAGCGCTGAACATTAGTTTAGGTTACAGACAATATTTAGGGGTGACATACAGCAATATGACAATACAGGAATACAAGAAAACCAGATCACGCAGCACAGTATGAGTACCAGATAATGCTTAGTCAGTCACTGGAGGGGAGCATGGAGATTAGGTAAGTTAGGTTCACTCAGCCAACTGCATTGTTCTCCACCTTGTCCGTTCTGCTGGAAGATCCTCCTTTATGCGCTGTTCCATCTTCCCTCCTCGGCTCTCCATAGCAGCACAACCAGGGGAGGACTGGGACCTTTCAGCCTGGGGGGAAAACACAAACTAGAGGCCCGTGTTCATGGTAGCCTCAACCCAAATGGCGTCACTCAGGCCCCCATGTGGTACATGCTGGTAGTCACGTGTGGCGCCCATGTGGAAATACAGCAAGTACACTTCCAGGGCAGTGTGTATAACTGCACAGGCACCGAAGGTCACATAATACATTTGGAGGGATGACAGCAAGGGATTTCCATTTTGTCTGTCGTCCGTGATTATCGCACATCGTTACCGCTGTGCTCCAAATCTACCACATCAGCCTGAGATTTCCCAGCATCTCAGATTCAAGCAATTTCCATCCAAAATCAGTCAAATCGTCAATTGGGCATGCTTGTGGCGGCACCGATTTTCACCCAATCCGATAGCAATTATCAAAACAGTTGGTTGATCGCCGAGACAACAGATGTATGGCCACCTTCCCCAAGACTCTCTCCCTCCACCCCCCACACACACACTTATGTCCATAGAGGTACTGTCCCTTCAGAAGAGGGACAGTTGGGAGCTATAATGGTGTGAAAGCAGACAGAGGTTTTTTTTCTATGGACCCTGCAGGCAAGCCTCTGCTCTGCATCTTGCTGTATACATTTACCAGCTTACCCGTCCTCTAATTGCTCCTTTATTTCTCTCAGCCTAATGTTTCAGATTGACTTATATAAAACCTCAATGCAGCAGGCACTGTACCAGCCCTAAATCATTAACTGAAAGGCAGCCTGGAGGGAAATCTCCCCCTCAGAGCCGGGCCAAGGCATAGGCTGGAGAGGCTCCAGCCTCAGGGCGCAGTGTAGGAGGGGGCGCAGAATTCATTCAGCTGTCATTCCCAATTGTGTTTGAACCAAAATGAAATAAGAAAAGGGGATACATAGCAGTGACTGCAAGCCAGATAACTAGATATTAAGGTGTTGGGGAGGTTGTGGGCCCTGTGGCACCTCTTAGTGTAATAGCAATCAGTGTGTGACGGCTGGGGTGGGAGGGATGGAGGGGCGCACTTTGGTGTCTCAGCCTTGGGTGCTGGAGGACCTTGTCCCGCCTCTGCTCCCCCTTTCCCCCCTGGCCAGTCCTCCCCTGAGCACAACATGTCGAAAAGGCATTTTTGCTGTATAGCTCTTGGCCTGAACTGTCGCCTGTGGGATCCGGTACTGATACTTGGTGACACTGTTTGTGTTTGTGGATTATTTTTTATTTTTTTACATGACTGGGCTGGATATTTGCTGGTTTCCCCCTACAGCTACACTATAGCTTCATCTCAACCCTTCCATCATAAGCAAAACATTGGAGTCACAAATAAAGATAATTGTTTTGCTGATAAATTGACTTGCGTGAGTCGGGGAGGCAGGTCCACCACTTCCTCCCTTTATAAAGTTTTTTTTTTTTTTTAATATTTTACTCTAATCTGGTGCCTCTGTTGAACTGCTTATACTTCCATCATGTAAGCAGGAACTGCACATAATATTTCTAGTGTGCTTTACTGCATTTCTTCCACTAGGTGGTGGCCAATGCAACTGCCTAGCTTGCTTATGCCTAACAACTGCCCTAGTCTGAGATGAGAACCTTTTCTGAGGAAAAAAAGGAGCACATACCATACATTTGCTCAGAATAATCCCTGTGGTTATTATGATGGTCAGGGATGAGTAGCATTGCATAGGGTGGTGACCTGTATTAATTTGCTTTTGAACAGCATTCACTTTGGGATTAAATATAATTTCATTTTCTACTGAATAGTCTTTTCCTTGATGTTTTAATATTCATTTGACTTGTATTTTGTGTGTGTCTAATCAGCGTTTGATCACAGCCTCTAATTAATTCAATGCAATCAGCAAAGGGCTTCAAATGCAAATAGGACAGTCTGCATTCTACAAAAAAAAAAAAAAAAACTGTTCAAAGCAAAGCATGGCAAATGTAAATTCAGACAGAGGTTAAAGAGAAACTCCGACCAAGAATTGAACTGTATCCCAATCAGTAGCTGATACCTGCTTTTACATCAGAAATCTATTCCTTTTCAAAAAAAGACCATCCGGGGACACTGTATGACTGATATGGTGGTGAAACCCCTCCCACAAGAAACCCCTCCCACAAGAAAAGTACGTACTCTTGGCAGTTTCCTGTCTGTGAACCTTGCTGCATTGTGGGAAATCGCTGTTTACAGCTGTTTCCAACTGCCAAAACAGCTTACAGCAGCTACATAACCTGTCCACAGTAAAAATGTCACCATGTAATAAATGTCACCATGTAAATCAGGGATTTAAAATATTTTACAATGGGCAAACACTGACTAAATCATTTATACATAATTATTGTAAAAATTAAGCACTTTTGTATTACATTATTTTCACTGGAGTTCCTCTTTAAACTGCTTTATAAAATGTAAACATTGCATTTAATATCTGTCCAAAGTGCTCCAGAAAACCTTGTTTGAAGGAAATTACAAATGACCATGTACACTAGTCCTAATTCATCTGAGTGCAAGCATCACTGACTTGAACTCTTTAGAGTTGACCTGCGGTACTCAAATAGCATGAGCGTTGCTACAGTAACGAGCGTTACTAATGGTAACACTCATAACTGATGGGTGCTTCCTTAGCCAATAGCGTAAAGAGCCGGGACAAGGCCCTCCAACACCCAAGGCTGAGACACCAAAGTGCGCCCCTCCATCCCTCCCACCCCAGCCGCCACACACTGATTGCTTTTAGACTAACAGGTGCCCCAGGGCCCCCAACACCTTAATCTCTAGTTTGCATTCTTATTTCTCTCTGCTTCAAACACAATAGGGGAATTATAGCAAAGTGAGTTTTGTGCCACCTCCTACACTGCGCCCTGAGGCCGGGGCCTCTCTCGCCTCTGCCTCGGACCGGCCCTGGCGTAACGCATAATACACGCTGCCAAAAAGTAACGATAATATTGCCATACGCTGTCTCTGGATTGCCATACGCTGTCTGCGCCTTTGTGCATCAACCCCTATAAGACTTACCCTTCTTCCTTACCCAGGCAGACTTTGGAAGAATCTGCTCTGTTCCATACGCTCTCCTACAAAATGAACGTACTGCTCACACCTAACTTGGTGAGTCCTGACCTATCAAAACCGTTGCTGGACTGTGCACTAGCAGAAAGAATTGTGCCTGGTTATGCGTGTTGTAGAGAGCTATAGAGGTATGTAAAACTTAACTTTTAATAAAACATTTAAAACTTCAGGTACAGCCTGTATTGCCTATATGGTTTACTTAACATGTGATATAGGAGGTAAATATATGTCGAAACTCCCCATTAGGATTAACCACTTAGCAACTTCTGCCATGCTTATCTACGTCCCTGTTTATAAACACCTGTAAACGCATGTAAACACTTGGTTTTGTTTTCTATTTTCAGAAAACTGAGTTAGTATAGAACCATCTTGTGGCCAAAAGTAAAACTACTTCTAGATACACCATTATACACTTAGCATAGAAAAATTACTTACATTTTCATTATTTTTTAACTCCTTCACCCCAACCCAAAATAAAATATTATCACCATAAATTGTACTAGGGACACAATTTAAACATTGTAATAACCAGGACAAATGGGCAAATAAAATGTGATTGTTTTATCTACAATAGCACATTTTATTTTTAAACTACAATGGCTGAAAGCTGAGAAATGTTTTTTTTTTTTTTTTCATTTTTTTCTTCTTCTTCCCTGTCAAATGCATATAACATAATATAATTCTTAGCATAAACTACTGTCCAAAGAAAGCCTAGTTTGTCCCACAAAAAAAATTGTAGATCATTTAAGTGTGATAATTAGCGATAAAGTTATTACCGACTGAATGGGAAGAGCTTTTAAAGGGGAAAAAACTTGTGGTAGAGAAGTGGTTAATATAGCCTCAATATTTGCAGGATGTCTCCCCCTTTAAATCACATAAAAATGAATGCATATTCATACACAACGCGAACACCACCTTGCACCTAGCCTGACATGTTTCCCATAACTACTGGAAGCTTCAGTGCAGTAGTAGGGTTCATGTTTACTTTGCTTTGCTTTGTTCACATCTAAAATCAAAATCGCTGATGCCAGCAATTTGCGATTTTGTACAAGGCGCTTTTGTAAGCGCTTTTGCAGAGCAATTCCGCTTTTTTTACTTCCTGACATCAGTCAGGAAGTGAACTCTTTCACCCGGAAATTAATAAATACAATGTATTTATTCATAAAAGTGTGAACGCACTCGCCGGATAAAGGAATTTGTGAGCGTTTTGCGCTTTACCTATACCTTCCATTGTAGCAAAATCACCCCAAAAAATGGTACAGGCCGCGCTTTGCTGAGCGGAAAGTGGAGGAAACGTGCTGATATGAACTGTCCCATAAGGAATCATTGCACAAGCGCTTTTAAAGCGATTTTTAAAAATTGCCAGCGCTCAAAAAAACCTTGCAAAACGCCCCCCGGCGGGTTAATTTATTAAACCGTGATAACTCCTAGCACAGCCACGCTAGCGTTTTGCACGTAACGTTTTCTGTACTCAAACTCGAATTTTCACATGCAAACACGGCATTTTGCTTGCGAAAATCCGCATTTGCGCACGGAAACCATTACTCTCGTTATATGGCGTGCAGCATGCTAGCACGCCCATGCTGTGAGTTAGCACGGTTTACCGAATCAAACCCATAGGGTGAACAAGCCCTAAACAACTGGTCATGGTTTCTGTCAGGGCCCGTTTCCACTATCGCGAATCCGCATGCGGGCAACGCATGCGGATTCGCACAGTCAGTACAAGTGGATGGGACTGTTTCCACTTGTGCGTTTCCCCGCACGTTTTTCTGTGCAGAAAAAATCTGCAGGGTAGGGGCCTCAGAATTCGCCTGCGTGTGGAATGCAGGCGAATCGCACGCAATGTATTTAATAGGGAAATCGCATGCGTTTTCCCCATGCGTTTTTTGCCGCGATTTTGCATGCGATTTCGCATAGGTACCCATGTTAATTCACACAGGCAGTGACATGGTTAAAATCACATACAGCCTTACCTATGCGAAATCGCATGCGAAATCGCGGCAAAAACGCATGCGGAATCGCACCCGCATGCGATTTGCCTGCGGTGATTCGCCGGCGATTTCGTAACGCTATAGTGGAAACGGGCCCTCAAAGGGAATTTAAGCTTAGCTGCATAATTAGAAAGGAATGTGAAACTGAAGTATAACCCGCTGTAGGAAATAACTGTGAATAAAGCAGCGTAAAATTTTACAGTCGATCTGCATCTTTTCTGACTGTCAGAGCGCAGTAAAAACACTTGCCACAGATGGCAAACATAGCTAAATGAGATCCCATTACAATGACACAGCCGTCAAACCGTGCGCTACTGCCTTGTTATAAACAAACTCATAATTAAATGAAACCAACACAGTTGTATAGCCATAAGCACCCATTATTTAGATTGTGACACAGTTTAGACAACCAGACATCATGTGACAGAATTTTTCGTTTGACAAAAGCTTCATGTGTTGAAAGTGGTATAAAAAAGGCCTACAAACTAAAAATGTCCTCCTGTGAATACTCTCCAAGCATCTTGCATTGGGTTTTCCAGTCTTTGCGGTACAGACACTGGTTGGTGAGCCAGTCACACTGACTTCTGCCAGGTGACTTTGACAGCGCTGAAGACTTTGCCCAAGGCCTCAAACATGGGATCGCAGAAGGTGTGGACACAGAGGGAGAACGTTCGCCCCACGCACTGGATCTCAATCAGGTAGCTCTTGACGCAAGGCACCACTGCCCAGATGTGGCAGAAGGAGATGAGAGCAAAGAGGACGCCCCAGATGACGGAAAGAGGGATGCCGATCAGGGCAGAGAGAAAGCGGTAACACCAGTACTTGGTGACGGTGAATGTGGTATAGCTGGCTTTCCAGACGCCATCGAAGCTGTGGACGCCATAAGGTTCTGCAATCACGTCTTCAAAATCTATCTGCAAGGAAGAAAAGTGGGGGGAAAAAATCACTCTAAAATGTTCACATACAGATTTGGCCATTTTACTAATATGATTCGAGATTCAAAAAAAACATCACACGGTTAATTACTGATGCGGGTTCAGGGTACATAATGGTCCTGGCAATTCCTGGAGCACTCACACCTCTGCTTCATAATCTGCTTAAACGTCGAAAAAAAGAGCAGCAATGCTTTCTAAGGGCCCATTCACACTAGAGCGTTTTGCTGCGATTTCGGCAAAATGCTTAAAGGCTAGCGCTTTTTGAAAAGCGCTAGTGTAATGAAACCCTATGGGCCCGTTCTTACTATGGCAATTTGCGCAAATCACCCAAAAGCGCCCAAAAGCGTGAACCGCAAACACGTTGCCTGCACTATTTTCAGGCGATTTCCCGGCGATTGTGTTTGAGTGCTACAGAATAGAGATGGGGCGAACGGTTCGCCGGCGAACTGTTCCAGGCGAACTTCGGTGGTTCGCGTTCGCCTGGACCAGGCGAACTTTTGCGGAAGTTCGATTCGCCCCATAATGCACTATGAGGGTCAACTTTGACCCTCTGCATCACAGTCAGCAGGCACATTGTAGCCATTCAGGCTACACTAAGCCCTGGAGCCCCACCCCCCCTTATATAAGGCAGCCTCCGGCGGCCATTAGCCTCACTCGTGTGCCTGCTAGCCTGCTAGAGACAGACTAGGGACAGCTGCTGCAGACTTGTTCTTCTAGGGACAGATTAGTTAGGTTATTGGCTGCTTAGCTTGCTCCTGGCTGATTATTATTGCTTTTATAGCACCCCTCAACAGCTCTTTTCAGAGCTGTACTTTTTTTTTTCTGACACTTTTGTTGCATGCACAGCCTTGCTAATTCATAGTGTGTGTGCCACTGCCAGCAGCCCAGCACATTCAGTGACTACCTGTGTGTGTGACAGAGAGCTGCACATTGTACTACCAAGTACTGCATATACCTAGTACCTGTTGTGTTTACTTAACCCACCTCATCACTGCATATACCTAGCTTTGTGTTGAATGAACCCAGCTCAGTGCATCTAACTACCTGTTGTGTTGAGTGAACCCACCTCACTGCATCTAAGTACCTTTACTGTTCAGTGAACCCACCTCACTGCATCTAACTACCTTTACTGTTCAGTGAACCCAGCTCACTGCATCTAACTACCTGTTGTGTTGAGTGAACCAACCTCACTGCATCTAAGTACCTTTACTGTTCAGTGAACCCACCTCACTGCATCTAAGTACCTTTACTGTTCAGTGAACCCACCTCACTGCATCTAACTACCTGTTGTGTTGAGTGAACCCACCTCACTGCATCTAAGTACCTTTACTGTTCAGTGAACCCACCTCACTGCATCTAAGTACCTTTACTGTTCAGTGAAGGCATGTACATGTGCCCATCCCCCTTCGTGATCATTACCTTGCCGCGGTGAAGGGGCTTGCGTATCACAATGAAGCAATGACCGGCGGCTATTTGAGTGTTTTGGGTGGGGGTGGCACACAAAACATAATAAGGTCGTTGCTTCATTGTGGTCAGACCAAATTTGATCAGCTGGACAGTCACTGTTGTTCTATCATTGAGCTACCACAGGCCTGCGACCATATGGGCTGGAAAACCGCCACGGCCTACACTCTCGCCGCGGTGCGCACCAGTCCAGCACGGCCATCACTACACAAACAGCTGCTTGCGGTGCGTTACACAGTGAGTTTGGTGTGTCAGTGTGAAGCAGTACTCTAATTACACTCCCTGATTGATGTATACACATGCAAGATGTTTTCTGCCCTTAAAACGCTGCTTTGCGTCACATCCAGATTTTTCCCCGGGACTTTTGGCGTGTATCCCACTCCGCCATGCCCCCCTCCAGGTGTTAGACCCCTTGAAACATCTTTTCCATCACTTTTGTGGCCAGCATAATTTTTTCTATTTTTCAAAGTTTGCATCCCCATTGAAGTCTATTGCGGTTCGCGAACTTTTCCGCAAACCGAAATGTTCCGCGAAGGTTCGCGAACGGGGTTCGCGAACCTAAAATCGGAGGTTCGGCCCATCTCTACTATAGAAGCGCTAAACTCGATCTCGGCAAAATCGTGGCAGTGTTCAGTAATTTTTCCACGTGAAATCGTGGAAAAATCATTCCTGCAAAACGCCTGCGTTTTGAAAACGCAAGTGTGAATGGGCCCTTATAGGACATCTGAAGTGAGAGGGATATCGAGGCTGCCATATTTGTTTCCTTTACCTGCTGGTCTTTCATGCATTAGCTGCCTCACACACCTGAAACAAGCATGCAGCAAATCCAGTCAGACTTCGGTCAGTCTTACTTGGGGCTTGATTTACAAAGCAGTGATAACTGTTATCACGCTGTGAAAAGTGCTTTACGCAAAATTTAACGTGAAAACCGTTATCGTGTGCAAAAATGATAAACTCGCAAATTTTTGCGTGCGATAATTGTTGCAAAGCACTTTTTCACAGCCGTGATAACAGTTATAATGGCTTTGTGAATCAAGCCCTTGATCTGAATACTTGTTCAGGATCTCGGGCTAAAGCCCCATCTACACGATACGATTCTTTGTACGATTCGATTACGATTCTATTTACGATTCAACTAAATCCAACATGTCCGATCCTGATTCGATTCGATTCAATTCGATTAGCAATTGCAAAACAATGGCAAATCGAATTAAATCGAATCGAATCCCAATCGGACATGCCGGATTTAATCAGATCGTACATAGAATCGTAATCGAATCGTACAAAGAATCGTATCATGTAGATGGGGCTTAAAACTATGAGAGGCAGAGGCCCAGCAGTACAATACTCCTTTATGGAACCACTGCTTCAATGTAGGGGGTGTGGTGGTCTTCCAGAGGGCTGGAATTAGTGCCCTGGCTGTGTTAATTAGGTGAGGGATGATAGATTTTTGTAGCGACATACTGGTTGGGGTACAGTGAAGTAAGAATGTTTCTGGAGTAAAGGGGAGATTTTGGCCTGCGATTTAAAGTGCACCTGAGTCCAAAACAATTGATTGAACTCCAGGGCACTCCCATGCAAGGTGTAGGAGGTCTCCAGTGGCCCCCTGCTGGGGAAATCTTTTTTACGACTTATATGGGGTTCAGAACCAAGAAGTTACAAACCTGAAGCATTGTTCTTCTATGGAGACACTTAAAGAACTTTTATGTACTAAACAGGGGCGTAACTAGAAATCACTGCCCCCCCCCCCCTGCGAAACTTTGGATTGGGCCCCCTCCCCCCCCCCCCCCCCCCCTACCTTGCTTTCTGCACAGGAAAACTGAAAATCAATGTTATTCAGTTGGCTAGTGCACACTTCAATGTGTTTTCCCCATGCAGATAAAAGCAGACAGCAGTGGCATTTTCTCTATCAATTACATTAGCTTCTGTGATGAAACATGCATGTTTTCACACATACAGACACACATGGTGTGGAGAAAAAGCATACGGAGAACTGACAGACAAGCGTTCTCCCAGCCTCAGCTTATTGCACTTACTCTGTCCATCTCTGATGGAGCAGAACTGGCTCTGCAGCAATTGTGTAGAGAGCAGAAATCTTTTTCTCTCCGTGCCCAGACTTCTCCAGCATCACTACAGTACACAGCACTTGGGAGGGGTAGAGAGGTTGGGCACTGTATACAAGACACTGCTGAACACTGAATAGGGACTGTTTACAAATCTTTGTCTACAAAACTTTGTAGGATTCCTTATCAGTGGCTGAGCAGAGGCAGTCATTAGAAGAATTGTGCAGAGCAGAAAGTTTTTTCTCTCCGTGCCATTAGTTGTCAGTCTCTCAGGACAGGGAAAAGAAACTTCTCCCTATACAGGACCCCCTTCAGCTTCTGGCCCCCCTGCAGCTGCATCCCTTGCAGGGTCTATTGTTACGCCACCTGGTACTAAAGTAAATACTTTTCTCCACTGGGCCTCAGTGAAGTGTCTTTCTAGTGTTTTATGCCATTCGGTGTGGAAGGGGAGGAGCCTTGAGCTAGGTTTTGGATTAAGTAGGACGTAGAGCCATGAGAAAACATGTCTGTGGGGGCCCTTGTGGTCAAAAGTTGTAAATGGATTCAGGGTGTGAGGCTTTTATTTCTGAGGAGTTTTTATAGTGCTTAATCTGATAATAGGTCCGTGTTTTTTTTATTATAAAGAGACCATCTATGCAGATACTCCCCACATTGCTGGTGTCAAAAATGATCCATGAGATGCTATAATGCCGGTCTGCATGCAAATCGTATGCAACTTGGAATTGAGCGAATCACCGTCATCATGAAGTGCATGAATCTGTTCTCTTTTGTCCCCCTCTGTTCACCCTGTGCCTCTTTTGTCCCTCTCTGTGTCAGCTCGTTCCCCCTGCCCCAGTGGCGTAGCTAAGGAGCTGTGGGCCCCGATGCAAGTTTTACATTGGGGCCCCCCCAAGCACTCTATACATAATTGATACGGCGCACCAAAATCTGCCATTGACAACTACAGTGTCAGAAGTGCAAGAAGGGGATGGGGAACAGTTTGTTAATGATTACCAATATTCAAAGTATCTAGAGAAGTGATTATTATGAGCACAGGACTAATAGAGACCTAATACTGTAGTTGAGGGAGGGCCCTTTGGGGCCCCTCTGGCCCAAGGGCCCCGATGCGGTCGCTACCTCTGCAACCCCTATTGCTACGCCCCTGCCCTGCCCTGTCCTAGCCAGGTAGAGGTGCCCACAGTATAGGTATACAGGCATAGGTGACCATAGTATAGGTGACCCCAGTATAGGTAGCCAGGTATAAGTGCCCCCATCATAAGCAGCCAGGTATAGGTGCCCCCAGTATAAGTAGCCAGGTATAGGTGCCCTAAGTATAAGTAGCCAGGTATAGGTGACCCCAGTATAAGTAGCCAGGTATAGGTGCCCCAAGTATAAGTAGCCAGGTATAGGTGAGACCAGTATAGGTAGACAGGTATAGGTGACCCCAGTATAGGTAGCCAGGTATAGGTGCCCCCAGTATAAGCAGCCAGGTATAGGTGCCCCCAATATAAGTAGCCAGGTATAGGTGACCCCAGTATAGGTAGCCAGGTATAGGTGACCCCAGTATAGGTAGCCAGGTATAGGTGCCCCAAGCATAAGTAGCCAGGTATAGGTGAGACCAGTATAGGTAGACAGGTATAGGTGCCCCGAGTATAAGTAGCCAGGTATAGGTGAGACCAGTATAGGTAGACAGGTATAGGTGACCCCAGTATAGGTAGCCAGGTATAGGTGACCCCAGTATAGGTAGCCAGGTATAGGTGCCCCAAGTATAAGTAGCCAGGTATAAGTGAGACCAGTATAGGTAGACAGGTATAGGTGACCCCAGTATAGGTAGCCAAGTATAGATGATACTAGTATAGGAAGCAAAGTATAGGTGACCCCAGTATAAGTAGCCAGGTATAGGTAGTGCCCCAGTATAAGTAGCCAGGTATAGGTGGTGCCCCAGTATAAGTAGCCAGGTATAGGTGGTGCCCCAGTATAAGTAGTCAGAAAAAGGGGGTGCCCCAGTATAGGTTAGTCAAATACAGGTGCCCCAATATAGGTAGCAAGCTATTGGTGTCCAAGTCTAGGTAGCCACGTACAGGTGGTGCCCCAGTATAGGTTAGCCGCAGTATGCAGCAGATTAGAGGTTTCTTCTGACATTATTGGCAGAGCGGACAACATTAGCTTCATGCTTGTTTCTGGTATTATTCAGACACTACTACAGCCAAGTAGATTAGCAGGGCTGTCAGGCAACTGGTGATGTTTAGAAAGAAAATAAATATGGAAGCTTCCATATTCTTCTCACTTGTCCTTTAATCCTTTCTCCACTGTCTATTTCTCTCTACCAACTTAACCGCTTCCTGCATTTATTGGCAGGAAGGAAAATTGCTTTTGTTGGTCGTATGGGTCAATTCTGTAAAATGTCTCTAATAAAATCTTTGACAGTGCACAGAAAAGCACATAAGATAACCATACGGGCAATAAAGAGTGGGGGCAGGGGCGTAGCAATAGCCATAGCTGCCATAGCAGCTGCTATGGGGCCCTGGAGCATAGGGGGCCCAGTGGGTACTTAATGTATTATCTAATTACATTTTTGTGTTACTCCTCCCTCTGGCTTTGTCTCAGTGCCCATGAATTATGTGCAATATTGATTGCATGATAATGTAGATTGCTCATTTAACTCACATCCATAGGGTAGAGGCAGGGGGCATAGCTTAAGAGTGCCTGCATCTGAGGGCCCCATGAATGTTTTGCTATGGGGCCCCATGATCTCTAGCTACGCCACTGAGTGGGGGAAAAAGTTTTTATTATGTTATGCCACGCTCTAATTCTGCTTTAACTTTACCGATATATACGGGTTCTATATGTCATTTTTTAACACGCAGAGTTCCTCTAATTAAGGGAAAGCATTGATTTGCCCCATGTGGAATTCCTCCTTATCTTCAAGAAGTCCACATTAATGCTGGACTTTGAGGTTGGAGTATTTTTAGAGGGTGACGTGGGGCTGAAGGAACTTAGAGAATAGATCTACCTGCGTAGCTTCAAAGCTCTCCGGAGGAGGCCTCCGATATTCAGTCACCGAGCGAAGGCTTTCAAGCCGCACAGAATTACTCACAATGCTCTTTGAAGGATCTCATCAGAGAGCAAGTGAATATATCATCAAGCTGGTTTATTATACATCCTTGCCAGGCTGTGCCTCTTTGTGCTGGAAATCTATCGTGGAGGGCACAATCCTCTGTGTGCTGATAGATGGAATGGGATCATCAGACAAATATGCAACATGGGAATTGCGTTCCTCCAGAATGCCATAGAAAATGTCATCGGCAAAGCAGGCCCGGCATTGTGCGCACGAGCAATGCGCTCCATTGTCAGAGCCCACATTCAGGCACACATCACATACACCGACTGCTAGCATCATAATCTGAGAGGCATGGCATTTCTCTTTTGTATCAAACATGGTTTCTGCACATAAACATCCTGTTCTCTTTAAAGAAAAATATCACACGACCCAAAGCTACTCGGCTAAAAAGTGATAATATCAAGGGCTGCTGCTTAGCTGTGACATCACCACACTGTTCAGAACTGGGGGGCACCTGTACCTGGCTAACCTATACTGGGGCACCATATGTACCAGGCTACCTGTACTGGGGCACCTATTATTATTAGTATTATTTAGTATTTATATAGCGCCAACATATTCGGCAGCGCTGTAGAGAGTATATCGTCTTGTCACTAGCTGTCTCTCAGAGGAGCTCACAATCTAATTCCCTACCATAATCCTATGTAATGTATGAATTGTGAAGTGTATGTGTTGCAGTCTAGGGCCAATTTTGGGGGGAGACAATTAACCTATCTGTATGTTTTTGGTATGTGGGAGGAAACCAGCAGGGCCGGGCCGAGGCATAGGCTGGAGAGGCTCCAGCCTCAGGGCGCAGTGCAGGAGGGGGCGCACAATTCATTCAGCTGTCATTCCTAATTGTGTTTGAAGCAGAAAGAAATAATAAAAGGGGATACATGGCAGTGACTGCAAGCCAGATAACTAGATATTAAGGTGTTGGGGAGGTTGTGGGCCCTGTGGCGCCTCTTAGTCTAATAGCAATCAGTGTGTGACGGCTGGGGTGGGAGGGATGGAGGGGCGCACTTTGGTGTCTCAGCCTTGGGTGCTGGAGGACCTTGTCCCGGCTCTGGAAACCAGAGTGGAGGAAACTGACGCAGACACGGGGAGAACATACAAACTCCTTGCAGATGTTGACCTGGCTGGGATCACCTATCAGAAACATCTGATCTGCTGCATGCTTATTCAGGGTCAATGGCTAAAAGTATTAGGCTGTATTCACAGTGGGACGGTGCGTTTTAATGCGACATTAAAGTCGCAACGTTTCTGCGTTAAGAGGTAACGCACTGCAACCAGTGAGTTACCACAATGCAATATTTTTTAACGCGACTTTAACATTGCACTGTGAACGGTCCATAGGATTAGCATTGCAGTGCGGTAAGCTGCATTATGAGACCATAATGTCCCACTGTGAATGTGACCTCAGAGGCAGATGATCAGCAGGATAGCCAGGCAACTGGTATTGCTTAAAAGGAAAAAATGTGGGAACCTCCATATCCTTCTCATTATAGTTGTCATTTAAGTAAAAAAAAAAAAAAAGAAAGGAAAAGAGAATAGTAACAGGTATAGAAGAGAAATGAATAAGGTCTCCCACTTACAGCCATTATTTGGAGGGGGGGGAGGGCTCAAGGGCTACCTATTATCGCTATATTGGGGGAGCGATATTAGGCGGCCCCATCTTGTCTAGAAACAGCTCTGTCTATAAACCAGGCAGTCAGTACCCCATAACCCCTAACTGTCCTTTTTCGGGGGGACAGACCTTCTGTGTTCTGTCTGCTTCATCCTTTTTCCCTCTTTCAGAACTGATATACAGACCTATAAAAAAAAAATGTTTTTCGAATAAAAATGTGTTCAATTGACTTCAGGTATTTTTTCAGCGCTAGCGATATTCAAAATCACCTTAAAAGCGCTTGTGCAATGATTCCTTATGGGACTGTTCATATCAGCGCGTTTCGTCTGCTTTCCGCTGACGAAAGCGCTGCCTGCACCATTTTTGGGGTGATTTTTTAACAATGGAGGGTATAGGAAAAGCGCAAATCGCTTTTTTTTGCGGTGATTGTGTTTGCCCTTTTTGTTCTGTGACCATTTAAATGTGAAGTGTTTAGGTAAGAGGCTCTTTAAATCTGACCACAAATGAGCTAAAAATCGCAAATCACCCCCCAAAAAGCACTTACAAAACGCCTGCCTAAAAAGGCAGAGCGCAGGTGAATGCCGAACGCTGGCGTCAGCGATTTCAATTTTAGATGTGAATAAAGCCTTAAACTAAGAAAAAGAATGGTGAAAAAAAAATTATAAACCACACACTGACTATATAAACCAAATAATATTTTATTTAGGGAAGTATCCATAATTCAAAACGTTAATGGGTGCTATAAAATATCAAATAGGATGTCATGAAAGAAGAGGACAATCTCTGTGCCAATTGATATAAAAAATGAACCTCCCTGGCGTTATGATTAATTCCAGATTTAGCGTCTAAAAGTCGTGCAATTTTTTTTACACAAGCTTTTAGATCCTAAAAACAAGAAAAAAACAACATAATACAGAGAGATCTGCAGCAGCTCCTGCATATAACTCACTCGGGCACGGGATTACCGCTCTGAGCAGCGGATTTCCGTCCCGAGCCTGACTCGGGGTTACCGCTAAGGTTACGCTTGAAATAAATAATAGGCAGCCCCCTCCCCCGAGATATCAATGCATTATAACAATAAACATGAAGTATATATTGCACAAAAAAATCATATATATTCACACTGTGGGAAGCCCACAAGGCTACCGTAATGGGTTGGGAGAGAGGGGGAAGCCCACATGGCTACCGTACTGGGGTGGGGGGAGGGGGTAAGTCCATCTGGCTACTGTACTGGGCTGGGAAGGAGGGGTAGCCTATCTGTCTACCGTACGGGGGGAGGGGTGCCAGGGGAGCCCATCTGCCTACCATACTGGGCAGGGAGGCAGGGGGAGCCCATCTGGCTTCCGTACTAGGTTGGGAGGGAGGGGGAGCCCATCTGGCTGCCGTAGTGGGTTCTGGCTACTGTAGTGGGCTAGGAGGGAGAAGGAGCCAATCTGGCTTCCGTACTAGGTTGGGAGGGAGGGGGAGCCCATCTGGCTGCCGTAGTTAGTTCTGGCTACTGTAGTGGGCTAGGAGGGAGAAGGAGCCCATCTGGCTACCGTACTGGGTTGGGAGGGAGGGGTAGCCCATCTGGCTACTATAGTGGGGGTGCTGCGAGGGGCATGTCTGGCTACTATATTTGGGAGGGAAGGATGGTCATTAGGGGGCACATCTGACTACTATACAGGGGAGGGGGGCCCCATTTACCTACTATACTGGGAAGGGGGGATTAGGAGGTATATCTGGCCTCTTCCTGTCAGAATGGGTGTAAAAGGTGTGCTTACCTGGGAGGTGTGGATATTCACCACTGGAGCCCCCCAGGCCAAGATATACAAAGAGACCATAAGAAATTATGAGGTGACTGCTGTTTTAAAGTATTGTTTGTGGAAGGGCCAGACACTAGCCAATGCTTCGGGGGCACAATAGTCCCTTCTTCAGGGCAATCAGGTCTTTAAGTGTATCTGAACTGACAAAGAAATAGGCAATAATGCAATTCCACTCACCAACAAGTGATGTGGTCCTCCTGGTGGCTGCAGCACACTTGGAACACTTGCTAGTATGCTGTGGCCGCCCTATTGTTCAAACGCTAAAAGACCTAATTCCCTGAAGAAGGGACTCTTGTGTCTCTATACTTACAGCAGACACTAGCCAACGTTTCACTTGTGGAATACCAGTCTCCTCACAATGTATTGGTCTTTTTAATATCTTCTACACCAAAGATGTAGGAGTCTAGTCACAATTTCTTATGGATTAACAAAGGGGTTACTGTCAATAACCCTGAAAACAAGGCTAGAGCACTCAGTTTATTATTAATTGACTTTGACCAAGGTTGTGTGGGTTGTATTCTTTGTTGCAATATATAAAAAAACCATTAGGTAGTTCAACTATCTAGCTTCCACCAAACATAGTCATATCAGTACTGACTGAGTTGACTGACCCTCTAAATTCATTTGACAGGGTGACAGAGCCCATGAACTGATGGGTGTCCCTGACCTTCCAGATGTCATTATGAAAACAGTCCCTCAGTTTACTGAATAGAGAAAGGGCTGAGCTATGTATATAGCAGTGCGTGGGGCAGGCCAGCTCCTGTTTCCGAGGCTGGAACTCTCACAGAATGTGGACAGCAGTGAATCAGCAGAAGGGAGGGCTGCATGGAGGTCAACCTCAAACTAGCAGCTTATATTGGTGGGGCTGAATTACGCCTTATACACATGGACCAACCAGCTGCCTGCTTATCATCTGACTTTAGTCTGTTGGACAATTATTAGGCGTGTGTACGCGAGCAAACGACTAAACAACCAACTGGTAAGACTATTGCCGATCCAGCTGATGGATCAACTCATACGACTGTTGTGCTGATAACGTGCAGCTGGCCACATGTGTACAATGCCATTTGAACGACTTGTACTCGTTTTAAATGCGGCCGTATTGTGCAGTCTGCCATTCCACTTGCGTGTGCAATAGAAGCCATGCACTATTGAAGTGTTCAGTATGCTGGAATACTGAAGCCATGTACTATTGAAGTGTTCAGTATGCTGGAATACTGAAGCCATGCACTATTGAAGAGTTCAGTATGCTGGAATACTGAAGCCATGCACTATTGAAGTGTTCAGTATGCTGGAATACTGAAGCCATGCACTATTGAAGAGTTCAGTATTCTGGAATACTGAAGCCATACACTATTGAAGAGTTCAGTATGCTGGAATACTGAAGCCATGCACTATTGAAGTGTTCAGTATGCTGAAATACTGAAGCCATGCACTATTGAAGAGTTTAGTATTCTGGAATACTGAAGCCATGCACTATTGAAGAGTTCAGTATGCTGGATTACTGAAGCCATGCACTATTGAAGAGTTTAGTATGCTGGAATACTGAAGCCATGTCAGTTAGCGCACTTGCAGCATCAAAAGAAATGTAGACTTCTCAGCCTTCCTTGAAGAGTGAAACGATGATGTGTTGTAAACGCTCCTTTTCATAAATATTCTTGAAGAACCTTTTGTCTAGAAACCCTTACAGCTGCACGGGGCCTTGGCTGTGCGATATTGAAAGTAAAACATTGCCGCTTACTGCAGTGTGTGACTCACCCCACCTCCAAAGCCGTTTAGCATCTTTCGCATCCCACCATAAGGAGCTTTTCCTTGTCTTAAAGTACCCCTGAATCAGGGACAAACCTATTGGATGACGCTCATAGTGGGCTAGATTACCCTTTCCTGAGTGTGGCTTGTTGTCCTTGGGGGCATCCCAGTTCCTTGAATGCGGTCATTGCTTCTCCCCTGCCTCCCAGAAGTTGCTCCCAGCGGTGCAAAGCAATTCTTAACTGCCCAGGCGCATGTTTTGACTAGAGATGGCCGGAACCTCCAATTTTCGGTTTGCGAACTTCCGCAAAAGTTCGGTTCGCGCGAACTTTCACGAACCGCAATAGACTTCAATGGGGATGCGAACTTTGAAAACTAGAAACATGTATGCTGGCCACAAAAGTGATGGAAAGACTCCTATTAGACCTACCGGTAATGGAGTTTCTGATTGTCATCCGGGACAACCTGAGATCCGGTCCCGCCCCGGATCTGTGGAAACACGAATCCAAGAAGATTAAAAGCCCCCGCCCACCCTCCATCCTCAGTGCGTCTGAAAGTATATAAGACTAGAAACACCAAGATGAAGGAAGACATAAAACACCAAAAAAGGTGAATGTAGTAGATCCCAGTGATCTTAACTGTAACAAGAAAGGTGCGCAGTCGAGATAGGGAAAGGGTTATAATGTTTGTCCCGGATGACAATCAGAAACTCCATTACCGGTAGGTCTAATAGGAGTCTTTCTCTAATTGTCATCCGGGACAACCTGAGAGATAAACAAGAAAGTCTTTATAGCAAAAAAAGACTAACCTAGGGAGGGACCACCGCCTGGAGCACCTTTCTGCCAAACGATTGATCTTGTTGAGACAGTACATCCACTCTGTAGTGCTTGATAAAAGTTGATGCACTTGCCCATGTTGCCGCTTGACAAATTTGTTGAATGGTGGCTCCTGCTCTTTCCGCCCAGGATGTAGATAGAGAACGGGTTGAATGAGCCTTAATATTAGGTGGTAAGGGACAATTACTACACTCATATGTTATAGATATGGTCTGTCTAATCCATCTAGCAATGGTCTGTCTGGATGCCTGCTGCCCCTTATTTTTCCCTGAAAATAAGATAAATAGGCTGCTTGACTTTCTAATTTCTCTTGATCTCGAAAGGTATACTAGCAGACATCTCTTTACGTCCAAACAGTGAAATTCTTCCTCCTCCTGTCCCTGAAGGGTTGCCACAAAAGGAAGGAAGAATAATGTCCTGAGACCTATGAAACTCAGAGACTACCTTAGGTAGATAGGCCGGATCAGTCCTGAGCCTGACACTATCAGGGCAAATGATTAGAAAGGGATCTTTGATAGATAACGCCTGTAAATCACTTATACGTCTAGCCGATGTAATTGCGATCAAAAATGCTAATTTCAAGGTAAGGAATTTCATTTCAATCTCTTCAATGGGTTCAAAGGGTGACTTTGTTAAACACTTGAGGACCAGGGATAAATCCCATTGTGGAAATACTTTCTGTCTTACTGGTGTAGACCTCTGTAGTGCTTTGAAGAAATTCTTTACCAACTCTTCCTGCGCTAGATGCCTATCTAATAGTATTGAAAGTGCTGAACATTGAACCTTAAGGGTACTAAGTGCCAACTTCATGTCTGCACCTTCCTGAAGAAACTCTAAAATTGAACTAGTCAAATTCTGATCTCTAGTTCCACACCAGGCTAGATAAACCTTCCAAACCTTTCGGTATATCTTCTGAGTTACTGGCTTTCTACATTTCATTACAGTGTCAATTACCTTCTCCGAAAGGCCCTTATTCCTCAAGATTACCCTTTCAGGATCCAGGCGGCCAGTCTGAATAACTGTGGCCAGGGGTGGATGAGAGGGCCCTGGATTAGCAGATCTGGCCGAGCTGGCAGGAGAAAAGGCGGAGCCACTGCCCACTTCCGCAGGGTTGCATACCATGGTCGTTTCGGCCATATTGGAGCTATCAGGATCATGTTCCCTCTCTCCCTTTGAAATTTCCCCAATACCTGAGGTAACAGTACTGTTGGAGGAAATGCATAGGAGAGGTTGAAGTCCCAAGGGAAGCTGAGGGCGTCCAACCCCAGAGATCTCTGGCACCTGTGCAGGGAGAAAAATTGGTCCGTCTTTCCATTCGTCGGGGATGCAAAGAGATCTACCTCTGGGATACCGAATTTGTTTATCACCATCTGAAAAACCTCCGGATGAAGTTCCCACTCTGACTGATTCACCTGATGACGACTTAAAAAAAATCTGCCTCTACATTGAGAGACCCTTTTATGTGGATCGCCGACAAAGATAGAACCTGAGGTTCTATCCAGTCTAGAGTCTCTGAGCATAGGCGCCTGAGCTCGATTGATCTCGTGCCTCCTTGTTTTGCCAGATAAGCCACCGTCGTGATATTGTCGGAAAATATTAACACGTGCTTCCCTTCTATCAGGGATTGAAAAGATAGAAGTGCTTTCTGCACTGCCAGTAACTCTCTGAAGTTGGACGATTTCTTTGCAATTTGCTGCGCCCAATGCCCCTGAGCATGATGGCCCAACATCGTTGCGCCCCATCCCCAAGAGCTTGCATCTGTAAAGATCTTTATTGGTTCCTCCTGTCTCCAAAGACGTCCTTTGGTTAGATTCTGAGAGTCCAACCACCAGACCAGACTGGACTTCACTACCTCTGGGATAGCTATTTGTGAGTCTAGGGAAAGTTTGGACCTGTCCCAATTTGCCAAAAGCAGAGACTGGAGATCTCTGCCGTGGTGTTGGGCCCAGGTGACCGCTGGAATGGATGCTGAGAACAATCCTAGAACTCGCATGATCTGGCGAAGAGAACTCTTTTGTTGTCTGCATAGCAGATCTACTTCCCCCTGGATCTTTACAATCTTTTCGGGTGGTAAGTAGATCCTCCTTTCTATCGAATTTATCCTGTATCCTAAAAACACAATCTCCTGTGCTGGATTCAGGGCTGATTTCTTGTAATTTACTAACCATCCCACTTGGGATAGGAGGGAAATCACTGTATCTCTGTGAGCTCTGGCCAGAGCCTCTGTTTCTGCAAACAGGAGGAGATCGTCCAGGTATGGGACAATCGCTATTCCCTGTATCCTGAAAATCTTCATAACCTCTGCTAATATTTTTGTAAATATTCGGGGTGCCGAGGCTATCCCAAAGGGAAGGGCCTGAAATTGGAAATGTCGAATCTGGTCCTGAGACCTGATTGCGAACCTCAAAAACCTCTGATGGCTGGAATAAATGGGAATGTGCAGATATGCGTCGGAAAGATCTATTGACACAAAATATTCCATGCCCTG
Organism: Hyperolius riggenbachi; assembly: GCF_040937935.1. Classification (NCBI taxonomy): domain Eukaryota; kingdom Metazoa; phylum Chordata; class Amphibia; order Anura; family Hyperoliidae; genus Hyperolius; species Hyperolius riggenbachi. Next base: position 53,218,791 of record NC_090654.1, on the reverse strand, counting down.
TAATAGGGCCCTCACTGAATAAATGCTTTCCATCCTGAACTTCTTGTATGTCAGGAATGGGTTGAGAGATTTCAGATTCAGGATGAACCTGAATTCCCCATTTGCCTTCTTTACTAGAAAGACATGGGAGTAGTAACCCTGGAATAATCTCTCCTGGGGTACTGGAATTATAACTTTCTTCTCTAAAAGTTTCAAAATTTCCATCTCCAAACCCCTGGCCTTTTCTGGGTCCTTTGGAGTTGGATTCACAAAATTTCTTTGTGGAGGGGGGCTTGAAAACTGAAGACGATAACCCGTCTTGATTATCTGAAAAACAAAAGGATCGGGATTTAACTTTTCCCATTCGACTTGAAAATAAATTAGCCTCCCTCCAACTGGTAAATCGTCATTTACTCGGCTTGGGGGGCTCCGTCTTTCCGAGAGTGAACCCCCCTTTTCCTTTCCCTTTGGGAAAGGACCACTTTCTCTGCACATTCCTATTTTTTGGAAGGTTAGAGTCCTGTTTCTTGGGAACAAACGGTCTCTTTCCCTTGAAACTCTTCTTTTTGTTAGGAAACTGTTTCCCTTTTTCTGCTGAACGGGATAATACTTCTTCCAGACCAGAACCAAACAAGAGACTACCCTCAAATGGAATAGAACATAATCTGTTCTTTGAGGTCTGGTCCCCTTCCCAGGTCTTCAGCCACACTGCTCTCCTAGCCGAGTTAACGAGAGCCGTAGTGCGAGCTGATACCCGAATCAGTTCCGTAACCGCATCCGCTAAAAAAGCGACGGCTTTAAGGACGACCGGCAAGGACGCCGCATAATCCTTAATCGGAACACCCTTAGAAATCTGATCAATAAGATTATCCATCCAAATTCTAAGGTTTCGGGAAATACAGGTGGCTGAAATACCTGGGATGAAACCAAAGGCAGCCGATTCCCAAGCTTTTTTGAGAAGCGCATCAATTTTCTTATCCATCACATCCTTGAGGACACCTGCGTCCTCAAAGGATAGATCCGAGTCCTTAGAATATTGGGACAGGGATGCGTCAAGTTTAGGACATTTAGTCCATCTGTCAATTTCTGACTGAGAAAAGGGATACTTTCTCTTTGCTGACTTGGGAACGAACAGCGGCCTCTCAGGATTTTGCCACTGGGAAGTAATAATATCCTGTAAAGTTTTGTGGATAGGAAAAACTCTGCCAGAGGACTGACCTAACCCAAGATACACCTGATCCTGGGGAGTAATTTCCGGAACTGATTCCTTTATCTGTTCCGTGCTATATACTGCCTTAAGTAACTCAGAAGATTCCTCGGGGGAAAACAAAAATCTAGGCGTTTTTACCCTATCATCCCCCTCTGAACCCCCCGACTGAGGCTGCTCTCCCTCCTCCTGGGATACTGACACCTCTTCCCCTTCCTCTTCTCCCTCCTCTTCCTCGTCAGCTCCAAAAATATCGGAAAAGGAGTGATGGGAAGGAGTGCCGGAAAAGGGTCCTGGCAGAGACTCCTTAATTGGCTGCACCAAGGACTCTTTAAATTTTTCTAATGTTTCCTGCATATTTTTGTTAACAGTATCCATAACTTCCTTTAGGATGTTGGGAGTCTGGTAGGCCACAATAGCATCTATGCAAGCCTGACATAAATTTCTTGGGGCTTCTAAGGCTATTTTACTATTACATAAGCTACATCTTTTATATTTAGCTTGAGTGGATGTAGTAGTAGTAGTTTTAGGCTCAGATTTTGTCTGCAATAAAAACAACAAAGACAAAGTACTGAGATGCCATCCTATACATTACATTGTCAAATGTGGTAGTAGGAAAGATATCCTCCAACTGGAGGCTTACCCCACTGGACCCTGATGGCAGGACCTGCGAAGAGGATCTGGGAGCAGAACTCGCCGCTTCCGACTCACGCTGCTGCTGAGGCTGCTCTCCCCTCTGAGGCTGCGACATCTCACCGCTGCGCCTGCAGGTCTGATCGGAGACGCCAGGACCACGCTGCCTCACTTCCTGGCTTTCTCCAATGTTCCTCCTCCACGCCCACGTCAGACGCCACGCGACGTCTGACCTCACTTCCGGCGTTCAATCAGCTCTCCGGATGCGCCTTGCAGAGCCGGCGTCTGATGGAGGAGGCGCGGCGTAACGGCCATACACCACGCGGAAGCCGTACACCGCTCCAAGAGGTCTGTAGTCCGCGCTGCTGCTGAGGCCGCCTCTGCTCTGCCTGCTGCCGCTAAGGACCACACAAAAAAACCTCCAGCGTACTCAAGACTCACCCTCTGGTGAGTCCAGAAAACAAAAAAACGGGAGCTTTGCTTCTAAGGTGTTTCCGTGGCGGAAACACAGATGAACTGAGGATGGAGGGTGGGCGGGGGCTTTTAATCTTCTTGGATTCGTGTTTCCACAGATCCGGGGCGGGACCGGATCTCAGGTTGTCCCGGATGACAATTAGAGAAAAGATGTTTCAAGGGGTCTAACACCTGGAAGTGGCCCGGGGCTGCCTGCCTTTTATAAGGGGCGAAGTGGCTCCAGGAGGGAGTGTAGCCTGATTGACTACAATGTGCCTGCTAACTGTGATGCCGAGAGTCAAAGTTGACCCTAATGGCGCGCTATGGAGGCAAATCGAACTTCTGGGAAAGTTTGCGATCGCATGCGAACGCGAACCACCCAAAGTTCGACGGCGAACCGTTCAGGCCATCTCCAGTTTTGACCTGCACCTCCGCAGAGAAAGATAGTGCTCTTGGATAAACAGTTGCTTTCACTGTGCACATGTGGTTTGTGAACAGCATCTGCGCAGTCCTGAATCAATCATCACGACTAGGAAAAAAAATTGTGTCTGCGCCATATAACAACTGTCCATAACATATAAACAATGGCTCCCTCTTAGGTTGTCCTGTCCCTTCTCAATTGTCCCTCTTTCAAGGGAACCTTAACTGAGAGGGATATGGAGGTTTCCTTTTAAACAATACCAGTTTCCTGGCATCCCTGCTGATCTCTTTGGCTGCAGCAGTGGCTGATTCACACCTGAAACAAGAATGCAGCTAATCCAGTATGACTGCAGTCAGAGCACCTGATCTGTATGCTTGTTGAGGGACTGTGGCTAAAACTATAATGCCTCGTCTACACAAGGCGATCCGGCGGCTCGATTAGCCACCGGATCGGCTCTTCCGCATCCCCGCGCTTACCCGCCGCGTACCCGCTCGCCTGCGCGTGCGTCGGATTCGATCCCCCGCCGGCGCCGCTTAGTTTCCGCTCGATTCCCTGCCATTGTCCCCTCGTGGGGAACGAGCCGGGAATCGGCGGTGGCGAAATCCGACCTGACGGATCTTATCAATCGAGCCGCAGCAACGGCTTGATTGATAAGTCACATCGTCTCGTGTAGATGAGGCTTTAAAGACACAGGATCAGCAGGAGAGTCGGGCAACTAGTATTATTTTAAAAGGAATAATCCATATCCTTCTCAGTTTAGGTTCCCTTTCAGGACTTTGTCCCTCTTTCTATGTACGGTAAATATATATATATTTCTCTACTAAAAAATGTGTTTGACTCTATTCACATTCTTTAAATTGATATATTACTAATTGGTCAACTTTTGGTCAACCGAACAGCCCCAATTTCTCCTTTTTCTGGCCAATTGACCTGCCATCAGCAGAGAAGGCCGGGCAATGCGACAAGGAAATAAATAAGTGATCGGAACACTAAATGTCCGTGGAATAAGGCCTCTTTCACATAACCCGCGAATGAACCGATTTCATGCACGCGTTATGACCTGCGGTGTGACGTCGGGAAGTTGCAGTTCGACACAGAGCTACCGCCGCTGATTAAATTTAGCCGACAGGAAAACACCGGTGCTGGAACGCTTTGTTGAATGTGAAAGTTAACATGAAAGTCAAATAGACTTTCATGTTACCTTTCTAAACGCATCCTAGGAGCAATCCATCAAAATGCAGGATCAGCTCCTAGTGTGAAAGAGCCCTAATGGACACTGGTGACCCGCTGCAATGAGTATTTGTAATTTTTTTTTTTATTATTATGCAAATTTACTAATTTTATTTTCATCAAAGGGGGAAAATAAATGATAACATAATGCGTGAAACCGGAATCTGATTTGGAACTTTAAATAGAATGTGCTAAAATAATAAATTAAGAAAAAAAAATCAGTATAAATTCCCTGCAGGTTAAACATCAATATTCTCTGTGATCTTTTTACTAGACCCTGATCTACATGGCTCTGCATCAAGCTCTGTAATAAGGCCACACTGTGTGCGTACATGTGGCCCTGCGCTGCCTGGCGGTTTCATGTTTGCTGATAGAGGTACCGAAAGAGGAAGACGCTTTCATCAGGGCAATGTCATCCGTATGCTACAGGTTTAGAGCTGCCTAAAGGTACCCATACATCTAGTGACTTGGTGGCCGACCAACCATCCGATACGATATTACTATTATCGAATTAAACGAAAATCGACAATGTGACCAAATTTAGACCCAAGCACATTGATGGGACATGCTCAGGGCCGGCCCGCCCATGAGGCGGGGTGAAACCTTTGCCTCAGGCGGCACTTCTGGGGGGGCGGCACCCGTGGGTGTGGGGGGCCGCCCGAGCTGGAGGGGATAGCGGGCAGGAAGGGGGTATTGGGCCTAGCGGCGGGGAGGGGGGTCGCACCCCCCCCTCCCTCGCCTGGGTCCGCCGTCCTCCGCTCCCCTCAAGCTTTAAAAAGTTCCGTTCTGGCTGCAGCTATGTGTAAGAGGCAACGGGCGGGGATCACTCACCTCTTCCTCGTTCCAGCGTGCGCTCCACTGACGTCACTTCCTGCGGCGTAGCAGGAAGTGACGTCAGTGGAGCGCAGGCTGGCCTGGAACGAGGAAGAGGTGAGTGATCCCCGCCCGTTGCCTCTTACACATAGCTGCAGCCAGCACGGAACTTTTTAAAGCTGGAGGGGAGCGGAGGACGCGGGGACCCAGGAGAGGGGGGGGGGGGGTCCGACCCCTCTCCCCACCGCTAGGCCCAATACCCCCTTCCTGCCCGCTATCCCCTCCAGCTCGGGCGGCCCCCCCACACCCACGGCTTGGGGGGGGGGGGGCGATTTCTTTGAAAATTGCCTCAGGCGGCAAAAAGTCTAGGGCCGGGCCTGGACATGCTGCAAGTTGTGGGGCCGTAGTAGTCCACCGGGTGCGCGTCGGTAGCAGCGCTGTTACCCCAGTGTATAAATCTACATGTATGTATATTACCTGTCCTGTGCATAGCACACGGCTTGTGTGTGACATCACTTATGCGCCATGCCGGCAAGCATGTATACCACTAATTAAAGAGCGGCAGATTCAGAAGATGGACAGGCACCGCGACAAAGGACAGGTAATGTATAAATGCACACGTACATATACATTTATACACTTTGGTAACAGCGGTGAGGCAACGGATGCAGCCAATTCCTGAGAGATTTCAGCATGAAATTGATCAGAAATCAGCCTGCGGTGTATAGGCCACCGACAGATCTCTCTCTAATCAGATTCGACCACAGAGAGATTTGTCACTTGGCTGAATGTGCCCATCATCGCCTGGAGTATGGCTACCTTTATGGTACCCATACATCACACCAGTGGCGTAGCTAGAGATCATAGGGCCCCATAGCAAAACTTGCATGGGGCCCTCAGATCGAGGCAGTCTTAAAGCCAATGGGTACCGCTGTAAAAAAAAAGTCAGATACTCACCTAAGGAGAGGGAAGGCTCGGTCCTAATGAGCCTTCCCTCTCCTCTCCCGGTGCCCTCGGTGCTGCGCTGGCTCCCCCGTTCGCATCCGCCGCCGCAGGGACTTCGGAGGTCTTCGGGAGCACTCGGGCTTCCGAAGACGGGCCGCTCCATACTATGTACGCGCGAGCGCGTCATAGAGGGCGCTCGCGCATGCGTAGTATGGAGCGGCCCTGTCCTCGGGAGCCCGAGTGCTCCCGAAGGCTTCCGAAAGCTCCCTTCGGCATGCGGAAGTGGCAGTATTTGACCGAACTGGTCGAATACTGCCACGGGGGATCCTGCGCGGGACCGGGCACCGGGAGAGGAGGGGGAAGGCTCATTAGGACCGAGCCTTCCCTCTCCTTAGGTGAGTATCTGACTTTTTCTTTTTTCAAACGGTAAACATTCACTTTAAGCAATGCCACCTACCCCTACCCTGTGGATATGAGTAAATTGGGCAATTGACATTATCTTGCAATCAAAACTGTACATAGTTCATGGGCCCTGAGACAAAGTCAGAGGGTGGAGAAACACAAATATGCTAATGGTGAATACATTAAGTACTCACTGGGCCCCCTATTCTCCAAGGCCCCCATAGCAGATGCTATGGTTGCTATAGCTATTGCTACACCCATGCATCACACAATGTTCAGTATGCACAGATCGACCAAGAGAGAAATCTCTCTCTAATCAGATTTGATCACGGAGAGATCTGTTGGCTACCCATACACCGCAGGCCGATTCCTGATCTATTTCAGCATGACATCTCTCGGGAATCAGCCTTGTGACGCCCCATCTGCCACCTCGCCACCTCGCCACCCCCCACATGTAAAAATGTGCCCCCCTGAATGCAGTATACTTTACCTGTCCATGTCCGCTGCTGGCTCCACCCTCCGTCCGCAATCCGCACAAATGCGCCCCACATCACATGGTTGCTGGCGAATATGTGAGTGTGTGACAGATTGTGGGTGGAGCCAGCAGTGGGCACTGGGGGGGGGGACATTTTACATTTGGGGGGGACAGCGCCGGGGTTTAATCGCTCGTCCCAATATTGGTCACCGTTACCGCCTGGCACCCCGATCGACCATGATGGCCCGACATCTTGCAGCATGTCCAATCAATACATGCTACCAATTTTAGTCCGAAATTGGTTGCATTGTTGTTGATCAGGCATGCTCTTGGCAGCACCAATTTTCATAATTATAGAAACGGATGGTCATTTGGTTGCCAAGTCGATAAATGTATGACCACCTTAAAAATGGCTCAGGTGTGAGTAGCGGAACAAAGGCTGAAGAACGGGTAGCAAGACGTATCTAGTGAAATGGAGTCAGGCTTCATTAGATGTTATCCTCCCACAACCCCCGATAAACATCACGCATATGAAAAGCTGGTTTCATTAAATTCCCTTCATTGATGTCTAATGTAAGCCGTGACTGTTCCTGTCTGTCTGTTCTTGTTGGCGAATTATTGTGCCGCGGTAGTACAAGGATAATAATCAGGATATTAGTTAAGTGCGGCTCTTATGAATAAAGAGAATCTGTAGAACTAAAGCAAGGTCATCGCTTTTATCATTTTCTAGGTTTGTTATACTGAACCCGTATCGCCTAATAGCTTCCCAACTGAAAGGCTATTATTAGAACGGGGGGAGGGGGAAAAGTGTAGAAGTCAATGAATGAATCCCTATAAAGGGATTCAAGCAGATTTTTTCCCGCACTTTGTCCTGGTTTCTAATAGCTGTAGGAGCTGCCATTTTCCCCATATGCTTCTCTCTGACCCCATTTATCCAGAGGAAGGCGTGAATGTAATAAAGTGTGACTTCTCTAAACTGTTTGAAGTACAGTGTCCCATCACCCCACCCCCCTGGTGATGAAAGCTTTTATTTGCCCATTGCTAATTACAGCAGTCCTTATCTACCTGCTCTTTCTGTGGACTGCAAGCCATGGACGAAGGGTAATAAAAGCCCCTAAGAAACATTTAAAATGTAAAAAGAAGAGGTAGAATGGATTTTTTTATGTAATGAGCCATATTGTTAGTGTGCATTTTTTATGTGCTACTCAGATGCCTGGGAGCTAAAAATGCTGCTTGGTTCACTTTAAGGCTTATTCACACCCCGTGTGTTGGCATCCATGACAGCACATTTCTGCGTGGTGTGCGATCTGCAAGGATGTTACAAACGCGTACATACAGTGCATTGATTCCCAATTTCAACATGGACAAGGCTAATGCTGCATACACACTTGAGATAAAAGTCTTTGGAAAAGGCAAGATCACAGACCAATCTTACCACCCTTCATGTAGTATGAGAGCCATACTCTACACAGTCTATTCTATGGAGCTGCACTCCCCATCAGATAAAATCTTTGCAAGATGCTGCACACAAAGATGCCCGTACACACTCAAAAGATCATTATCTGCAAAAGATCTGTTCCTGCAAAATATCCATTCCTGCAAAATGCATTCAAAGTCTATGAGATCTGCAGATCATCATACACACTTGGTTTAACAGACTTCATCTGCATATCTGGCAATCATCTGCAGATCTGAAAATCCATCCTGGTGGATCTGATCTGCAGATGATCTGCAGATGATTGTCTGTTAAACCAAGTGTGTATGATGATCTGCAGATCTCATAGACTATGAATGCATTTTGCAGGAATGGATATTTTGCAGGAACAGATCTTTTGCAGATAATGATCTTTTGAGTGTGTACGGGCATCTGTGTGTGCAGCATCTTGCAAAGATTTTATCTGATGGGGAGTGCAGCTCCATAGAATAGACTGTGTAGAGTATGGCTCTCATACTACATGAAGGGTGGTAAGATTGGTCTGTGATCTTGCCTTTTCCAAAGACTTTTATCTCAAGTGTGTATGCAGCATAATTCTCAAAGCAGTTGTGTTGATTAGTGCACATTCTAAAGCCTGGTACACACTTACAATTATGATTGGCTAATCACTGACCAAATTTACCACCTCCTTGTAGTATGAGGGTCAACAGATACAGAATACTATGAGCAGATCGGGTAAACAGTCATACTACATGGAGGTGGTAAAATTGGTCACTGATTGGCCAATTATAATTGATAGTGTGTACCAGGCTTAAGCTGTGGGGTAACTAGGGGGGAGCAGCTTGCGTGGGGGCAGGGCCTTGACTTCTTTCCTTCCACCCCGTTACTCCCCTCAGTGTCCCCTCTGCCTTGCTCTCAGTCACATGACCTCCCAGGAAACTCAAACCAAGAGGAAGGTTGGAGAGCAGGGCCTGTGCTATCATATGGGCAACCTGGGCAATTGCCACAGGGCCACAAGCTATCTGCCAGGCCCACCCAAGTCTCCTCCCACACCAACTTTGCTCCCCGGGGCCCACGTAGAATATCGGCTCGCATGTTCCGGTGGGCACACTCCTCCATTGGTCCTTGCGTTTTTAGGAGACATGTAAGATTTTGCATTGCGTCAAAAGGAAGATACAACCTGTACCACTTTTCCGCACAATGCTTGCGTTTACCTCATACAATCACTGGCTACTGTAAAAAAAAAAAGAGACGCACACAAAATCCACACATCGTGTGGCAAAATGCTTGCTGTGAATACCTTCTGATTCACTAGCCTTGAATAAGTCTGCAGATCATGTGATCTGACTCAGTTGGCAGCATGCTTATCCTATATGTGTGACTCAGAAACTACAGACAAAGGATCAGCATTCCAGTACTGAAAATAGCAACTGGCATTTTTTGATAGATAAAATGATACGTGACTTATTCTTGTCCACGGCCATCTGAATCTTCCTAGCTTTGTACTGCGCTACAAGGCTAGTCAGGGCGGTGTTGATAAATATTTATCCATGGCCTTGTCACAATGCAGTTATTTAGTCTCACAATTTTACATTTTTGTCCTGAATACTGATCTTCAGCGTGAACCACCTCCATGTCTTTGTTACACACATTTTTTGCATTGCAAAGTATTATTAAAAAATACAAAATGTTTCACACTGTGGAAAATCTCAGAGGACGTGGTCGGAAGCCAAAAGTGACACCTGTGCAGGCCATGAAGATAACGAGAAAGGTGAAAAAGAATCCAAGGATCCCCACTAAGGCCATCTTGGTGAATCTGGGCTCTGCTGGAGGCAATGTCTTAAGGTAGGCAATGTTGTGTTCCACAGATGCATCAGACCAAGGAGGACGCCACTTCTCCAGATAAGGCACACAAACGCTCGCTTGGACTTTGCAAATGCTCATCTGGACAAAGATGAAGACTTCTGGTCTTCTGTGTTATGGTCAGATGAAACAAAAATTCAATTGTTTGGTCACAATGATGTTTCCTTCATTTGGCGTGAAAAAGGAGAAGCCTTCAACCCAAAGTACACCATCCCCACTGTCAAACATGGTGGTGGGAGCCTAATGCTTTGGGGTTATTTTTTCAGCCAATGGACCAGGGAACCTAATCACAGTAAACGGCATCATGAAAAAAAGAGCAATACAGGAGGATTCTCATTGACAACATGAGACAGTCTGCAGAGAAACCTGGCCTTGGCACCAGTGGGCATTTCAGCATGACAATGACCCAAAACACACAAGCAATAGTGGTGAAGAAATGGCTAGCAAACGAAAACATTAACGTTTGGAGTCCTGACTTAAAGAGACACTGAAGCGAAAAAAATATATGATATAATGAATTAGTTGTGTACTATGAATAATTACTAGAAGATTAGCAGCAAAGAAAATATTCTCATACTTTTATTTTCAGGTATATAGTGTGTTTTCTAACATTGCATCATTCTCTAATATGTGCAGATTACACAACACTCAGCATTCACAATGATTCTTTCAGAGCAGTCTGTTAACTAATGACCTCTCCTCTGGCAGAGAAAAAGTAAATAGTTAACCAACAGTTGAGATAATAAAAGTTAGAAAACAGCCCTCTCCACGACTTTGAAAGTCGTAGAGATTAATGGCTTTTTTGTATAGAGATAACAACTGTTTCTTAACTCTTCCTGTACTGGAAACAATTAGACTGATGTATCTGATCTTAATGTTTTATTTCTTAGCTGTACTACACATACAAATCATAATATCATAATTTTTTTTTCGCTTCAGTGTCTCTTTAAATCTGTGTAGAGAGCTAAAGATCAGGGCGATGGCAAGAAGACCCTCCAACCTGAAAGATTTGGAGCTCATTGCTAAAGATGAATGGGAAAGATACCTGTGGAGACATGCAAAAAGCTGGTCTGCAATTATAGGAAGCGTTTGATTGCTGTAATAGCCAATAAAGGCTTTTCTATTCATTATTGAGAAGGGTATGAATAATTTTAGACTGGACACTTTTTGCTCAAATGTAAATAAAAGCTGAGAAATGTTTTTTTTTTTTTTTTTTTTTTTGCACAATAATGCTCTATCTATCTGTCTATCTATCTACCTATATTATTCTGTACAGCACTGCAGAAGATGTCGGCGCTATATAAATACCGTAGTAATACATTGTTGTGTCAACATTCAGTCAGTCATTGATTGATTCATTTTCTGGGTATAAGATAGATAGAAAATTGAAGTAGTGGGATCAGGGGAGTAAGTTAATCATCGTGCCTCCCCCCACAAACACACAAAATCCCCCCTCCACATATTTTTTTTGTGTGTGCTGCCCCCAACGCTATTTCTGCACTGCTATGACAAAATGCCCCCCCCCCCCCCCCCCACCAAAAAAAGAAAAAAAAGGTTTCACGAAGTAACACCTGCAGAACTTCATACTGTATCTCATTCCCATGGCAGACAGGTCCTCTTCAGTGTAGCCACTGTTCATCAGCTCCCAACAATGCATGACACGCATCGGGAGCCGCTAAGTAATTGGCTGCACGGTGACTACACTGAAGAGAAAGTGAGAGGAAGTGAAAAGGACCTGTCCACCGTCGCAACCAGGTACAGTGCTGCTCTCCATGCAGGTCCTGGAAACAAACTGGCTGGCTGCATGCTTGTTCCAGGTATGACTTCACCAACACTACTCAGGCCAAAAGATTGGCATTTTTTTTAAAGGAAAATACCATGCAATTTCACCATGCAATTTCCTGTCAGATTGCAGTTTGAATCGATAATTTCCAACAGGTTTGACCTGATTACCGATTATTTTTTTCTGATCAGTACTCCTGTACAAAATCAATCAGTAAAATACCGTAATCAGAGGTCAGATTAGACTTGGCAGAAATGATTGATTCGACCCAAAACCTGACTGGAAATTGCATGGTGTGTACCAGGCATTACAATGGCAGACAGCCATCAATTCCTTGCCACCCCTCCCCACCGGTTCATATAGAGATTTTCCAACATATACAGTACATTCACACTTTTTAATAAACTGTTAGAAAACATTTCAAAGTAAGTCAAACATATTTTTGGCCCATTAGCATTTCAGCATATTTTGTGAAAGTGATAAACTGATTTGTGTGTACCTAGCTTTAGAAAGAACTGACATTTCCATGGCAACAAACCAGCTGTATTATGAATTAGATCAGATCCCCAAATCAGAAACATCTCCAGAAAGTAACATCCCACGAACGTATAACAGACATCTGACAATATTCCCGGAAACGTTTCCGTTTTTAAAGCCCACAACTAGCATGAGGGGAAAAAACAGACCTTGACCACATCTTGGTTGATGTTCTTGGGGTCTCGGTCCACTAGGTCGATCTCTTTGGTCAGAATGTCTTTGGAGATTTTTTCCTCGTAGTAGGACTGTTCTTCAGCCATGGTCCAGAGGACTGTCCACCGGCCCTGGTGTTGGGGGCAGCTGGGTACAGGACGTTGTGTGCTGGATGCCACCGCCCGGCTCTTTGTGGTCTGTTTCTGACATCTGAGGCCTCCCTGGATGCCAGGGAACAGCTGCTTGACATAGCTAAGGCAATCTCGGTGTCATTTTTGGCCACACGCTATTTCACAGCTGAAACTGAATCTCCAGATCACCCCAGGACAAGTATGTCCCCCTCCTCTTTTCTAGATGAAGCCTAATGGTTGCCCTGGACAACAGATCCCCACATATGTAGCTGTCTTCATAAATCAGTCCACCGTGCATGCAAACTGTCACTGTTATGGCAGTCTTCTGCTTATGGGCATTGTGTATACCACATGTATGTTTTTAAAGGCCTTCTCCAGACAGAAATGTTTCCCATTGCACGGGATCGGATGTGATTTCAGCTGAGCAAGGACATTGCAATGTAATGTAAATAACAATATACTGTCCCTATTAGTATAGTGTCCCACAATGGAAGGACAAAAAAAAAAAAATCATACCGACAATGCTTTATGCATTTCTTCAGTAGGATTTTCCCACAAACACTTGTTGACAAGATATTTATATTGCACTAGTCTCCTGGTGGACTCAAAGGGCTTCAAATTACAGCCACTTGGGGAGCGCTCCCAGGTGATAGTCGCACGCGCCCTCTTCCACGCGCTGCGCCTGACCTGGGCGCCACCACAGACATATTATTAGGTCTATGGCAGGGCAGCAGTGTAATTCGGGTGCCGGCGGTAGCCGGACCGCAAATTACTTCTCCCTTCAAGTTTCTACAACTCGGAGGGGAATAGTAATTAATGCAACCCAGAACACCAAAGTGACCATGCGGCGAAAGGCCATGTACATGACCAAGGGCATTAGGGACACTTAAAACAGGGGTAGAGGCACCCAATGCATAAAAGATAGGCTAATAAGCTGTTAACCTTATAAACAAAGAGGTAATCTTACCTCTCTCAAAGAATTTGGACCAGTTTATTGAAAAAGGTCTTTTATTCGAGCACATAAAATTGACAACGCATTTTGCGGGTGCTTGCCTGCTTCTTCAGGTCAGTAAAAAAAAAAATAGGTGCCTTAACTGCTATGGCTGTGTAGCAAGCTCTCTGTCTCTAGCCTATCTTTTATGCATTGGGCGCCTCCACCCCTGTCTTAAAGCGGAATTGTCACCATAAAAATCAAATTTCAACAGCAACTGGTCTGAGTGTATTAAGCGATAAAGATGCTAATCCTGCATTCAAACTTCAATTTTTTTTCTGCTGTTATGATTTGGAGTTATCACATACTTAAGGAGCACTGGCCCTTTAGTAGTCAGTGCCAAACAGCTGCATGCTGGGGGTTCTTTTTATCTATAATACATTCCTCCTCTTCCATTCATTTCCCTGCCTAGCTGCTTATCTGAAACACGATCCCCTGCTCACTTGTGTTTACAAGCAAGCCTGAGGTGACTCAGCGATTCTAGGAGAAAAGAAAAAAAAGTAAATCAAGTATTTATCTACTTATGTGTTTTTTTTTCCCCTGGCATAGTATAGCTAGTCCTACTGCTTTAAGTGTCTTGTCATACCTCTTTTAGAGGTGATAGTTTTTTCGTTTTCCTAAAGAACTTCCGGAGTGCAACCACCCAGTTCCTGTCACAGACCTGGAAAACCGAGTGGGGACAGTTAATTTCCCGCCTGCTCTGACGGTGGTTGCAAGGATTTGCAACCCACCTTTGTGAGTATATACATCCTTAGCAATTTGCTTTCCTGAATCTAACACGATTCTGCACCATTGGGCTCCTGGTCTCCTTTTGCATTTTCAATGAACCTGGGGTTGTTACAATCACAGGAACCATCAACATAAGCTAAGGGCATTAAGGAGCATTTCCCAAAGACTCCTTACCAGTGGTGGGGCGAAATTTCGCATATGCAAATTTTGCATCAAAATCCGCAATTACGCATCATAATCGTAATGCGAAATTTCAGAGAAAATCGTATTTCGAATGTAATAGTATTTCAAAATTTCGCGTAATTTTTCACGTAATTTTCGTATCATTTTGTGCCGACTTTAGAGGTTAATAGCAACGCCCCCATACATGGTATTGCTACCAAAATGGCTACATATGTTTAGCAGAATAGTCGGTATAAGTCACAATTTTCAAAAATAATTTTTCAAAAAGACCTTGTAGTTTTTCAAAAACTCGATTTTAAAAATGCAAAGAAAAATGGTTTTAAACTATCATTTTTCTCAGTTTAAAAACCATTTTTTACTTGCATTTTTAAAATCGAGGTTCTCAAAAACTATAAGGTGTTTTTGCAAAATTCTTTTTCTGACTTTTACCCAAGATTCATGTAGCAATTTTGGTGTCAATAGCATGTATGACGGCTTTTCACTGCTAAAGTCGGAAAGAAATTACTCGAAATTTTGCGAAATTGTATGTGAAATTACGAATGACTACACGAAATCAATTGAATTTGCAAATCGTAATTACGTATAAATGTAATTGCGAAAATGCACACGAAATTTAGCGAGATCACCACTGCTCCTTACTGTTTTTACATTCTGGCTTGAGCTGGTACTTCAACCCTAGTTCAAGACATGGACCCTTCAAAGGAAACACCCTTAAAAGATACCTAAAGGGAAAAAAAACCACCTAAACCAGGAACATATGCAAAAAAAAAAAAAATGAAAACAAATGCACACAAACACCAAATGTTCCCGCAAGTTGCATCAAAAGAAAGGGCAAAAATGCCCTTGTGCTCAACCCTACTAAGTAACCCATAGAACGACCTTTCCTGATCAATATATGATCACCAAACGAATCAATCAAGGGAGCCCCTTGCAGAGCACGGGGAGCACGTTTACAATACAGCCGCTGACTGTATCCTCTTATTTTCTTATGTTAATTTGAAGGGTTCTGGTCTGTGGTTGGGGAGCTGGGGGCAACACAGGTTAGTGGCCACAGAGCTCCAAGCCTCTTTGGAGAGGCTTTGAGCGAAAACTGCCATAGTAGTTTTGGTGGCAAGACTAAAAAGTGAATGGGAATCATAAAAAAAAAAAAAAAAAAAAAAAAAAAGCCAGATAACTACTTAGGGAGAGGGAAAGCTCTGGGTCCTATAGAGCCTTCTCTTGGTCCCCATTACGGTGCTGGCTTCCCGATAGCAGCATTCAGGGGCGTAACAATAGACCCTGCAAGGGATGCAGCCGCAGGGGGGGGGGGGGGCAGAAGCCACAGGGGGCCCCGTCCTGAGAGTCTGCCAACCATGGACAAAGAGAGAAGAGGCTTTCTGCACAATTGTTCTAATGGCTGCATCTGCTCAGCCACTGATAAGGAAATATACACATTTTTGCAGACAAAGATTTGTAGACAGTTCCTATTCAGTGTGCATCAGGCTCTTGAGTACAGCGCTCAGCCCCCTTGGTGGGAGGGGGCCCCATCCAAAGTTTTGCAGGGGGGCCCAGTGATTTCTAGTTACGCTGCATTCAACCAATTTGGTCAAATACTGCTCGCTCCGCCACTGAAGGAGGCTTCAAAAGTTTTTGGAAGCCCGAGTGCTACCACATCTATTCCTCTGCTAAATCATTTTTTTTTATTTAAATAAAAGAATACAAGAACAGGATTGGGAACATTTGAACCACCAATGTAGGTAAAAGCAGAATCAGATATTGGGGCAGGTTAAGGGCCCATTTCCACTATCACGACTTCGCATGCGTTTTTCGCATGCAAATTCGCATAGCAATACAAGTAAATGGGACTGTTTCCACTTGTCAGGATTCCTTTGCGTTTTTCTGTGCAGAAAAAATTCGCATAGCAGAGCCATCAGAATTCACATATCGCATACAGCCATGCGAATCGTATACAATGTATTTAATAGGAAATTCGCATGAGGTTTGGGTATGCGAATTTCCATGCGAATTCTCATGAAAATTCGCATAGAAACAATGGAAAAGCACACCTGCACTGCCATGGTTAAATTCGCATACATCGTCATCGCATGAAAATTCGCATAGACCCGCATGCGAAATTCGCACCGCACAAGTGGAAATGCAGCCTGAGACTTTCCTCAGCGCATTACATAATCATGTCACTGGCAGTCTAATCCCTGCTATAGCCATAGGCCAAGTTTTTGGGGAGCCAGTTGGCTTACCAGGAGTTTATTTTGGGATATCGGAGCAAACCAGGGCCAGTTCTAGACTTTTTGCTGCCTGCAAACTTGTGAAGATATACTCCACCCCCCCCCCCCCTTCCTTTTTGGAATGAGTGCACAGCACCCAGCAATTTAGTTCATTTAATGTCAGTCAGCAAGGGAGCATATGCAACAACCTGAGACATGACATGCTGCAGCTCAGCACAATAGCACACTGGCTGGCTGGGAGTCTGTGACAAAAACTGATCACCCTAAGCAGTCACCATCCATTCCTCCTCAGTCAGGACAGCAGTGCCACCTCCTCCTCTCTGCTGTGCAAGTCAAATGACTGCATACTGTCAGTGTAAACACACAGTACAAACATGCCACCCCTGTAATATCTGCACCTGATGCTAGTGTTTCAACTTGCTTCATGAGAGAATAGGCTCTGGCGCAATCTGCTCCATACCTCCTGGTCTAGATTTCAACCATGGTAATGCATTCGATATTAGCATAATATATTTATACACTAAAGTAAATAAATAAATGACCAGCACAACCATAGGCAGTTTAACAGGCCGCAGCCATTTTTATTGGGGGTAAACCAACCAGGTTAACTGGAAACTATTTGTAACATTTTCTTTTCTTTTTGTTTAATTACATAACATAAACCATAACACAAAACTAAAAAGGGGATTGTTGCTGGTAAGTGGACTCGAGCGATCCCACCACACCAAGTCCTTAAATAATCTCCTTGAAAATACAATACCCTCAACAAAAGTAGCCCACGACAGTCCTTGAAACTTTTTGTAGGGGAGGGCGGGGCGGGCAGCTCCCAAGTCATGCCGACCCTTATGTTAACTCCAGCCAGGAACCCGATTGGCCGAGTTACACTTGGAGAGAAAACCTCAGCACCAATGAGTCCAAAAAAACAGTCCTCCCTGGACCCTGCCTTTGATTGGCTCGTCTCCCAGATCTGCACACCAATAGCATCTTTCCAGAAGTTAAGCCACTCCACAGCACCTGTAACATACAAACACACTGACAGTACCACAGCCTTATATTACACATACACACAATGCCCAGTCTTCAGCAATCCCATGGGTACTGCAGCTCTATGCAAGCATCTACAGGTTTTCAGTGGGTGTGGCTGCTGTTAAAAAAAGCTCAGGTGGGAAGGAAAAGCAGCTGAGGCGACAGCTTTTCTACTGAAAATGTGCTTAGTTGACTAAACTTAAATCCCATACTTAACATTTGAAAATAAGAGATATATCAATTTTTAAATATGAAGGGAAATGAACCAGGATAGAAAGGACCAGTGTGATCTTAATTATTAATTTTAAACACAATAGACCGTGCAAGGGATGCCTCCGCAGGGGGGCCCGGAAGCCACAGGGGGTCCCGTGGGGGGAAAAGTTTGCGAGACTGACAACTACGGGCATGGAGCGAAACCGTATTCTGCTCTCGTACCATTATTATATTGACTGCATGTGTCCACCACACAGATAAGGAATCATACACACTTTGGAATTTGTACACTGTCCCTGCTCCCAAGGGTTCGTAAAAAACATCTGTCTCACTGCAGAAAAGTTCTGATGACTTCATGTACAACGTTACAAACAAAGTAGTCACAGGTTGAAAAAAAGTTGTAGACTGACCCTTATTCAGCAATCTCTGAGAAGAGATTCCTAGATTTTTATCACACACAGGCTAGTGACCTTATGGCATAGTTACATAGTTATTTTGGTTGAAAAGACATACGTCTATCGAGTTCAGAGAACAAAGTACAACACCAGCCTGCTCCCTCACATATCCCTGTTGATCCAGAGGAAGGCGAAAAACCCTTACAAGGCGTGGTCCAATTAGCCCCAAGGGGAAAAATATCCTTCCCGACTCCAAATGGCAATCAGATAAAATTCCTGGATCAACATCACTGGGCATTACCTAGTAATTGTAGCCATTGATGTCTTTCAACGCAAGGAAAGCATCTAAGCCCCCTTTAAATGCAGTTATAGAATTTGCCATAACTACTTCCTGTGGCAATGCATTCCACATCTTGATCACTCTTACTGTAAAGAACCCTTTGCTAAATAAATGGCTAAAACGTTTTTCCTACATGCGTAGATCATGTCCTCTAGTCCTTTGGGAAGGCCTAGGGATAAAAAGCTAATCCGCTAAGCTTTTATGTTGCCCTCTGATGTATTTATACATGTTAATTAGATCTCCTCTAAGGCGTCTTTTCTCAAGACTAAATAAACCCAGTTTATCTAACCTTTCTTGGTAAGCGAGACCTTCCATCCCACGTATCAATTTTGTTGCTCGTCTCTGCACCTGCTCTAAAACTGCAATATCTTTCCTGTAATGTGGTGTCCAGAATTGAATTCCATATTCCAGATGTGGCCTTACTAGAGAGTTAAACAGGGGCAATATTATGCTAGCATCTCGAGTTTTTATTTCCCTTTTAATGCATCCCAAAATTGTATTAGCTGTAGCTGCAGCTGCTTGGCATTGAATACGATTATTTAACTTGTTGTCGATGAGTACTCCTGATTATGGACACAGTGGTGTGGGTAAGATTAATGTCTGACTGTCGCTGCCTCATTGAGAGCTTGTTGTCTCATACTGAGTCCAAGATCCTATAATAACAGTATCAATCAGTGACATTCTGAATGTTTTGCCAAAGTTACATTGATACTATATCTTATGTTCAGCATGTCATTATTGTTCCTCCATATAGCATGTGCTCTCATGTAGTAAAATAATAACGGCTGTGTGTATGTATGTACTGGGAGTAGAGCAGGGACGAGGGACTTGTCGGCTGCAAGGGGCTGGAGAAAGCCCCGGGTAAGTAGATCTGGTGGGCAATAAGACAATTACCCAACAACAAGGCCCCTGGCATTGACAGAATCCCATTTTAAATGCTAAGACCCACACCGACCTTCACTGCAATATGCCAGAAGATCTGGGAAACCAACACATGGTCAAAAGAATGGAAACGGTCAGTTTTTATTCCATTGCCAAAGAAAGGAGATTCTAAAAATTGCTCTAATTACCGCACAATTGCCCTCATTCCTCACATGAGCAAAGTGCTTCTTAAGATCATACATCAACGCCTCAATCCAGTCATTGACAGAGAGTTATCTGATGATCAGGCAGGTTTTGGAAGAGGTCGCGGCACTCGCGATCATATTGCGAATCTTCGATGGATCTTGGAGAAATACCACGAATATCAGAAGAATGTCTATATGTGCTTTATTGACTATAAAAAAGCCTTTGATTGTGCCGCACACGATAAGCTGTGGAAAGCCTTAGGTGAACTGAGCGTGCCAACTCATCTGGCTAAGCTGATAAAATCACTATATGACGGCCAAGAAGCCACACTGCTAACACCCTATGGAGACACGGATTGGTTAAAAATTGGCAAAGTAGTGAGGCAAGGTTATATCCTATCCCTCTTCCTGTTTAATCTTTACGCCGAAGTGATCATGAGAAAATTGGATCTTGAAGAAAAATAAATTGGCATGAAAATTGATGGACGAAACATCAGTAACCTTCGGTATGCTGATGACACAACTCTTCTCTCAGAAACGGCGGATGGTCTGCAGCATCTGATTAATCGAATCAAAGATGAAAGTGCAAAGTTCAGCCTCCACCTGAATATCAAAAAGATCAAGATCATGACAACAATAGTAGGTGACGGCAATATCAAGATAGCAGTTGACAATGAAAAGATTGAGTGTGTGCAGAAATTCACCTTCCTCGGCTCTCAGATCGATCAAAATGGTGATTGTAGTCATGAAATAAAATGTTGGATAACCCTCGGCAGAAACGCGATGGTAAGCATGAACCAAGTATGGAAAAGAAAAAACATCAGCATTACGACCAAATGTAGACCGGTTCATGCCATTGTTTTCCCCATAACCTGGTATGGTTGTGAAAGTTGGACCCTAAGAAAAGCAGACAGAAGAAAAATCGACTACTTCGAGTTGTGGTGCTGGCGACGGTTGCTTCGCATTCCATGGACAGCAAGAATGACGAACAAAGAAGTATTGGAACGTATAAGACCAGGCATGTCACTGGAAGGCAAGATCCCCAGACTCAGACTCACATATTTCAGCCACGTGATCCGATCAAATTCCTTAGAGAAAGACCTAATGCTAGGGCTGATCAATGGCAAAAGGCGACCAGGCCACCAGAGAACGCATTGACTTGACACCATCAAAGCTGACACAGGATTGAGCTTAAGACAACTGGCATAAATGGTACAAGATCGGACAGTGTGGAGAGAGCTAACCCATAGAATCACCAAGAGTCGGACATGACTGAATGGATAACATCATCATTAAGTAGATCCGGGGGTAGCATAGATTGCCTGACATTTCCTTTAACCCTCCTGGCGGTCTATTAATAACCGCCAGGGGGCAGCGCAGCAGTGTTTTAAAAAAAAAATTTCTTAAATCATGTAGCGAGCCCAGGGCTCGCTACATGATAGTCGCTGTGCAGCAGCATCCCCCCACCCGCTTCGATCTCCTCCGGCGATCTTTGATCAGGAAATCCCGTTCAAAGAAAGGGATTTCCTGGAGGGCTTCCCCCGTCGCCATGGCGACGGGCGGGATGACGTCACCAACGTCATCGATGTCGTGACGTCATTGGGAGTCCCGATCCACCCCTCAGCGCTGCCTGGCACTGATTGGCCAGGCAGCACACGGGGTGGGGGGGGGGGGTGGCGCGACAAGTGGCGGATAATCGGCGCGGAGCGGTGGCGATCGGAGTGCACACACAGCTAGTAAAATGCTAGCTGCGTGCTGCAAAAAAAAAATTATGCAAATCGGCCCAGCAGGGCCTGAGAAATCCTCCTGCGCGGCATAGCCCGAGCTCAGCTCAGGCTTACCGCCAGTAAGGTTAAGTCTAAGTGTTTTTATCTGCATGCAGAAAACACATTGGTCATCAGTTTTCCTGTAAAGAAAGCGAGGGGGGTGGGGTTAGGGGGGCCCCATCCCAAAACGTTTTGCAGGGGGCCCAGCGATGTCTAGTTAGTCCCCTGGTTATTAAACATATTTTTCGAATGAAATCTTTATGGCACGTCTGATTACGGGTGCTGCAGGTGTGATTCATAGTGTGCTGGAGACGTGATTAGGGGTGTGGCTTAAGTGTCCCTCTTTCTTATCTCAAAAAGTTGAGAGGTATGTTATTGGGGGAAAAGTTTGCTTTTCCCATACATATCTGGTGTTTAGCCTTAACAGCCTGTGAGGGCTCATTCACACCTAGGGCGTTTTGCGTTTTGTTTGTGGCGGCGATTTATAAAAAAAAAATCGCTAGAGCAATGAATCCTTATGGGATGGCTCACATCTGTGCGTTTCTTCAGCTTTCCGCTCAGCAAAGTGCTTCCCATGTACCATTTTTAGGGTGAGTTTGCTACAATGGAAGGTATAGGAAAAGCACAAAACGCTCGCAAAATCGCTTTGTGCGATGATTGCGTTTATGCTTTTAAGAATAAAGACATTGTATTTATTCTTTTCCGGGTCAAATAGTTCACTTCCTAACTTTTGCCAGGAAGGAAAGAAAAACAAATTATAGCGCGAAGGTAAGCGCTGGGAGGGGGGAAATCACTCACAAAATAGCAAAACGCGATTACGATTTTAGATGTGAACAAAGCCTTAGGACCCATTTCCACTGCATGCAGTTTGGATGCAGAATGGATGCAGAAAACTGACTCCAATGAATGCCTATGGGAAAATCTGCATCAGAAAAATCGCGTTTAGTGGAAACACGCCAATAGGCTTTGGAGTCATTTTTTCTGCATCCAATCTGCATGTAGTGGAAACAGGCCCTAAGTGGTGTTATTTCTGCTCCCTGAATTGAGGAAGGTCACCGGCCTGTCATGGCCCGGCCAGCACGTGTGTGATGTACAGGATGGGATGGAATGTTCTATTTTAGGCTCAGACAGGACTGAATGACTCTCTGCAGTTGTCACTCCTCTGTGGCACACACACACACACACACACACACACACACACACACACACACGTGCACGCACGCACGCACGCACGCACACACACACACACACACACACACACACGCACCTCTTCCATGGAAACAAAAAGGTCAGAGATTTTGGGCTCAGTGTGCCCAATCTGTGCCAGCCTGCCAGGCACCATCTGCCAAATCCCTCTCTCTGCACCAAAGCCCCCCTTGCTGCGAAATGTCGGGCATTCTGGCCGTGAGTACCTCAGAGAAAAACGACAGCCAGAAATGTAATCTGCAATTAGGGAAGGAGAGAACACGGGAGGTGTTTGTATTTGTTCAAGAAATGGGAGAAATGCACTGAAGCAGAACTTCGAAATTTTGTTTGCATGATATAATTACATTGTGTGTTGTCCTTGAGTATGAAGTGACTCTGCCATGCCAAACTGAGGAAGGCGGAAACCAAAAGCACAAAACGCAGAAGAGCTCCTGACCCCTTTCCATGCTTTCTGAATGTAAAATGAGTTTCTTGTGCATCGTGCTACCCATGTGCAGCCAGGTCCCCTCCATCAGCTATGTCATCTATTACAGCTAGCTGCTACATCATGGACCTATCAATCTCTCAACTGCTCCTAGAGACGCACATATTTGCACAGGCAATTGACACTTTTTTCTGGGTCAGTCAAAATCCCTCAAAAACCTGTCTAGAACAAACCATTTTAGCTAGGTTCAAAGTGGCCGTTGCATCCCCTATAACAGCAGGAACGCAACATGAAAGCGGCACTGCACGTTATCTGCGAATTGCATGGGATGCAGTGAAGCATACAGTCAATGAAAAGTATGCTTCACTTTTACTGTTAATGCACGTGTTTTGTGGTAGTGCAACACACCCATTGCTTTGCATCTAAAACATTAAACTGAGCAAAAAAAACCAAACAACCAAACAAAAACAAAAAAAAAAACACAAAAAAGACTGATCTGTCACCTGAAGACATATTTACACTTCACTGAATTCACTGGAGCTAAATGATAACATTGCCTATTGCAGGACAAATGATCAGATTGTCTTGTAATTAAGTATTTGTTGTGCAAACAAAGTAGAGAGACTTTTTTGCTTCCCCCCCCCACCCATCCCCATGGAAACTGCAGAAACAAAAGCAATTCTGCATTGTTTACACAGCTTAGTATCTTAGTATTAAGGTCCGTACACACGCCGGACTTTAGGCAACGACGGGTCCGTCGTTGCCTCCCGCTGGGTGGGCGTGCCAGCGACAGTCCGGCGTGTGTACGCTCTGTCGTCAGACTGATACGGCTGTTTCTGAGCGATCCGCCGGGCGGATCGCTCAGAAACAGCCGTATCAGTCTGACGACAGAGCGTACACACGCCGGACTGTCGCTGGCACGCCCACCCAGCGGGAGGCAACGACGGACTCGTCGTTGCCTAAAGTCCGGCGTGTGTACGCTGCTTTAGCGTGTACAGGCCTTTATAGTCACTACTTTAACTACCTACTGTATTCACTGCAATTTATCTACGTTCTGCAGGACTTCATCTGAAATCCCAGGGACATAGATCCTCCTCTGTTGTGGAGGATGGGCGCCGTGCGCCCACGCGCAGGTACCCGTTAGAGGGGAGATCAATGAATGAAAAGTTTGCGCTCACGTGGCCTGGAGTGTTCTGCACAGGCACAGTACTTCTGCGCCTGCACAGAACACTCCAGGCTCACTCAATCGCAGAAGATCCCGACCCGGCGAGGACGGCATCTCCAGCGGAGGAGATCCCGGGACACTGGAGCTGCGGCGAGGGACAGATCAGCTGTCAGGGGCTGGAGGAGGCCCCAGGTAAGTAGATCTCTCGGATGTATTCCCTTTAAAGGGGATGTATCCTTTAAACCTCTCAGTGGTCAAGTGGTTAAGGAAGAAGCTTTTATTGCTGTGATTAGAGTGCCCATTGTATAGATTCGTCCATCGCAATGGATGATAAATTGTTAGCACTACATCACAGACCCATGTGCACCTGACATGCATACTTTCTATTGTATATTTTTGCCTGCACTTCACCTATATTTTTACAGATTATATAGCGGCCCTGTAGTGGCACATAGCAGAATATAGATTATTATCTAGGATACCCACTTTTATGGTCATTTTCCTGGTTTCCCCTTCAGAAACACTCCCTATATCTATAAATTGCTGTATATTGAATATAGCCCCGCCCTCCCAGTGATGC
This sequence comes from Hyperolius riggenbachi, assembly GCF_040937935.1. NCBI lineage: Eukaryota > Metazoa > Chordata > Amphibia > Anura > Hyperoliidae > Hyperolius > Hyperolius riggenbachi. Next base: position 53,194,021 of record NC_090654.1, on the reverse strand, counting down.
TTAGCCTTGGCTGTTTAGCTATACATAATTCTCCTCCCAGAGCATTCTGGGAGACCAGGTACAATTTGGACTGGCTTCAGAACTCTCAGTAAACAAACATTCTGCAGAGTTCACCTGACAGGACTAAAGATGTCACCACTTGTGATCAATATCAAAATCAGGGTGAGAAAAGATTTTAAAATAAGAAAACACTGACTTAATTTATAAATGAATATTGTAAATAAAAAAATGTATTCATTTATGTTATTTTCACTACAGTTCCTCTTTAAAATATAACTTAGCAATATCAGCTTGTGCGCCATTGTTGCACACAATATTTGATTTGAAGCAACAGGTTCTCTTTAGAACCGCCACACCATCTATTCCAGCAGGTAGAAAAGTTCTGCGCACCTTTTGAGGATGTGGCATTCAAACAATGGTAGTGCTCCAGTAATAGTCCTCACGTCATGCATGTAATTATTCACAACTCAATTTGTTGACAATGGTGCAGCTTAAATATGCATAAGGCACAAGGGCAAGAAAAAAAAAAAGATTAACATGGTAATTTTTTCCCTGTCACACCTCTGTGGCTCCAGCGGAGGGGATGTCAGAGTAAACACCTCGCTGCTGGCGGGAGAGCGGAAATAGGGAGAGGCGGCAGACCGGGCGCTGCTCGCCAAGAATGGAGATTTCTACAATGACTATCATCGCAGGCAATTATCTCTGGCTATCATGAATGTGTATGTTTCATTACTAGGAGTGATAATGAATGCTGATGGTTGTACTATACTAGCCTCAGCTCCATGTGACCTGGCGCAGCCAAAGACAAACCTTACTGCCAAATACAAACCTGAGGGATCGTTTACAAAAACGTTACCATTTCCCAACCGCCGTCTCAGATCAGCTGCCAACAACTACGTATGCATTCAAAAAAGGAGAGCAAAGTATGATGGTTAGCAGGCATTTGCCAAAAGCTTCACAAATGCTTGCCATGTGGGTCAGTAGGCTTTTTTCCTTAAAGAGAACCCGAGGAGTTTTTTTGGGGGGCAGATGGGTCACAAAGGCATGTTTTCTGCCGCACGACATGCCTCTGTGTCCCCACACCGCCGCACTCTGGCCCCTGAGATTAGCGACAATATTTGTCGCCATCTAAAAAGTAAACGTGGGAAAGGGATTCCCTGTTCAAAACTCTCGCCAGGGGCATTCCTGCAGGGTTTCCAGAGCTGCCATTGGGCAGCTCTCTCCCTGGCCACGCCCCCTGCCGCTCCCCCCGCCTCCCTGCACGCTGGTGAGAGAATGAATCTCTCATTCCAGCGCTGTGACCCAGAGGTAACGAAAGTGAAAGTGGGCCGTTGCGGCCCACAGGAGCAGGAACGGATCTAGACCAAGTAGTGCCTGGGGCAAGGTCAGATTTTGGCGCCTAAACTGCCATTCATTTTGCCGACTTTTTAAGAATTCAACAAACTGCACCTGGGGCAAGAGACCCGCCTGCCCCCCCCCCCCCCCCCTGATCTGTCCCTGCAGCGGGGAGCGGCGATTTTGGAGGCTACCTGATCTGCTCAGCCCCACCGATCAAGTAGCCTAGATTTTTTGTTTTTTGTCTTTTTTTCATTTCATGAGCCCACCTTGGGCTCGGAGGTGTGGAATGTGCAGGGCTGCCGCAGATCTATCAAGCGGTATGATTTTTAGGGTCTTAAAGAGAACCCAAGGTGGGTTTGAAGAATATTATCTGCATACAGAGGCTGGATCTGCCTATACAGCCCAGCCTCTGTTCAGAGGCGTAGCTAGGGTTTTCAGCGCCCGGGGACAAAGACTATTAATGCGCCCCCTAAGGTGAAGGGTCGTGACCAAATGTGGTTATGGGTACTCCACATTTGGTCACGCCCCTTCAAATGTACATGGAGGTTAGCAGGCTCACGCTCACCCACCCTCCCTCCCTCCCTCAGTATGTACCTTCCAGCATGTTCCAAGACAAATTCAGCAATCATGAGCCCCCCCCCCCCCATCAAAACAAATTCCGCAATCATGAGCAAACATGAGACCCCCAACAAGACAAATTTAGCAATCCTGAGGCCCCCAACAAGACAAATTCAGCAATCATGAGGCCCCTAACAAGACAAATTCAGCA